>NW_024352780.1:500645-603534 GCF_902729225.1 Pteropus medius
AAGGAAGGTCGATCGATTCCGGACTTTGTGCACCCGAGTCCACCTGGGCCTGAATCAGGTGGCCACAAGGACTGAGGTGACCCGAATCAAATCCACGCTTTTTGCTTGTCAGTTTCATTAGTGGCTTGTTTCCTGTGAGCGAGCGGGGACCCCTGAGACGCTTGGCAGTGCGCCCCGTGCGCGCATGCTCGCTCCGCACGCCGCGCGGCGCCCCCCCGCCCCCACCCCGCGGGACGCGCCCGCCGCACCTTCTGCAGCAGCAGCACGATGATGGGGATGAGGCGTGCGCGACTCTGCTCCAGCGCGACCAGCGTCTGCGGCGAGCGAACGAAGAGCTTGCTGTGGCCGAAGGCCACGTCCCCCTGCAGCCCATGCTGCTCCAGAAGGGCGCTCACAGCCGCGCGGTCGGAGCCCAGCAGGTGGTTGGGCCACGTGTACTCACAGGTCATCTTGTACCTGTCACCGCAGGACAGGGCAGTGCGTGTCAGGCCTAGGGGAGGTGTGAGGAGCCTCCGCCCACATGGCCCCCTAAACCCCTTCATGCCACTCAACCCTTAGTCCCGCCCACAATGCCCCACCTAGACCACGCCCTGTCGTCTGTCACCGAGGGGCCTCAGGTTAACCCGTGATCACACCGCGCGGCTCCCGCGTGCCTCCATGGATGTCCGAGAAGTTGCTTTTGGGAACTCCTGCGTGCCCCTCGCCCCTGGGACTCCACATGGGGACGCAGCCCACGGGGATAAGGGACCCCGCTGTACCTGAGCAGGAATCGAGGGTAGGGTTGGCGGGAGGCAAAGCCAGCCCTGCGGACCCTCACGTTCTCCAGCAGTCCCAGATATGCGACCTGGTGGCGACAGTGGCCCTCGTCCAGCTTCGCGGCCACCTTGTCCTCGTTGGGCTTGATACAGCGCACGTAGAAGGGCTCCTAGGGGACAGAGGACTCTTGGGAGGCCAGTGTCACAGCCATGAGGCCACCCGGCAGGGGAAGCAGGTGAGCTCGGGTGTGCCATCTGTCCCTCCCCGGCTGCCGTCCACCCAGGGGAAGAGACCCATGTGGTGACAAGGGGGGCTGAAGGGCCAGGGTGAGACTAGGGCACGAGGGGATGGTGGCCAGACCCTGGCAGGGCAGGAGGAGACCCAGCCCAGAGCAGCAGGGAGCCAGCTGGGCCGGAGGCCACCTCCTCGGCCCTCCTTCTCCCATTTCTGGATGGTCTGCTCTTAAGCCGGCCACGGTGTCCCCCTGCTCCCTCCTCTGACTTTGAGCCCCGAGCTCCACAAGAACCTAGTGCTCTGCCATCCTTGTGGCCCCAGCTCAGGAGGCAATCCCAGCTCCTGGCAGGGCCCTGGCTGGGCCAACCAAGCTCCGAGCAGGGTCTCCTGCGCCCGGCCCCAGTGGGCTGCGGAGGCCGGCGTCTGATCCAGTGTGACCTCGAGCCGGCGCCGTCTCCCTGCTGGACAGGGGCTCGGCAGACGCACAGCTCCTCCGCATGACGTGCACAGACAGTGGGGGCACGACTGGACGCCCAGGCACAGACAGAAGGATCTGGAAGGACCCAGGTGGAGCCCGGGTGGGGCCGAGGCTGGGGTGGTACCTTAGAGGCCAGGTTTTCCACCAGGGCCACCATGGAGTTCTTGAAGAGGGTGCCGGCTGTCAGGGGGCGCTTGGTCACCTCTGTGATGTCCTGCTGCCCGTCTGGCCACATGGCCCGCAGGGTGGGGTCTGTGCTGTGGACACAAGCTGCATGCCAAGCCGCCCTCGGGGAGGGTGGCCTCCACCCCAGCTGGGCCATTTGTAAGCTTCCTGGCCATGGGGAGGGGAGGCTCATGCCCGAGCTGCTGAGGGCCCTGCCAGCCCGAGCCCCGGGCCACCCACCTGTTGTACAGCAGCCGCTTGAAGTCCTGGAAGAGGGCGTCCCTGTTCTTGTCCATGAAGCCCTGTACCGAGTACCTGCGGGTGGCGGCGGAGGGCGTGAGGGCCGCGGGGCCCCTGGCACCCGGCCGCTCCGTCTCCACAGGCTGGCCTCCCCTTCACTGTCCTGGCTGTGAGGCCAGCGGCTGTGCCCCTTGAGTCCCGCTCTGGCACATACAGGCCATGTGGCCCGGGGTGAGTGACTGAAGCTCTCTGTGCCCCAGCAGACGTCATGTGCTCAGAGCAGTGCCTACACACCAAGGCTCGCCCATGCACCGGGACCCCTGAATCACTGGGGACCTCAGACCCCCCCTGACCCATGGAAGGCCCAGGGCCCCAGTCCCAGCCCACGTGCAGCCTGCACAGGCTCAGAGCACAGGACTGGACGTCTGGCCACTCCGTCTATTCTACTTCTCCTTGTGAGGGACACGAGGCACGTGTGCCTCTCAGTGAGTCACCTCAAATCTGCTTTGGGATGAGGCTAGAGACACGTTAATAATAATAATTGCGTGATTTCCGAAGGACACATTGGACCTCGGCACCCTCTGTGTGGCCTGAGGACAGGGAGTGGGGGGCTGGGGAGCTGGGGGGACTGGGGCTGTGGAGGTGGGGGAGAGGGGGAGGGGAGGTGGGGTCAGAAATACAGCTCCGGCCGGTGGCTGGCCCCTCCCCCACCTCTCCTTGGTGCTGACCTGCACCTCACAGGAGTTCGTCTTGCTCATAATGTGAGAACCAACCCTGGGCTCAGAGCAGAGGCCCCACCTGGCTGCATGAGGGTGGGGCATTTTTAAAGCTCCCCAGGAGACTCTGTGATGTGCCCAAGGCTGAGACCCACTATATCAAAAGCCTGTGGCGAACATTTTTCAGTGTCTTAGAAAGAAGCGGGCAGAGGGAGGATAGAAGGCGGTGGGGGGGGGAAGCCTCACGTGACGTCCCCCGCATAGTGCTTGATCCGGAAGTCTCGGCCAAACTCCATGGTCTTGTCTGTGGGGCAGAGCTGTAGGGGGGACAGGGACAGGCCAGGGTCAAGGCACAGAAGGAAGGGATGGGGTGGACACTCCTGCAGAGGAGGCATCCAGTCCCCTGTCCCCACCGAGACAGGCGCTGTGGCGCCTGTGGGGCTTGTGCCAGCGCAGGAGCAAGCTGGACGCGGGGGCGGGGGCACCTGGCGGCTGGTGTAGTGTGGGTGGTGGCGATGGTGCGTGTCCAGGGTCTGCAGGAAGATGCGGTCAGTGATGGTGCCCGCAGAGCTGCAGGCCTCGTCCAGCACGGCCAGAATGCCCCGGTGGGGCCGCTCCACCAGGTCCACGATGGTGGCGTTGTTGAAGTATTCCACCTGAGGCAGAAGGAGCGGTGGCTCCAGCCCAGGGCCAGACCCCGCCCCGCCCAGCCCCGCCCCCAGGCCCAGGTGCGGGGCTGCGCTCACGCTCTGCCAGGCGATGCCCTCCCGCTCGTACTCCTCCTGCTCCTGCTTCAGGATGAGCTGGATGAACAGCTGTTGCAGCTTCTCGTTGCAGTAGTTGATGCAGAACTGCTCGAAGCTGGGGGCAAGGGGCCGTCAGCACCCACCCACCACCCACCAACCATCACCCGCCACCCGCTGCGGCGCGCAGGCTTCATGCCATGTGCAGTGAGGGCAGCGCGGCAGCCTCGTCCACAACGGCTGGTCCGCGGGCCCGCGCCAGGCCCCCAGGGGCCTCACTGTGGGGTGCCTCCCGCCACTCAGGCCTCTCCTCTACCCCAGCTTGTGTACCCATGGTTAGGGGAGGTGAGCCGGGCTTTGGCGTCCCTGGGCTCCACTAGACGGGTGACACCACGGAGGCAGCTCGGGACATGAGCCTGGGGTCAGGGACCAGCTAGAACAGACACCAGACTTCCTGCTTCCTGGCCCAGCCGAGCTCTTTGGGACTGAGGCGGCCCTAGAGGTTGGGGGACAGAGCATGGGGTATGGTGGCTGCCCACCCACCTGTTGACAGGGAACACTTCAAAGCCGTAGATATCTAGCACGCCGATGACCGTGTCCTTGCCATCCCTCCGGGGGTCCCGGTCCCGGGTTTCCATGACACTGTTGATCCGGTTCACCACCCACTCAAACAGCCGCTGGTACACTGCCTAGAAGGAGGCCAGGCTGCTTATGGCTGCCTCCGGCCTTACCTCCTCCAGGAAGGCCTCCCAGATCTCGCCCCCCCATACTGCCTTCCCTACACGGTACCTTGGCACAGGCGTCCCGGGCGTAGCTGGCCTCAGCTGCTGTGTGGCCCTTCTCAATGACTTCCCTGCCTCCCGAGGCCACGGTGCGAGCCAGCAGGCAGCGCAGAACCATCTCCCGGGGCGTGGCTGTCAGCTCGGCCACGTGGTCTACTAGCACCTCCTCGGACACAGCCAGGCCCCCCTCCTCCTTCTCCACAAACTCGATGTTTCCCTGGTGACGGAGACCGGGCAGAAGTCAGGCTCCAGGTCTCAGAAGAGCCTGCGCGCCTTTGCCAGGGGAGGAGGAAGGGAAGGCAGGGCCGCAGCCAGCGATGTGGGAGGGGCCTGGAGCAGCCAGAGGCCTCCCCCTCAGAAGGGCACTGGAGTGACCCCAGGTGTCTTCCCCGACAGCTACACACTGCCCACTCCCGGTGGCGCCTCACAGAGAAGGGAGGCTCAGAGGCCCTGGGTCACCTGCCCAAAGCCACGCAAGTGGTGAGTGACAGAAGCAAGAGGCCGGCCTGCTGATGCCAGGCTTTCTGGCCCCAACTGCCCTGCCTGCCAAGCGCGGGCTCATCTTCCAGACACCGACTGGGCACCTCGCAGGCCTGACCAGCCACGTTCTGGGCCCAGTCTCCAGGGAGCCCACAGCAGAAGCGGCTCGGCTTCAGGAGAGGCAGGAGTGGCCAGCTGGGTGGCTGGGCTGTCAGAGGCCAGCCTCCTCCTCCACGGGTGGTTGGGGACAGCATGTGGGCCGTGGCCCCCAGCTGCGCAGCTAGGCTCACCAGGTGCAGTATGGAAGCCAGTATCCGGTGCACGGAGCCCACCTCCTCGGCCCGGAAGCCGATCACCTGCATGGCCTCCATCACCGCCTGGTGGTGGCTCTTCTCGTCACTGTCCGAGACCTGGGGGAGAAAGGGCTCATCACCCCAGGGAGCCCTGGTTCCTGCACCCAGAATGCATCTCACCTACTGCACCCGTTCCCGTGCTAAGCCCTGACTCCCGGACCCGAATGCCTGTTGAATCGGGCCTTGCTGAAGCTGCTGACCGCCAGCGCCCAGGGCCGTGGGCGCCCCGGTGCACGTGGAGCCCCGCGCCTACTCACACTGAGCCCCGCGCCCTGGCGGGTGAAATTGTACAGAGCGGGGCTTCTCTGCAGGTGCAGCTCTCGCAGCTCTGAGTCTTCGCAGCCTCGCAGCACCTGGAGGACACGCCCCTCGGTCAGGCCCCGCCCACACACGCCACGCCCTTCTGCTGTCCTGGCCCCAGCAAACCACGGAGCTCAGTGACCGTATGGATGCTGTCCGAGTCCAGGGAAAGCCCACTTCAGTAGTCGGAGTTGACACCCACTGAGTCCAGCAAGGAACCGTTCAGTGTCAGACACTGTGGACACCACACGAATACAGGAGCTCCCGCCTCGGTGGTCTGATGTGGTTATCACTGAATTGGATTCGGTGGGTCAGGATGATGTAGACCCACTGTGTCTAGAGTGAACTCACCTCAGGGGGTGAGTGTGTCCGGGAAGACCCCACCTCGGTGGGTCTCGTTCAGTGTAGACACCACCAATGTCCAGATAGAATCCCCGACAGGATCAGACAGGGTGTAGACATGGCCATGTTCCTGGAGACCCGCCCCCCAGTGAAGGCGGCGCAGCGAGGGGGCGGGGAAATGGGCGGGGCCCGCCTTGCTCACCTGGTAGAAGGCGTGGAAGTTCCTTTCGCCCACGTGCTGCTTGAGGACCCGAGACTGAGGAGAGAGGTGCAGCTGGACCCGTGCTCGGGCAGCGGGAACCCCCCCAACGGACTTACCACAGAGCCCCAGGGAGCCCCGCCCTGTGAACCTGGGCCATCGGAAAAGGTCCGGTCCCTCCCCCAGGAGCCAGGCCTGGGAGGTCAGTGTGGCTGGGCAGCTCCGCTCCGCCCCGCCCCCAGGGAGGCCTCGCAGCCCACCTTCTCCAGCAGGTAGCTGTGGATGTGCCCCCCCACGGGGTCGCCTTTGAAGTCGAAGTTGATGTCCATGTACTTGCCGAAGCGGCTGGAGTTGTGGTTGCGGTTGGTGCGAGCGTTCCCGAAGGCCTCCAGCACGCAGGTGGACTTAAGCAGCACGTTCTTGACCCTGATGAAGCACGGGGTGGGGCTACAAGACCTGGCGCTGGGGAGTGCACCCCAGTCCAGCATCCCCGCCTGAGGCCTCACCCTGCACTGCCCCTTGCAAGCCGTAGACTGGCTCTTCACCCTGAGACGCTGCGGGAGGCACCTGCCAGCTGCTTGTGCTGGGTGAGGTCACCTCCCCACTCCCCCAGACCAGCCGCCGTCTGCAGTGAGGACATGGCTGCAGACACACTCTGCCATGGGCCTCCAGCTGCAGGGGAGGGTCTGCTGGTCATGTGGGCTCGGCACCTTCTGCCCCCTTGAACCCCACCTCACCCCACATCGACAGGAAGTGCAGGCTCCCGCCCAGGAAGCTGCTCCCACCAGGCCTGCCATGAGCGCGGGTGAGCTGCCTGCGGCCCTGATTTCCGGTTCTGGCCTGCACCCGGACACCTGGCTTAGCATGCTGGGCCTTCCTGAGCAGCTGGCCAACCTCTTTCTCCACTTCTGTCCCGTGCCCCGTGAGTGGCCCAGCCCATGTCTGTTGGACCTCTGCGCCTCACCTTCCTGTCCCCAGTGGCAGGGCGCCCCTGCACTGGGCCTCTCCTGGTCTCAGTTGAGAGGTCCTGGGTGTGGGGTACCAGGAGCCTTCCTGACAGACAGCCCCCGGAACTTGGCCCGAGCTGGGCTCAGTCACAGCCCTGCCTGCCCTCACCTCTCCACCTCGGCCCTCTGGCTTGGGTTGGTGACAGCCGCGATGTACTGCATGATGTGCTTGCTGGCTTCTGTCTTCCCCGCCCCGCTCTCCCCTGCAGGACAGCTGGACAGTCAGAATGGGCGGCCGTTCCCCCTTGCCCAGCCCCTGTGCCCACCGCCCCTGGTGCCGCAGCCACCTCCCATCATGGACAAATGAGGGCAAGGGCCAGAGGTACCTGAGATCACAATGCAGGTGTCCCTGGACCTGCGCTTCATCGCCCTGTAGGCGGCGTTGGCCACGGCGTACAGGTGGGGCGGCCGCTCGTAGAGCTCGCGGCCCTGGTACCTGGCGATGGCCTCGGGCCCATAGAGGGGCAGCTCCTGGTAGGGGTTCACAGACACCAGCACCTCTCCGATGTAGGTGTAGATCCGCCCCTTCTCGAACCTGGCACGGGCAAGCCCAGTCCTCAGCGCTCAGGGCCGTGGGGCACACACCCAGGTGCCGGACGGTGGGCCCGTGCAGGAGGCCCTAGCCCACCCACCGGGGGCTGAGCAAGGAGGAGGGGGAGGGTGGGCCTGAGTCTTCACCCACCGCAGCACAATGTTGGGGCCCACACTGCTCTTCCGGGAGTCCTGACAGGTGTCGTGATGCCTATTTTATGAGGGGACCCACTCGCCCAGGCCACACTGGGCAATGCAGAACCCGTAGGTGGGAGACGGGGGAGGGCCTGAGAGAAGAAAGGGGCTGGGCGGCGGAGGGAGGGGCCTTGGCAGTTTCCGGTCTTAAGGGTTGGGCGGGGACCCAGAGGAGAGGGGACCCCGCCCAGCCCCACCCAGATAGCGGGCGGAGGGGTGCCAGGAGGGCCGAGGGCTACAGCAGCCACAGCCCCCCAGCCCCTCCTGACTTCTCGCCCCTCTACTCAGTGCCTGTGTCCCCCCTCCCTGGGCTGTGCCGCCCTGGCTAGGCACCGGCTGGCCTGCTCCCCGGGGCGTCTGGGACGTGCCGTCCCCTGGCGCCCATCTGAGTTCCTCTTCCTCAGCTGCCTCTGACACAGGAGCTCCCTGGCAGCCCCTCTACACTCTCTTAAACGCCACCTGGGACCCGTTCGGAGACAGTCTCCCATCTGCAGGCCGTGCGGCCTGGGGCTCAGTGTCCCACCAGAATGAGGATGGTGATCTCTATCTCTGAGATGGTTTATAAGAATGAGGTGGAGTTACGCTTAGCTCTGTGCCACATAAAATAGCTCATCTCTGTCCCCTGACTCCAACGATCTGCTCACTGGGGCTGCCTTCTGCTCCCCCGGGGGGTCCAGGGGTGAAGCCGGCTCCTGGCAGCCACCCCATGTCACCCTGGCCCCCAGCTCCTCCCTGCCCTCTGCCCTCTGTGGGAAATCAGGCCCCAGGTCACTCTACCAGTCGCACCATGCAGCCCCCATGAGTCCCCCAGAGTCTCAGCTTTCCCATGTCCCTTGGGGCCCCCAGGGTTCGGGAGGGCCCCATGAGTGGGATGGGGCATCTGCCTGGTCTGGGTGCCAGGCAGGAGGGGCCAGCAGGCCCTGGTTGCGTGGGGGGCAGCACTGACTGGCCGCCCTGGCCCCGAGGAGACCATCCTGCCTTCCCCACCACGTCCCTCTGCAGTCATCCAGACCGTGGTTGGTGGCTGTCCACTGGATACCAGGGCGAAGGGACCAGGGTCTGGGGCCCACCTGAGCTTCAGGTTCTCCATGAAGTCTTCCATGGTCACTTGGTCCAAAAGCACGAAGTCCGGCTTACCGCACTGGGGCCCTTCCTCGTCCTCCATCCTGCCAGTGGGGCGCCCTAGGCCAGGTGGCCCGACAGACCTTCCTGTGCAGAGGGTGGGCGGAGGGAGCAGGCCCGGCCCCTCTACCCACAGCCCTCGCTGCCGCCTCCCAGCGAGCAGTGAAGTAGGAAGTGGGTTCTGGCCCCGGGGAGGGGCAGTCCCCCCACTCGAGGCTCCCCCCTCTCAGGGCCTCTGACCCCTGCTTCCTGGTCCCCAGCCTAACGGATGCTCTGGAGGGCTCCTGGCCCCTTTGGAGCCCCACCCTCTGCAACCTCTGAGTCCACCCCCATCTCAGCATCGGAGCCAGTCCCCAGCCTGCCGCGTGGAGTCGCCTGCCACACCACCATAGGGACAGGTTTCGTGATGTGACCACGGCTGCTCCCTCTGTGTCTGTCAATTCTCAGGCCTTAGCAGTAGGTGGGTTTTAGGGCAGGTACACTGTACCTGGATTAAATGAGAAAATGCCATGTGCGGGCAGGTGTCTGGGACAGGGTCCTAGGCAGTGACAGTCCTCAAGGTGTGGAGACCTCACCGGGACGGAAGGATTATAACCAGCTTCACGCGGGGCCCACCATAGGGCTGGCGTCTAGACTCACCCTGCCACGATTTGGAGTCTGGTTCCTTCCCACAGCTGCTGGGGTCCACCCACCTGTCCCTTCAGTAGTAAGGACCAGGAACAGTGCCAGGAGCCCTACCATCTGGCTCTGGGACCAGGCGGCATCTTTATAAGTGGCTCAGGTTTGTCTCCAACAGCACCCCTTGACCACGGGTGTCCCGTCCTCTGGGTGGGTGGCTCTCTCCCATCCCTGCCCTCGGCTAGAGCTGAGGGCTCCCCAAATTGAGTCACCCACATGCTGCCTTTGGGGTTTGCACTAAGAAAGCTAGTTTATTTAGCAATTGTTTTCCAATCAACTCACTTTTTAAGCTCTGAAATAACTGATATGCCAGTTATGGGTATTTTTCCCCAAAACATCTTGTAACAGCGTACTCAACTAAGCTGTAAAGCACACCAAGTGCCAGATGAAACCAGTCGCCTCCCCCCACAGGCCCAGACCCTCCCTCCCATCAGGAGCAGCTTGGGCTGCAGCCGGGGGCTCTTGGGGAAAACCCCGGGGAGTCCCACCCTCCCAAGCTCTGGACAACCCCTGTCCCCCAGTGCTGTGCTCGTGCAGGGGAGAATCTGGGAGTTTCACTTCCCCCAAACTCGGGGCCAATCATCTGGACCGTAGAACACGTGACAGGGATGAGCGGGCTGTCCCAGCGAAACTTCAGGACACTGATATCTGAACTCTGTAACATTTTCATGAATCATAATGTAATTTTCTTTGGGTTTTTTCACCATGAAAACCTCATGACCGTTGGCAGGTTGGGGACTGACCCACAGTGATCTTGAGCCTAACCAGCTTCCCACCTAGCACCTCGTTTACTTCACGTGGCTGAGATGACACACAAGTCTTTGGTCTGACTGGACCTCTGGGCCTACTGGTCAGCCTTGGCCTTGTCCCTGGCTGAACAAGCGGTGACTCGATCGGCAGCTTCCCAGGGCACACCCCTGCAGGGTCTGACAGCTGGGGCCCCGTGAAGGTGGAAGGGACAGGTGGATGGCTGAGGGGCCGCTGAGGGCTGAGGCAGTGGTGTCCTCTCCCCTTCTCCAGGTCAGTTCCGAGTCAGCCCTGCCTGCCAGGGACCCTGGCTGATGGCCACTGACCCTTGTGGTACCTGCCTGTGCGTTTCTCGGCTCCTCTGCACGACTGTCCCCGTTTAGGGTTTGCACATTAAGATCCACCCCCGCCTCATCCAGAGGCACAGAGAGGAAGCTGCAGGGGAGGCTACCTCCACCGTGCCTGCCCGGAGGGGTCAGGAGGCTCCCTGACGCCTTCCGCCTCAGTCTCAGGGTGTGGCTGCCGTGACTCCACCAAACTGAATGTGAAAGTGGCCAGTCAGCTGGCCCGTTGCCACTGCTGACATCAGGCTGGGTGGGTTCGCTGGTGGGTATGACCAGGTATTTTCCAAAGAAAACAGATATGTGGGTGCACCACTCAGACTGAGGGCATCAGTTAGCACTTGGGTGGCAGTACTTGAGAGTATGCCCAGGTATGAGGACCAGCCGCAGCCCCAAATCTGACCCGGACCCATGAGGATGTGCCTGGGGCCCCCTCCCCATCGTGCCTAGCATGGAAAGCAGCAGGCTGGACTGAAGCACACGTTTAAAATCCTGTTTATTCGATGTCCCTTGTTTCTCGTTCAGATGTCAGAGGGGCCTAGGTCGTGATGCACAGCCAGGATCCTTGTTTCTGAAGCAGGCGACACAGTATCCAAACCTGGGGCCAGAGAATGTCTCTCAGACAGATACGCACACTGGGGCCCTGAGCCGCCGACAGCCGGCCAGAAGCCAGGAGTTCCTGACTCCTCCTAGGAGGGAATGGGGGGGCTGAACCTCTCACAGAAGTGAGGCACAAAGCCTGGGTTCAAATCCTGCTGCACCCTCACCGGATGCATCAGTGTGGGTGAGCCACCACCTCACAGCACCGACTTCCTCATCTGTAAAAAAGAGGAAACTAGAAAAACTCGGAGACTTAATGTGAAAATTAAAATGACATAAGTATGTGGCCAGGGACTGTAATAAATGCCAACTGCCATGAGCAACAATAATAGAACGTGGGTTCCCGCTTCTGACTCCCCTGTGCGCTAAGTGGCCGGAGACTCTGCCATGGCAGGCGTCACCCTTTCCAGGCAGACACACCACTGACCTAGAATCCTGGGGGAGAAGGCTGTGCCGAATCCAAAACCATGAAGGCGATCCGATGCCTGACACAGAGCTGGGGCCCCAGGAGCCCTGGCAGCAGACAACTGTCTGTCCACAAAATGGTTTCATGAACTTGAAGTCAATTACCCTTTCTGGGACTCAATCACCTGACTTGCAATATGGGAAGGTCAAAACAAGTAGATGGTTTTGAATGAACTTCAGAGCTGGGGGACTCATGGAAAATGAACATATGTAAAGCAGAAGTGAAGTGACTGGCTAGCCAGACCCTGCCGCCATGCTCACCAGCGAGATCCACGGACCAGCCCGGCGGCCACGGGGTGGATGGGTCGCCGCCTTTCAGGTCTCTTCCAGCTCTGACGTCCTGGGGGTTCTGGAGCTGAAACACGGGCAGGGGAACCAAGTATCATGTGCTGGGGGTGGGTGCCTGTCAGAAACTGTGAAGGGTCTGACACCCCCACCTCGAACAAGGTAGCCCCCCAGGTTCATGGGTGCTGGTGGGGGCTCAAGACTCCTCGATTATAAAGACAGCTAAGTATTCACATCAGCAGTAGTCAGAGCACCAGCCCCAATTCCTACAGAGTGACGCAAGGTGACACAGAAGGCACCACACATGCAGTGGGCTGCGTTACAAGAAAGGCCCCACGTGTGCAGGAAAGCCAGGTGGTCTACAGTGGGCGGCAGGCCCTGGAGGAAGGGTTCTCTCATACATCCCCAGGCCACTGTCACCGGAAGGACCCTGAAAGGCAGTCTGGGCCAAGGGCTGCGGAAAGACGAGACTCACGAGGAGAGGAGTGTCTGCTGACGGCGGCCCGCGGGGGCCAGTGTGTTCAGCGTCTGCACTTGGACTGGAGGGAGAACCGAGTCCGCCGGAAGCTTCGACCTTCAAGGGAGGAGGTATGGTGTGACCTGGCCACGCTCAGGAGCACAGCTGTGCTGCCCTGCCCACGCCGGCCACCCTTTCCATCCTGGCCCAACCCTGACTGCACCCCACGGCCCTTACACCAAGGCAAGGCCAAGGGCAGCCCCTCCAACCCGACCAGTCCTCCCTGTCTGGCATCCTGGGAGAGAGCAGAGCGCAGGGCTGGAGGGGCCCGGCGCCCTCTCCGACCTGCCGGTGTCCGGCTGGACGACCCCAGACCCCCTCGTGGTCCTCCAAGGCTTAAACTGCGTGAAGAACCAAGAAGTTTGGCACAGGAGTTTTGAAGCACTAGTGCCCTCCTCTCCCACGGGGTTTTCTCGTACAGACGGTGGCTCGGGGCTCCACGCTCCTGGAACCTCGCCTTCGGCGCCTCCGTCTGGTCTGCCGCTAACCGGAATCACTCAGGACATCAGTCCCGCAGGGCTGGGCTCGCCCGTGACTCCTGTCTACTCACTGGTCCCTGCAGCTGGCCCACCTCCACCCTTCCCACTCCCTCTGAGCTTCACTTTCAACTGCCGTGAGGCTTTTCTTCGCAGGATATAGTAAAACAAAATCTGCGACAAGCCTGGAACATACCAACACCCAAAGTCCAGGACGCCGGCAAAAACGCGGCTGTTTTATAATCTGCACCCCAATCGCCAAACGTGGCTACTTAGCACCTGAAATGTGGGTACTATGGATGAAACACTAATCTTAAAATTTACTTAACCATATATGGCAAGTGGTTACCGCGTCAGGTACAGTGCCCAGCACACCAGACACGGAAGGGAGCAGCAGTTGTCTGAAATTTCTATAACCTTGCTCTGGATGCAGCAGGGCAAGGCCTCAAACCGTTTCAAAATGTTCTTGCAAGCGCTGTAGGAATGCACGGGGTCACCGCAGACCCAAGCACGCTGGAGGCTTGCAGCCCGCTTTCCTCCAAGCCCATGGGCCCTGGGCAGAGCACAGGGCCCGCCCGGAAGCCGAGGGGAGATGATCGCGGGGTTCAATCAGCCCACGTGGGTTTCTTCCAGGAGCCCACGACAGATAACCGGCAGATGGCAGAAAGGGAGGCACTCCAGACACATCCCTTCTGGCTGGGGAGGGGGGCTCGGGCGAGGCACCCCACCAAGCAGATGCGACGACAGCAGCTAACTGCACCCCTGTGACGCTGCCACTCCAGAGCAGAGCTCCCTAAACTTACCAGACCCCAGGAATACCCGTATCAACACGTCACTGCACAGAGCGGCCTTCTCTTCCATACTCTCACAGTTCAGAGGACACTTCGGGACAACAGGCAAGACAGAAGGCGGTGCGGTGAGGCCCCGGAAAATAAGGCGGAGGGCGCGGCGGGCCCAGTGCGAGGAGGCGGCACTCGCCCGGTTCGCGTGCGGCGGGGGAGCCACTCCCGCGCCCCCATTCCGCAGCGCGCCCCCGCGCCCGCACGTGTCCTGCGAACGCGGCCCTCAGAGCCCGGCTAGTCACCCCTCCCGCAGCACCGCGCGCCCTTCCCCGGCGCCGCGGGGGCCCAGGACGCCCGCCCGGCCCCTGCCGACGGCGGGCCCTCCCTGCGACCCTGGATGGCCTCGGATGAAGACGACACCCAGGCGCGGCCCGCCGGAGAACGGCCGCGCCGCGCCGCGCGACTGCGTCATCACGCAGCACGCCGGAAGCCGCACGCGGCGTCACGTGGCCCGCCGCCCGCCCGCGCGCGTGGGGAGGTGACGTCACGGAGGCGCCGGGCGAGCCCCGGAACGCGGCGTTGACGTGCCGCTGTCGTCCGGGTGAGGACCGGAGCTCAAGCCCAAGGCTCGCCTGGGAACCCGGGCGGGGATGGGGCCCGGGAAGGCGGGGAAGTGCGCCCTGTAAGGGACGGAGCCCGCGGCGACCCGGCAGCGGCCCCGCATGAAAAGAGACGCTGGTCCTCCGTATTCCAGCTAGGGGAAGGTCCCCCCACCCCCAGTGCCTTCAGAAGTTCAGTTTCTGTCCTTGTCGAGGACATAAGTCCTTGACATAATACCCACATTTCAGGTGCTCAGTAGTCACATTTGGCAATTGGGGTGCAGATTATAAAACAGCCGCGTTTTTGCCGGCGTTCTGGACTTTGGGTGTTGGTATGTTCCAGGCTTGTCGCAGATTTTGTTTTACTATATCCTGCGAAGAAAAGCCTTACAGCAGAGTTCAGTTTCTGCCTTCGTGGCTAAATGAGCCCCCTGCCCGCTTCACAACCCAGGAGAGCACCTGCGAGCCCTCACTTCGACCATCTCCCGGGGTTCTGGGAGGTTAAAGGCCCCAACTTGTCACCGGACTCCAAGCTACACAACCAACCTAGTGGGATGGGTTGTGTCCACTTAGTTGTATGAGAGACCGGGGTTTCTAAACGTTGCGCATCCCTCTAGCTGGTTGATGTGCATCGCATTCTCATTCAGTGCTTATTCAATAACAAAGCTGTTTCCTACCTCTGCGGAGAGGTTTTTGTGTCGGGAGGTGATTTTGTTCTTAATTTTATTTCCGTACACAGGCCAGGAGAAGACATTAGGAGGTACTGAGCCTGGAAAGGGCGAGGTTTGTTGGAGACGAGTGTTAACAGGGTTGTAGACTGTCCTTAGAAGGGCTGCACGTTCAGCACTCTTGAATATCAGGCACGGAAGGTGGGAACTTGTTCTGTAAGTGAAGACAAGGAGAGCAATACTCAGCATTTTGTGTGCAGCGCTCAGCGAATCCCTCTTAGCCCTTCATAGTCCACAAATTTCTCTGTGTCATTAAGTTTCATGAGACAGGGCAGGAATAGCATTTCCAGAGGCTACCAAGGAAAGTAACACGTCCCTGAAAGAGGTCAGGTGGCTTGCTCAGGGTCTCAGAAGGCAGGGCTCGATGCAGGTTGTTGTAGCTCCGAACTCACTGCTCTTTCCCTTCTGCCGTCTGCTATAAGGTAGTCAGCGAGAACCAGGCGGGTAAATGGTCAAGGAGGGCCAGTGTATGGGTGAGGGCATGGGAGGCTCTAGGACCGAAAAGGTAGGCTCTGCTAGGACTGCAAGAGAGGAGCTTTTTTCCTAAGTAACCAACAAAATGAACTAGAGAGGGGAAGATGCTCCATGAGAGTGTTTATCCAGGTAATAAGAAAGGATACCAAAACATTAAGGACCACGGGATTGCAGCTCAATTCCATTATACTAGTAGGCTGCATGAGAGTGGCACGAGGGAGACCCGTCCGCAGCGTCTTATGGAAAGAACTTTGTCCAAAAGTGCATCTCAGGAGAGTAACTCCATTTTTCTCCTAAGCTAATTGGGACGGATGCCGGAAAGGAAAAGTAGC
Organism: Pteropus medius; assembly: GCF_902729225.1. Taxonomy (NCBI): domain Eukaryota; kingdom Metazoa; phylum Chordata; class Mammalia; order Chiroptera; family Pteropodidae; genus Pteropus; species Pteropus medius. The sequence goes on from NW_024352780.1 coordinate 516,313, forward strand.
AGTTTGGCTCTGGGAGAACACAGCTGCGGTCAAGGAGATGTCAAAGCAGGGCTTGCAAGGGTTCTTCCCCTGAGGGCCACACAAGGAGGACCCCAGAGGGGCCCGGGCTGCCTCTCATTACGAGGTCTTCAAGGGGTTTTGTGAGGGTCGGAGTTGCAGTGAAGGATTCGGAGGAGGATCAGCTCTAGATTTTTCTGTCTTGAAGTTTAGCACTTGGGTCGCAGTCATTTTCGTTCACCAGCTGGGGCCCCAGGCAGCTCGGGCGGCTGTTGGAAGAAGCAGTGACCAGCTAGAGGAGGAGGCTGTTAGGACTCCTTGCAGACGAGGTGTAGCCTTGGGAGAAATGCTGGTTTTGTTAGCATTGCGGCTGGTACCATCGGTGCCTGTCAGGGGAGACCGAACACGCAGACGGACGATGGGCAGGCCATTTCTCAAACGAGAACTCTGCCCCACAGCCTGCTGCAGCCAGCCCAGGAAGCCGGCCTCTGCGAGTCAGACTCTGGGGAGATGGACTGCTCTCTCTAGTGACAACCACATAACGACCAGGTAACAATGCGAACAAGACAAATGGCCAGAGCTTGGTCAATAACTGACAGCTTTCCTCATTTTTGTTCCCACTTCCAACTTAGGACTCACCAGAGGAAGCCAGACACGCTCCTCTAGCCAATCACCTGGGTGCCCAGTTCTACTTATTCCCCCAGTTTCCCCAGGTTCACAGCCACCATCGGCGCACCCGAGCCCCCTTTCTCCACCAGGAAGCTCTCCCCTCCTCTGTCTGCCTTTGGTTCTCTGCCAGATGCAAGTGATGGCGGCTGACTCCCTTGCTACAGCAGGCTGCGTATGAATAGACTTTGTCGTTACCTGGCTGGTCCTCGTTTATTTGCCAAATGATCGCCATCTGGTTATTAGTAGGCAGAATCTGACTTGGGCTTGTGTATTGGGGGATGAGGCAAAGGCATCCCAGGGGGCATGAGCAGCCTGGTGGGAGGCGGCCTAGGGATATGAGATAACAGGAAGCCCGCACGTTGCTCCTTGCCCCGCCCCGTTCCCCTGCCTGGTTCCCCTGTCCCGTTCCCGGCACAGTTGCCCGGAACCAGGCAGTTGGCCCCTTCCTCTGGGAAAGCTTTACCCTGGGTCACCTGATAGGAGGGCTAAGGGGCCCAGCTCCATCCCGCAGAGCAGAAATGAGGGAGTGCTGGACTGAGAGACAAGACAGTGACAGCTGGCACAGGATCCCTTACTTAACCGCACCACTGGAGACAAACTGGTTTGTATTGGTTTATGCTCCAGCTGCGCTGCAAGGTTCTTACTGGTAGCTTGGTTTAGCGGCAAAATAATGGGCCTGCTGCTGCTGATTCCAGTTTGCACTGTGCTTTGGGGCAACCCCCCCCATCCCTGGACCTCATCCGTAAAAGGTGGCAGTTATCCTAGGTGACTGTTCAGCTCCATTTTATTCTGATAGGGTCTGGACTCGTTAGTTTGCAAACTCGGGAGCTTCCTGGGTGTAATTTGAAACTGGCTCCCTACACGGAGGGCAGGGAGACACTGAGGAAAGAGGCAGACCAGTCCAGATTGGTAGGTGACCGGTTTAATCACCAAAGGAACTGATAGATCGCAAGAGTAGATCTGCGCACGGGCCCACCTCAGGCTGTGACTTTGGGACAGCGTCTAGCCTGGGGACGACGTGTGGAGTATGCATTGCAAGGACAAGGGAGGGGCGAGGAGCCTCCCATTTCCTGGTGCAGCCCGAGGGTCAGCCCGCGGTCCCGTCTTCTCAGTGGCCTCCTCTAACAGCACGTCCGCAGTTGTATTCCCGCTTTCCTGAGGGGTCTAAAGACGGCTGGCCCCGGAACTGAGGAAGCCCTAGGGCAGGGCTTCGCAGGGATCCTGGGCGTGAAGGGGCAGAACTGGAAAAGGAAAGGGCGAGGCTACGGCCGTGGCCACGCCCCCGCCTCGTTCCCTATAGGCCCCGCCTTTTCGCAGGCCCCGCCCCTTCCCCAAGGTCCGGCTCCCACCTTCCTGTTAGCCCCGCCCCGCCGGCGTGCCCCGCCCTTTTCCGCGGGCCCCGGCCGGGGGGCTTCCCGGCGGTGTGTCTCGGCCTCCCTGAGTGCGAGGCAGGCCGGGAAGTTGGCCGCCGTAAAGATGGCGGCAGAATTGAAAAGCCGGAGCCGCTCCCGCGGTCCTGAGGGTCGGGGGCGGGCTTTGGGGGTGGGGTAGGGCGGGCGCGTTGTCACCGCTCCAAAGGCTGGGGCGGGGCGCGCGCGGGGCGGGGCGTGCGCAGGGGCGGGGCCGCGCCCTCGGCCCGGAAGTGCGGGGTGCGGGGCGCGGGGCGCGGACGGCCCCTGGCGGCCGCGGGCGGAGACGGCGGGCAGGCGAGCGGCGCAGGAACGCGGCTGGGGCGGCCGCGGGGCCCGGGCGAGCATGTAGCGGCCGCGGGGAGCGCGGGGCGCGCGGGGCTCCCGGGGCGGCCGGGCCGCGGGGACTGCTCGCGGCGACATGGAGGAGGAGGGCAAGAAGGGCAAGAAGGTGCGTCCTCCCGAGGGCCGGGCAGGGGGCGGGCTGGACCCCAGAGCGAGGCGGCGGAGAGCGGAGGGGCCGGGGCTCGGGGGCGCAGGGGAGGTTCCCTCAGGCCGCCCCTCGGGGTGCCGGCGCTGGGCGGCGCGGGGACGGAGGTCGGGTCTGTGGAGGTCCCGGCCGGGAAGTCCGGTGGTGGGAGGTCCGGGCGCACACGTTGGAGGTGAGCGTGGCGGGCAGGCCGGTCCCGGCGGGCGGCGCACGGGCGGGCGGGTCGGGCGGCGGTACTGGGTCTCGCGGCTGGGTAGGAGGCGCGCCCCGGGACAATGCGGCGAGGTGGTCCTCTGCCGGCCGGTGCGGCGGGGGAGGAAGGGGCCACGCCTTTCCGCCCCTTCCGGCCAGTGACTCCCCCAAACCCAGGCACTCCATATGCCCTGCCCCGGGGACACTGACCAGGGCTGCAGAGGCGCTGGCCCTGCCTAGGGGCCAGAAAGTCTTCCAGGGTTGGAATCTTAGAGTCAGTGGGTGTAGGCTTAGTGTGGGAACATTTGCTGCTTGGTGGCTTCAAGATTTTGGTGTCAGGTAAAACTAGAAGTGACCTCACGGTACAGCCCGTTCACGGACTGGGTTTTGCTCTCCCTGCTACCATGCAGGTGATCTCAGTGACCTTATCGTTTGGCATAGTTCAAGAGCCTCCTTAGTTTATGTGGTTTTAAAAACGTGGCTTTAATTAGCAGGCTGGAGTAGCTGATAAAGGAGCTCACGGTGTTAGGGAGACTGAAATAACCACGTGGGATAAGCTGTCATTAAAATGAAAATTGGGTTCCAGGGAAATGTATCTTTCAAATACAGGCTTTATAACCTGCGTAAGCGTCTCGCCCATCATTTGCATTTTAATAAGTGTGTGTGTGTGTGCACTTTTACGTGTAAGTTTAAAACACTTCAGTACGCCTGGCCACCCTCTGCTCTTCAGTGCCAGTGTGCCCTTCATTTAGGTTACTCATCTCTGTGTTTTACAAGGCGCTTCATTTTAACTAGGTGCCCTTGTCACCGAGGGTAGCCAGGTGGTGTTGAGGGTGCTGCGTGGCGCCGCTCCTCTGACTTGCTCGTCGTGTTCTGTCGTGAACGCGTGTGTCTAACTTAAGTGTGGTAGCAGTTACAGTTACCTACAAAGGTGGTTTAAGTTAGGTAAACGGCCCCAGAAGTGATTCAGCCTGTGAGAGTTAGTCTGCGGAGGGATGCTGCCCACCGTGGAGGGGCAGAGCTGAGTTTAAGGTTTGGACCAAAGCTGATGGAAGGTCCCAGAAATTCAGTCAACTCTCTCCTTCCCTGTCACAGCCAGGCAGGCGGCCTCTGCCTGCGCTCCTGGCCACCAGTGTCTCACAGAGCAGCTTCATCCCGTCCACACAGCACCTCCCTCGGGCCAGACTCTTCATGCCTGCTAAGGAGAGTCACTGTGATGGGGAAGGGTGGCATTGATGGACTTTCCTCTAGAACCTTCTACCAGCTCTGGCAGAAACAACAAAAGCTCCAACAGCGTAGGGAGAGACAAATGGTAAGACATGCCCGACCTTCTGGAACCAAAGCGAAAAGCCAGTGAAACTCAATTTTGGAGTTGGGGCAGTGGAAAGGCTTAGGCCTGGAGAAGGTTACCGCTGAGCAGAGCCGCTGTTTCTCGCAGAGGACACAGTGCCGAAGCCGTCTCCTTCCCTGCCCCTGCCTCAGGTCCTTCTTCCCCAGCGGCCGACGCGGGGCTCTGGGGCATGGGTTCCTTACCCAGGCCGTGGCCGAGCCCACTTCACCTGCTGCCCTCTGCCACACACAGCCGGCGGACCCTTCCTGCTGTGCTCCCCGATTCTATGTGAGGTCACCTTTGGCGCGTGAAGTTTGGTGTTTAGGTCGTTCCCATTGTGGTAGACTAACCGGAGATATATTTTAAACCATGTGCACAAGTTCAGGCTAAAACAGGTGTAATGACTTAATAGTTTTATGACAGTACAGTTTGGACATTTAAAGTCTCGAGTCAGTTCCCTCAAAAAATGCAGATTTAAACTTTTAAAAACGTGGGTGGCTGGGCCTTTTTGGGTCTTCGGACACTTGTCCTGGTGCCCGTTAAGCAGGCATTCAGGCTCGTAACGCGGCCCAGTTCCCCAGGACAGGAAGTCACGAGCTGCCAGAGAACTGGGAAACTGGAGTGGACCTCTTGCGGGGGCCCCAGGTACAGGCCTGGCCCTTCTCAGGCTGCCCTGGCACATCTGATGAGGGTGACTTGATCCTGTCATGCCCCACAGAAGGTGCTGGGTGACAGGGATGTGGGAGGAGCAGGCAGGAGGCGGGGAGATGCGGGTGCTTGGGGAGACGGGAAGGCTGCTGGCGCGGGCCCACTGGGGCCCGCTTTCCTGCGGCTGTCCCAGAGTGGCCGGGACCTTTCAGACCACAAGTCCCCATTTGGGTTTGGAGAATAAGGCTGCCCCCTGAGAAAACGGACCCGAGTTCCGTGCGTTTAAACACTGTTCTGTCAGGGTTGACTGCTTTCGTGAGAAGCTTAAGGTATCCATGAGTTGGACTGTGCGCATTTTTATAAAAACATTTGGCTCAGATGAGACTTGTAGCCCGTGAGAAGTCACCGCCGTGTGAAGTCACCACTGGGCCTCGATGCTTTCTGGGTCCCTGCTTCTGCCACTTCTGCTGCTGTTAGGTTGTAGGTGGCACCACCGGTGGCTGTGATTTCAACCGGAACAGAGTTGACTGTTTTTACATAGATCTACTGTATTTGCATTCTTCAAATAAAAAAGGGCGACAAGGTACCCTAGAATTGTACGACAGGACGTTAAACGTTGAAGGGTTACTAATTTCATTGGGTTTACTATTTGGGTTATGTTTTGTCAAGTTCTATCAGATAGATATATGCTGGGGTTTTTATAGGTGAAATGACATGATCCCTGAGATCTGTGTTACTCAGACTGGAAAAAGAAAGATGCGAGGTAGCTGGATGTTTTGGCAGCGGGCGGTCATTCATCATTCTGTCTCCTTTTGTGAATTTTTGAGTTTCCATGTAAAAAGTGGGGAGAAAAAGATCCCCGGGGTACGGGACCAGGTTATCAGCTCCCGTACCTGCCCAGTCCTTCAGCCAGTGTCTCGGGAGCTGAAGCTCAGACGGGACCGGTGTGTGGGGACACAGCAGCCGTGCTGTCCGCGGCGCGTGCCTGCGTGGGGACGTTTGTGTGAAACAGAATGTGCTTCCTAGAAGCAGTGCGCTCTGACTTCTAAAATTCTGTTTTGTTGTTTTTTTTTCATTAAAAAGGCTGCTGGTCACCACCTACGAAATTGCTTTTATAACTGATGGTATAGCTGTCACAGCTGTAACGGGCTGACAAAGTGAGCTTGAGCCTCCATCCCTGCTTCATCTTTCCCCTGCCGGCAGCCGGGTCCAGAGTGACCAGCAGTAGCCAGTCTCACTGCCGTCTGCCCTCCAGTCAGTGCGGTGGCCCGGTGACCGCCACAGTGCTTCCCTGTGACAGCTCGGAGTGCCCACCGTGCCGTGCGAGCGGAGGCTGGTGCTGAGGAAATCGCTTCTCTGGCACCAGCGCCGCAGTGGGGGCCGGCGGCATTCTGCCCGTGGGGTCGGCCCGGCGCCTTCGTCCCCAGTGGGTTTGGTCCCTGTGGGTGCTTCCTTCATTTCTGATATCGGTCGTGTTCACCACCACTCTGCGGGGTGAGGTCCCAGCCACCCGCATGTGCTGTCGCATTGACTGATCAGCATGAAATCCCGTTTATTGATGTGAGTGTGGATGTCACACTCAGGACAGCAAGGGGCAGGCTGAGAACAGTGTGTTTTGTCTGGAGATGAGCTGCTCACACACAGCATTAGAGAAGGAGCGGCCAGCGCTAGCGTGCTGGTCCCACACGGGGACCGCAGAGTGACCTCCAGGCGCCGGGCTGGGTGAGGCCCATAGTTTGGGAGGGCCGTGTGCTCAGCGGAAGCCACCGAGGTTTCTCTGTATTCCTCTGGGGACTGTGTGTCTGGGCACATGCGCTGGGGACACAGCTCTGTGCCTGCAGAGCTAGCAGCGGCTCTCGGAGGACAGGCGAGGGGGACCGTTGGGAAGTGTGCCACGACAGGAGCGAGTAAGGGCCTTTCTGTTAGGGTGCCGTCAAGCCCAAGTGCAGACAAGACCCTGTGGTGTCACCGTGCCCCAGCTTCAGAGGCGGTCAAAGTGCAGGCGGCTCCGCTCACCTGCCTCGTCTCTTGGCCACCCTTCCCCCGGTGTCAGGAGCCGACCACGGCCCCGATTCCCGCACCGAAGCCTGCCCACTGCACCTCAGAGCGGCTCTGTCTCTGGAGGTGGGGCCTTAGCAAGGGGGTTAAGGCAAAGTGAGGCCACGCGGGCTGACATCCTTTTAAGAGAAGGAAACCAGGATGTGCACGCAGGGGGACTGCTGTGTGGGGACACTGGGACAAGACGTCATCTCCGTGCCCAGGAGAGAGGCCTCGGGAGACCGGCCCCACCGATGCCTACACTGGGCCATGCAGCTAACACCTGGGATGGGAAGGAATGTCTGCAGCTTGTGCCCTGGGCTATGGTCCTCTGTCATGGAGGACGAGGCTGGCAGGTCATTCCGAAGCAAGCAGGCCAGCAGGCTGCCGTGACAGGAGTCTAGTTGTGGTCCTGGGCTGGGATGTGGTCTCCATCTAGCTCGGAGTTCTGAGGACTCGGCCTCCACGCTGGCCCCAAACACAGATGGCCAGGCGACTCAGAGTGGCAGGGCCACCACCCTTTGCTCTGCATGTCCCAAAGCGCACGTCCGCTGTGGTCGGTCGCGTGGCCCCGGCCGGCTCTGCCGTGGGAGCAGGTCGGTGCTGGGCTGGCTCGGCGTCGTCCCTCCGCCCAGGAGCAGCTGCTGTCCCTCAAGTGCGCTGCTCAGATTTCACGGGTCCACAGCGTGAGGGAGCTGAGGTTGGGATTTGTCGGCTTAGTCGAAGTGAAAAGGACACTGTTTCCCGGGCTCCGTGCCAGTGGCAGGGGCGGCGCAGCTGTCCCCAGCGTGGCCCGGCCGCCGCGGTGCTGGAAGCAGGGCGTGCGGGCGCGGCGAAAGCGGTCCCCTGCGCCGAGCGGAGGCTGCACGCGGCTTTTGTTCCGGTTTTGTTCAGGGCTTAGGGCGGCGGACTGCACGTGCGCCCGGCGACCTGGATTCTGGACAGGTGCCGAAAGTGGTCAGTCTGAGCCGGTGTCACTGCGCTGGGGGGAAGCCCGGCAGGTGTCACCCCCTCAGGTGCGCAGTGTGTCTCACCTGCGGTCTTACTTGTGGGGACGTTTGTTTATTCAGCTCTTTATTATCCATCGTACAGTTTAAATTCCACAGTGGCATGTCCCCAGACTCTAATGTGTGTCCTGTGTGCCATGCCTGTTACCTCTGCAGTCGGGTGTGATTTCGAGCATTCTGCGTGCGTGCTGGGCGTGCAGTCTTATTAAGCTGGTACCTGGGGCAGACCTGCGTGTCACGTGTGTCATCCTACACGTCAGGAAACTGTTTAATTCTCACAATTGTGTCTGGCTGTCATTTCTGCCGGTTGATGTGTGACTTCAGTAGCTCTTGCACATCCTGTCCTGAGGGGCACCTGCCTGTCGTGCACCCGATGTCGGACCCAGTGGGCTCTGTGCACCTAATAATGGGTCGCTGAGTTCTGTGGTAACCGTGCGTTTCCTCTCTGTCACTGACGAACTGTCCCTGCCGAGTCTTTGCCTCCGGTTCTCAGTCACCGAGGGACTGGACAAGGGTCGGCGTTCTCTCTGCAGCTGGCGTTTTGAATTTGTTTGTTTCTCCCTGAGGTTCTGTTAGTTTTGGCTTCACTGCTTTTGAAGCTCTGTTCTTGAGTACATACATTTAGGGTCGTTATGTCCTGCTGAGATGACTTTTTCATTACGAAAGGACCATCTGTACTTCCGATAATAGTCCTTGTTGGGAACCTCCTCGGCCGGGTGAGCAGGTGAGCGGGTGAGCGTGAGCGTGAGCGTGAGCGTAGCTGCACGAGCTTCTCGTGCCGCTTGTTGGGTGTGTTTCGGAATTTCCGTAGCTTAGTATTTAAGCTGCTCTCTTGCGAACAGCGCGTTGCTTACGTAGTTGCTGCATCTTACTTTGCCTGACAACTTCTGCCCTGTGCACTTAACGCGGTTGTTGATCCGGTCACATCTGTCTGCCACTCGCTGTTGGTTTTCCCGCTTACCTTTGCTACAGCACGGCGTTCCCAGCCCTGACCCGGAAGGCGTTTAGAGCCCCAGGTCTGGTTAGCAGGTGTGTACACGGCTGCCGCGGCAGCTACTCCTCGCAGGTCCTGGAGTCTTGCCTGTGACCCGGTTATTCTGGTACAGTGTCTCCTGTGGTGGGAATAGGGGCTGCTGGGATGGTTTTTTCTCCACAAGAGTTTTTGGAGATCTCTCATTATGGGTGTGTAGTTTCTTGATTCCTCTTCAGGGCCGAATCAATGTAATTCATTTAAACAGCAGCCCGTTTGTAGACTCTTCGGTTGTCACTTTGCTCTGACAAAAAACGCTGAGCTTAGCCGCCTCCTGACCTTTCTCTCGGTTTAATTCCTTTAATGCAGCTGTCAGGACGGCTCACGGACAGGCTCGGGCACAGGCAGGCAGGCGTCGAGCACGCTTCGAGGGCAGTGCTGATAGTGGGGTGTCCTTCAGCCTGGAAGGAGGTTGCGGGGTCACATGGCCGGTTCTGGAGGCCCCTGCCTGAGGTTCTGCTGTGTTTACCCCTGTTACGTCTGTGGATCCCGTGTCGGGGTGACCTGCGTCTGCATGAAATGCTCTCGTGCGTTTCGTCCCAGAGCTGTGATCGTGCACACGCCTGCTGAGGGCACGTTATCCCCGGTGTCCCGGGCAGGGGGGCACCCGCGTTCGTCAGTTCCCGGGAACCCTGATTTCCAGAGCTTTTCCCATGGGTCTGTGTCCCACGGTCAGACGGGTCTTGTCATGGATCCCGACACAGCGTCCCTTCTGGGGAGGGGTGTGGTCGACCTTCTCAGAAGAGGTTCTGGAAGCGCCTGCCAGCCCCGGCTCCGGCTGTGCCGTCTTTAGCAGTGGATGGTTGCCTTCTGCCTCCCTGTCCCCTCCCGTGTCGGGCCCAGGCGCGGGGCTGAGCTGACCGTCCGCACGCTCGTCCCTGCCAGGCCTTTCTGGGCTTCCTGTTGGTCTCATTTTCTTCAGTCCCGTCCCCACTCTTTCACGCCCCCCCCTTGTCGCCAGCCACCCTAACCTGTTCAGTGCAGGCCCTTCTGTCTGTGTGTATTCTTGCAAAACGTGTTTTGATGCCTCTTTTAAAAAATCTTTTTATTTTGAGATAATTTGAAACTTAAAAAATGCAAGGAGTGCACGAAGACTCCCGCGCCCTCTGCAGAACCAGCGCCCAGGCCGTGTGTGCAGGGGGCTGTGTCGTGTGGCTCGGCCGCCCTGACTCCCAGCAGCTCTTTGGGGTCCGTGTGGCTCCTGTGTGGCGTCTGTTACACCCCCGACTACCTGCTCGCCAGGGGCGGGACAGGTTTTAAACGGCTCTCCGTTGGCCACACTGGTCCCTTCTGTCACCGTGGGCCGGGCTGTCCTGGAGATGCTCCATGGCCTTGCTCGTGGCAGTGCTCCCTCTCTGGGTGCTTGCGTGGGCCACGTGAGTGTGACGCACAAACAGGCTGTCATATCTGTCCCATGGGTCGAGCACCTCAGGCGAGGCAGGCTTTGCCGTCTGTGACCCAGGGCCATCTGGTGGCGAGGCCCTGCCAAGCCAGCCATGTGGGTGTGTGATGCACTTGCTTCCTGGGGTCAGGCCGTTCACCGAAGTGGGGGTGCTCCCTCCCACCTCCCAGTGGGCACTTCTGGGAGAGGAACTGAAACACTCACACACAGGCTTGAGACGGAAAGCTGCCTAGTGTCTGGGTGGGTGGGGGGCGTCACGACCACGTCCGTCTCCCTGAGCTAGCTTATAATGCCGTCCCAGTAAACAGACCACCGGGCTTTCATCTGGGACTGGACCACGTGTCTTAAAGCTCATTTGTGTCGCAGACAAGCAGGACCACCAGAAACCTCTGAAAACGAGGAGCAGGAGGAAGCGACAGGCTGGGCCGTGCTGTCGTGTCCTGGCTGATGCTGGGCTGTCCTGTGAGCAGCCTCAGGGACAGACCCCACTCCCAGGGACACTAGGTGTGCAGGAAAGTGGCATTTCACGGCAGAGACTCTGGTTAGTAGTGGCATCGGGAGGCTGCACAGGTGTGGAAAGGGACCCACCCGACCTGCCCCCCTGCTGTGCTGGGAGGCACTTGAGGGCGGCAGACTAGCCAGCGAGCAGGCCCTGAAGTCCCAGGCAGACATGTGGCCGTTCTTCAGTGGCCTGGGGGATGAGGACGCTTTCCTGCCTGCCCCTCCCAGTCCAGAAGCAGTGAGTGCAGGGACCAGAGACCTGAGGACATCAGGGAAAGGACAGCAGATGAAGGACAGGATTTGCTATTCATCCAACAAACGAACCACCGTTCACAAGGTTCGCGTAAAGAAAGCTGGAGGCCGAGAGCCTGGGACCTGGGAGGAGCGAGCAGGTGGGACGGGGTGACGCCGGTCCCAGGAGACGCGGGGCTTCGCAGCCGTGCAGAAAGGCGGTGGCCACAGGGCCTGTCCCCAGGGAGACGCCGGCCGCTGTGTCCTGGGCTCTGCCCCTGCTGGGTGCTGGTGGCCTCTCGGCACTGAGCAGCTTCAGTGGCGCTGGCGGACGGAAGCTGTGGTTTCTGCTCTTCCGGTTCCTTCGCGGCTCTTCGTAGGGGGAGGGCTGAGGGCACCCGTGTTTTTCAACGAGATTGACGCGGACGGGGGAGAATGCACAGTGACTGTTGGCAGAGGGGGAGGGACCCCAGCTCCACAGAAACCCCTCCGATGGACTCCCCAGGGGGCCGCCCCCTGGAGAGCGAGGTGGGTGAGGTGGGTGTGGTTGGCACAGAGCATCTGCAAGGCTCGCTCGGTCCCCCGGGACCTTGTGAGCTGGGGCTGCCCCAGCAGGGCAAGGAGCCGTTTGTAGGTGTCAGCGGCGTCCGTCTGACCTCGGGGGACATAAGGCCACAGATGTCATGACTGCGGGCGAGAGCAGTCTGCATGGGGGCTTGTGGTCAGTTGGGACGCAGGGTCCGAGTTGGAAGATGACTTAGGGAAAGGCCAGGAAGGAGCGTGCGTGCGCAGCCGCCCACCAGCCTGGGAGTGCGTCTGACGGCTGCGGGGCGGGCGGGCTGAGCGGCGAGTCCTGCTCACGTCCCCACACGGTCTTCCTCTCGGGCTCGGCGGGGCCTTTTGTCTTTTGGGGAGACTTGGATCATCTGGGGGACAGTGAGCCTGAGGGCTCAGGCAAACGCCAAGTGGAAGATGGACAGCTGCAGGCCTGGAGGTCCCGTTGCTGTCCATCCGGAGACCATGCCAGTGACCAGCAGCCACGGTCCCTGCCTTGGTCCTGGCCACGGCGTCCGGAGTGCTCACTCTCTCCCCAGAACCTGCGCACACATTTTCACGTTTGGAAGCAACGTCGGTTCTGGAAAGCTGAGTTCACGCTTGGCTGGGGGTCCCGTGTGGGCCCGGGTGACGAGGGGTCCCGTGTGGCCCCAGGTGACGGACGTCCCCTGTGCCCCCGTCCCGCAGCAGCCAGTCGGCTGGCATTGTGACCCTCACAGGCGCCCGGCTGCCCAGGCAGCGCCTGCATGAGCAGACTGCATGCGCTGGGCTCGCTCGCCCTGGAGGCCCCTGCGTGGTCTCGTCTGCGTTACAGCTTATGTCCCCTGTGACTGTGACCTCCTGTCACGTAGACCTGCAGGCCTACCTTCTGCCCGGCCTGCATGGGCCCCAAACAGACGGTTTACTGCTGCCCTGAGGGCCTAATCCAGGGTGGGGTGGTCCGGGGAGTGGGGAGAGTGGGGAACTGTGGGGGTCCTGCAAGGTGAGTGGGGGGAGCACGGGGGGTCCTACAAGACAAGGAAGATTGTAGGTTCTGGGATGCCGTTTCGTGTGGCATCAGTACACGACAGAATTTTCTCTTAGAGAAGGAGAAGTGCGAATCTTTAATAAGTGTTGGCGACATGCAGGTTCGCTGGTTTGTGTGAGTGCTGGGCAGAGCTGGGCCTGCCGTGGGCCCATGTGCTGTCCGGCGCGGGGTCCGTCTGGGCCGGCGAGCTGCGGGATCCCAGGAAACGACAGACGGGAACACGTGGCCGGTGCGGGCCTGCACCTTTGGTTTCAGGTGTTTGGTGGCGCTTCCTGCCGAGACCCCCATCAGTGTCTGTTCTCTGTGTTTTGCATTCGTTTGGCCGGTCTGGGGACAGGGACCCTTGGCATCTGTGTATAGTGACTGCTGCATGGCTGGACATCTCTGGGGAGCAATCAGGGCTTCCTGCAGGTGCGGAGAGACAGGCGGGCTTCGCCCTGTCCCGCCCCCTACCCCTCTGCACGTTTACTCTGCTTGTAGGACCCTGGCCAGGGTGTGAGGTTGCCCAGGCCACGGTCGCTGAGCCCGGAGGCCGGGGCGGAGGGAGGGCGTGCAGACGGAGCCCGTGCTGTGCCCCTGGCGGGGGAGATGGGGGACTTCTGCCATCAGCTGCTGGCACCACCGTCTTGGCCACACCTGCCCCGCTCTCTCAGGTCCTGGAGTGACGTGACACACGGAGCTGGGGGTTTGGAAGGCCCTGCGTTTTTGTTGTCTGGGGGGACTCGAGGACTCTCCTTTCTGCCTTCCCCTGCCTGCTGAGCATTGGCCTGTGACCTTTTGAGTGTCCGTGAGCAGGTAAAGGCCCAGGCCCCCGCTGACACGAGGAACCTGGCCTTGGCCCGGCCTCGGGGTCTCTTCGTCCGCAGCCTGCACGCCAGGCCCCATGTGTGTGGGGTCGAGGGGGTGGCTGCAGCCACCTCCGCTTGTTCGCCTGGATGGACGCAAAGCCGGCCCGAGCCGCAGCCCCGACTGTCGCCGTTTCTGCTTGCAGCCTGGGATCGTGTCGCCGTTTAAGAGGGTGTTTCTGAAGGGCGAGAAGAGCAGGGACAGGAAGGCGCACGAGAAGGTGGCGGAGCGGCGGCCCCTGCACACCGTGGTGCTGTCGCTGTCCGAGCGCGTGGAGCCCGACCGGCTGCTGAGTGACTACATCGAGAAGGAGGTGAAGGTAAGTGCGCTGCGAGCCGTCGCCAAGGCCGGCGCCTGGCCCGGTCCCCGGTCAGGGCTGAGCCGCTCGGCGCGTCTCCTGAGTCCTGTGAGAGCCTGTGCCCGGGACACTTGTCGCTCGTCCCTCCCCATCACGACAGTGACGTAAGCGAATGGAAGGCGCAGGGCTGCGAGGTCAGAGAATGGAGACACGTGGGTGGAGGGCGGGGCCTGGTGAGCAGGCGCTGGGCTGAGGCACGGCCACATGTGACCTGGCGCTCTCTGCTCTCACCTGGCCGTCACGAGAGGTGGGGCTGGGAGCTGTCCTGGGAGAGACGTGGGACTAAGGCTTTGGGGCACAGGGAGGGCGGGCGGGCCAGAGTGAAGGCCAGGAAGCCGGGACAGCGACGGTGCCCTCCCTGCCAGGCTCCAGGTCGCCCGCAGCTGGGCCGTCGTGTGGAGGGCCCGGGCGTTCCCGCGGGCAAGCCGCGCGGCCGCAGTGTGGCCCCGCGTGAGCACACCCCAGGGGTCCGCAGCCCGCACGCAGCCTCCCGCTGTCCTGAGACGGAGCCCCAGACAGACTCCAGAAGTAAATGCGAACAGAGCAGCAAGGACGCGGAAGACGCACGAAAAATACAACTTGTGTCGTACTGTCAGGACGACGAGCAGAAGCCGCGCGAACCGTGGCGCACGGTCGCCCGGTAAATAAAAGGCGGAGATGGAGCTTTTGGGATGTGAAGCATCTTCATCGTCCGTCTCCACGATGTGCTCGAGGGAGGGTGAGAGGCAGAGCGTGTGGAGCGCCCGGAGACGCAGACAGACGCGCACACAGCCCTACGGCCCGGCAGTCCAGAGCCCCCACCGTCCACCCAGGAAGTGGGCAGGAGCCGCGGGGCACGTGTCGCCTAAGAGGACGTGCCAATGGCAGATGAGCACAGGACACAGCGCCCAGCCTCACCGGCCATCGGGGCATCGTCACCGCTCACGTGTCCCATGGCCATGCTGAGAGGTCGGGCACACGCGGTGCTGGTGGGGTGCCGAGCACGGGCCACCACCCCGGAAGACTGGCCGGCAGGTTCTTGGGTGTCAACACGCAGCACCATCCTGTGTGGACGCGGCTCCTGGCGGGTTTCGGAAAGAGTACGTCCGGCTGTGTCCGCAGCGGCAGACTCTGCCCACATCCGAGAAGGGGCTCTGCGCCCAGGGCTCCTTGGGGGTGGACCGGCCTGAATGGCCTTCACTGCCTCCACCCTGACAGGACGTGTCGGTGGTCTGGGCCTGAGTGTCAGCGCCCTATCAGACCCTCTGATCCAACTCGGAAGGATTCTTCGTCCCCAGGGTCCCCCCACCCAAGTGAGAGACCGAGCCGGTGCGTGCTCACCTCGCGGCCCAGGCTGTCTCGTGGGCGTGGCCGCTCCTGGGTCAGTGTCGGTCTGGAAACTGGGTCAGGCTGGCGCTGCGTTGGCACCGTACTGCTGGTGTCCCTGCGTGGATGGGAGGCATCCAGCGGCCCCTTCGCCCCAGGAGCCACCTCTAGGCCCTGTCACTGACCCTGTCACTGGCTCAGGGCCGCTCCCCTCGCTCCAGGAGCCCAGCTCCAGCATGTCCCCATCAGCCCCACCACCAGAGCAGCTCGGTGGCTAGTGCCCCTTCCAGTCGGGCTGTCCAGCTCACCCTCCAGAGCGGGGCGTCTGCCGGCCTCCCCGTCTTCCACAAGGAAGTAGGCCTGACCCACAGCACCTCTGCTGTGTCCCTTGTGGTCCGCATGGGCTTCATCCAGCTGAGCTCACAGAGCCTAGCCTGGGCCCCGCGTGGGGCGAGCCCCTGAGGACACATGGGTGCGCCCCTCCTGCCCCGGCTCCCATGTCGGTGTGCGGCACTCTGTAGTCGGGCCAGTGTCCCTAGTGGTGCTGTATGAGATTTGACCCCAGGCGCAGGCCTGGGCGGGGGGCAGACCCCGAGGAGGCAGCCTTGTGCCAGGTGCCTGTCCTGTTCGAGTCCTGTGTGTCATTTTCGAGCAGTAGTGTGTGGAGTCCTCCGTCTTCTGTCAGGTGGGTGGCCGCCTGAGGCCCAGACCATGGAGAAGGTTCTCAGATGCACCTGCCCAGGTCTCAGCGTCCCCTCCCCCGGCGTGCAGCTGGGCCAGGCCGAGGCTTGAGGGAGGCCGACCCGGGCTTGGTGTGATCGTGGATCCGCCAGGTCCCCTCCACAGTGCTTCCTGGAGGCGCTGTCTGCCGCGTAGGCGGCCGTGGTGGGCTCACCAGCAGCGGCTCTGTGTGCCTGAGACCCGCTGCTGTGTCATCCTCCTTGCCCATGGCAGCTGATGTGCCAGCAGTCAGACGTCCCCCGGCCTCTCAGTCCATCGTGACCGTGAGGCTGTGTCCTCGCGTGCCACGGTTCGTGGGCACAGCACCTACGCCGCCACCCTGCTGCACCCTTCGGCACTGGGGACGGCGTTCGCCCTCCGACCCCGTTCTCTGGTGGGTCTAAGAAGACTTGTCGATTTTTGGTTTGTTCAGCTCTTTCTTGTGGTCACGGGATGACAATCTCTGAGTTCTGTATGCAGAAGCCCAGCGTCACCCCTGCAACGGTGACCCCCAAACGCACGAGTCGGAAGACTGGGAAGTGTCATCGGGAGTGGGGGGCAGGCTGCTCTGGGGCAGGATCAGTAGCCACTGAAAACGCGGAGGCCTGAGCCAGCGGGGAAGCGACGTGTGCCATGCTGGCGCCCAGACCTGTGTCCCGCACAGAGGGAGGCGGCCACGTGTGGCGTGCCCGTGTGCACTGTCGCGTGGGGGCGCCTTGCATCCTGTCGGGGTGCCTCGCAGGGCTCTGGGGCAGCGGTGAGCTCCGCAGCAGCACGTGTGTGTGTCCCCAACCGGCCGGGCTTCTCCAGACTCGGGGTGCGCGCCTGCGGGGGGGAGCGGCGGCCCACGCTGCCGGGCGGCCCTGACCTTGCTCCCTCTCAGTACTTAGGTCAGTTGACGTCCATACCTGGATACCTGAACCCCTCCAGCCGGACTGAGATCCTGCATTTCATCGACAGCGCAAAGGTAGCCCGCCTCTGACCCCCGCCCCCGGCAGCAGCTCGGGTCCTGGGACTCTGGGCTTTGCGGACCTGAGGGCCGCCTAGTGCCCTCAGGTCGTGGGCGCACTTGGCTCCTGCTGTAAAGATGGCCCCCCAGGCTGAACGCCCCCTTCATTCCGCATACGCGCCCCTCAGGGTCGGGGCTGTCAGACTTCATGTCCCAGTGCGGGCGGCTCCAGGGGGCGAGCGTGGTGGGGGCCGGGACCCCATGTGGTCCCGCATGCTGATGCCTGTGCCCCCCGCAGAGAGCCCACCAGCTCCCCGGACACTTGACCCAGGAGCACGACGCCGTGATCAGCCTGTCCGCCTACAACGTCAAGCTGGCCTGGCGGGATGGCGATGACACCATCCTCAGGGTCCCCATCCACGACATTGCCGCCGTGTCCTATGTGCGGGATGACGCCTCGCACCTGGTGGTCTTGAAGACAGGTACGAGCGGGGGCGGCCATGTCTCCATGCCGAGGCGGGTCCGGGTTCACAGGTGCTGGGGACAGTTTGCAGTGGTGGGTCAGCTGCTGCTGCCTGTCGTGCCCGAGAAGCGGCCCTCCTGTCCCCGAGATCAGCCTCCACCAGGAGGGCAGGGCCCTGGGAGGTCCCCAGGCAGGCGCCGAGCCCCACCACGGGCGCTTGTAGCCTTGTGGGCCTATACTCTGTCCCACGCTGCCCCCTGCAGGACTCTGGGGTGTCATCTGGCACCCAGGCCTGGTAGATGCAGCGCTAGTCTTCCCAGAGCTGGGACCAGACCCCGAGGAGCCTCTTTGCCTGCAGGACATTCTGAGTAGCCCATTGGACGACAGAAAGGACCTTGTCCTGGCCTGTCCCCCCAGCTGGTGGCGAGCGCCGCCTCCCTGGGCTCTTGGGGACAAGCTGCTTGCCAGTCCATAGTCTCTGCCCGAGAAATGGAGGCAGAAGTCACAGGTTCTTGGCACCGGGCCCTCCAACTGGGGTTCCCGGGTGGGCACTACAGCAGGGCCCTGTCCCGGGTTCCATGGCACCGCCAGCGGCCAGGCCGAACCCCGAAGCCATTCACTGCCAAGGGGCCAGGTGTGCGGGGGCCAGAGGGGGCCGCTGACCACACTCCAGACCTCAGGCCGCACAGAGGGGAGTCGTCACGGGGCCCAGAGGGCCCTGCCGGGCGTCCTCATTGCTCTCGCCTGTGCAGCTGACGGTGCTGCCACTGCCCGCAGCATGAGTGACAGCCTGTCCGTCACCCTGCCGTGCCACCTACATCCTGAGCGACGTCCCCTCTGTACCTAGGTTCGTTTCCCCTCGTGTCCAGTGACCATCTGTTTAACGATGGGCATTTATTCAGGTTGTGCACTCGAAACAGCCGGCATCGAACCATTTAGTCCCCGAAAATGGCACTTCATTTGGCCCAAACTCGCACGAAGCGTGTGGCGTACGTCCACGGTAGACGTGCGGGCGGCCTCTGTTCCGTCCCACATGCAGTTGGGGTGACGGCACAGATGACGGGACCCGGCACTGGTCACCCAGTTGGTGGATAGCGGGGCCGGCTGGCTTTGAGAACTGGCTTCACGGCTGCATCCAGCACTGCTGCCCCGCCCTGGTGGCCGCCATTTCCCCGCCCAGGACAGTCCCTGCAGGAGGCTCCAGATCGGGGGCACCCTTAGGGACAGAATTGGGTAACCGGCTTCTGACTAGGTCCTGCAGGTGGTTAGCTGGCGGGCAGGTGCTGGCCTGAGGTCCCTGGCACTGTAAGACTTTTCTGGCCTGTGTTATCAGGAAGAGTCGCTGAGAAAGTAGTAATAGGAGAAAGTCTTAAAGAGACGTGAGCCGAGACCCGGGGCTCTGTGAACTTTTGTGTCGCAGGAGGGGACTGAGTCCCTGTGTCTGGGACTTGGGTCTACAGCAGGACCAGTGGGGACTGCCTGGGACTGCGGCTGCACATGCTCGTGGCCGGTGCCCTGCCCTGGGTGCGGGTCACTGGTCTCGTAGAAACGGCACCCACTAGCTCTCCGTGGCTTTTGAGCGACGCATGCTGTTGTAGCAGCCACGTTAGAAAAGGCGGAAAGGAGCGAGTGAAACCGGCGTTAATGGCATTTCACGTGGCCGTCTGTCCCCAAAGCAGCATCACAGCTGTTTCTGAGGCAGCAGCATCCTCACTGCACTGACCCCCAGGCCCTGGGTGGGTTCTACTTCAGGCTTAGTTGGGACCTGTCCCATAGCACGTGCCTAGTGCCTGTGGCCATGGATGCACGGGGCCCCTGGGATTCTTGGGGCTCGGCCTGCGCCCGGGGTCCACCCCATTGGCTGTTACTGGCCCCTCTGAGCGTCAGGTGCTCTCTGTCCTGTGTGGGCTCAGCCCCTGGTGCTCAGGCCTCACGTGTGGCGCCTGTCCCTGGGATTGGAGCTGGCACACGGGGCCTTCCCGGGCCGGGTAGCACAGTGGTCCTCCAGTCCAGGCTCCCACATGGGCCCCGCAGCAGGCTTGGGTCGCCTTTGCCCTGGCCCCCTGCTTCTCGTCAAGGACTGTGTTCCGGCCTGTTGTGCACTAACTGGGCCCTGAGAACACCTTCGGAGTAGATGGACAGACTGGACGTCAGCCGTTTTATGTCTCAGCCTAAGTGACTTGTGCCATCTTTGCAGGGGTGCACTGGGTCGCGGAGCATTGTGGGCTCAGCGTGAAGTGGGTGGCGTGAGTGGGGGTCGCTGTCCCCACCCAGTTTCAAGAAGGTGGTGGAGGGGGCCTGGCCCCGAGCCTGCTGCTCTGCTGCCTGCCTGCCCTAACCTGCTGTGGGGTCCACTTCTCAGCCCAGGACCCCGGCATCTCCCCCAGCCAGAGTCTGTGTGCGGAAAGTTCCAGAGGCCTGACTGCAGGCTCCCTGTCGGAGAGTGGAGTGGGGCCTGTGGAGGCGTGCTGCCTGGTGATCCTGGCCACAGACAGCAAGGTGAGTAGGGCTGGGAACTGGAACCAGGCCCCGCCCACCAGAATAAGGCCCCGCCCATGCCTGACAATGTCCCGCCCATAGCAGACACGGGCCCCGCCCACACCCACCTAGGCCCCAAGTCCCTGCCAGGTGTGGTGCCCCCTGGGCTGTGCTGGGTGGTTCTTTCCCTGCCTGTCTTCTCTCTCCCTGTGCTGATGGGGGTGGCATCTCCTGCACCCCAAGCTGTGTCCTGCGGGAAGATTCCTGGGAGTGGCGAGTTAAAGTTGTGGTCCATTAGCCACCTAAGGGCTCCTGGCCTCAGAGAGCCCCTCGCTGCTCTTCTGTTTGGTTTCCATGTGAACCGGCAGTAGTGATGCCTACCTCAGGTGGCCTCTGGTCGGGGTCCCTGCTCAGCTCGGCCACCTTCCCAGCCAGGCAGTCGCTCCTCCTGTCCCCACCAGAGTCCCTACAGACCTGGCCCCATGTCCTGGCCCCGCTTCAGCTGCTCACAGGGGAGGTGGCGGGTGGTGGCGGGTGGTGGCGGCAGGCGGTGGTGGCGTGGTGGTGGCGGGGAGGCTGCCCTACGGGTGGGTGGTGAGGGCATCAGCTGCCAGGGCAGGGGAACGAGCTACAGATGGCGTCCTGTGGTGGGCCGGTGACCTCAGAGCCCCAGAGGGCACTCAGGCCTGGTGCCCATGCAGCACCTGAGGGGCCGGGCGCCGGGAAGGTGCCCAGAGGTGCAGCTGCGTCCCTACGGTAGGTGGCCGCGGAGGAGCTGTGCGCCCTGCTCGGGCAGGTTTTCCAGATCGTGTACACGGAGTCCACCATCGACTTCCTGGACAGAGCCATATTCGACGGGGCCTCCACGCCCACCCACCACCTGTCCCTCAGCGGTGAGCAGCGGGGCGGGCAGCCATGGCCTCTGCTGCCCTGTGGGAGCCCGGGCCCCCCACAAACACGCCTGGTCAGTGTCGGCGTGCCAGGATGCTGCTGCCACCCACCGCTTGGGGCCCTGGGTTGAGCCCTAACCTGTTCCCAGACTTCCCTGTTCTCGTCCATGGCGGGTTTGGCCAAGGCACACAGGAGCCCCCTCAGCCAGGGTGGCTTCCTGCATAACTCCGGGGCCCAAGAACACACTTTCTGGAACCACCTGTGGCTGTCACCTAACTCAGATGGTGCTGGGAGAGGCTCCCAGCACTGGGCCGCGAGTGGCTGTGGGGGCCTCCTTTCCAGAACACCCAGGCCCACAGTTGCTGTGGGGCTCTCCAGGGACGGAGGCCACTGGGGGATGTCGGGGGAGCAAAGGAGCCCCGCAGGGTTGACCGGGACCGCACTGCCCTGCCCTGCCCCGGCCCCACTCACCGCCCACGGCCACCGCATGCACTCACATCCGCCGCAGCCAGACCTCGCCTTCCAGGTCTGCTTTATTAGGACTCACGGCTCTGTGAGTCGGGCACACAGGAAGTGGGATGGGAGGCTGTGCAGCTGTCGCGCAGAGCCACAGAGCCACCTCTGTGCAGAGAGGTCCCTCCCTGCTCCCCCCCAGGGCCCACACGTCAGCCAGGAGCACAAAGCCTGTGGAGCCCCCATTTGGCAGCGTCCCTTTGTCCTTCTGTCCCCTCCCACACTCTGTCACACGCCTCTCAGCTCTTGCTGCATATAACGGTGCCTACGTTCCTCACAATCCCTGTCACCCGGACCTTAGGTCACTGTCTAGTGTCTCCTGAGGAACAGCTGCGTATCGGGCCCTCTGCTGGCCTGAGGGTCTCCACGTTGTGGCCCTGCCTCTTGGAGCAGCCACCAATGCCTGGAACTCTGCTGGTTCAGGGGTCAGAGCCATGTGACAAAGGACAGGCACACGGCCTCTGATTTTGTTCTTCATAGAACTGGGGTGGTGGTGATCCTGCTAGGCTCAAAAAAGGCAAAGTGACACAGGCCCTGCTGGTGGGAGCCCCCCCGCCCTCAGGCAGGCCCTTTGTTGTCCTCGCCACTGGGGAGCCCTCCCTGTCCCTCTGTGCAGACCTGGAGCAGGTGGCTCATCTCCCAAGCCCCCTGGGAGGTGTCCCCAGGGCCCGGGCTCTGCCCTGGAAGGCCTGCAGACACCCAGTGACAGGCTCCGCAGTCCCACAGAGCTGTGGCCTTCCCTGACGCCTGCCCCGTGTGACAGGCATCTGCCCTCCACACTCCCATACAGACGACTCTTCCCCCAAGGCGGACGTGAAGGAGCCGTACGAGACGGACGCCAGGGCCTTGTGAGCACCCGCCCGCCCCTCCCCTCGGTGCACCCTCCCAGCAGGTCCCCGGCCCCCGTCCAGTGAGCGGGCTCCCCAAGGTCACCTTCCAGTCCCCCTCCCCCCATCATGTGGTTTGCTGTCCGGGGGTTGTGCTCCTCCGTGGCAGGCCCCTTCTTGTCACCCACCCTGACCCCCAGCGCTACCTGGGCCCTGCAGGGCGTTGTGGGTGGGAACAGGGCAGGGCCCACGCCGCCTGCCCACGCTCGTGTCCTTGCAGCTCCTTCCCCGAGTGTGTGCGTGCGGGTGGCGTCTCGCCCTTGTCCTGTGTGCCTGCAGTGCCTCACGCCAAGACAGCCAGCGAGAGCGAGCTGAGCGCCACGGCCGCCGAGCTGCTGCAGGACTACATGCTCACAGTAGGCCTGCGGGGGGCCGCCCTGGGGTCGCCACCGGGGGGCTGCTTGGGCGTGGGCGCGGGCCCCAGGACGCCCAGCGGCCCGCGGTCACCGCCGCCTGCCCCCTGCAGCTGCGCACGAAGCTGTCGTCGCAGGAGATCCAGCAGTTCGCGGCCCTGCTGCACGAGTACCGGGACGGCGCGTCCGTGCACGAGTTCTGCATCAGCCTGCGGCAGCTGTACGGGGACAGCCGCAAGTTCCTGCTGCTGGGTGAGGCGGGGGCCCCGGGAGGCACAGCTGTGGGGGTGGGTGGGAGAGCAAGGGCGCCGGGGCCCGCTGGGAGGGCCGGCCCTCGCCAGGCACGACCCGATGGGCCACAGCCCGGGACGTGGCGGGGCCGCCGCGCCGAGCCCAGAGAACGGGCTGGCTGACGGAGGCTGCGGAGGCCCCCAGTCCGTGTCCTCCCCTCTGTGTTCTCGCTTGGGAGACGCCTCTCGTCCAGAAGTGGGTGGTCCCGGCAGAGGTGGGGGTGCCTTGCTCGGCCCCCACCAGCTACCCTCTGCCCCCTCCTGGGTCTCCCCCACCTGGAAACTTGCCCTGCAGCCCACCAGGGGCCAAGGGCTCCTAAGTAGCTCCCCCTTTGGTGCGGGGCGCCCAGGGTAGGCGGTGGCCTTGGGACTGGGCCCGAACTCGCTGCCCGTGGGATGTTGCGAGGTGGCGGGGGACGGGCGAGGGGGTCAGCCATGCTGTGTGGCCCAGGTCTGCGGCCCTTCATCCCTGAGAAGGACGGCCAGCACTTTGAGAACTTCCTGGAGACCATCGGGGTGAAGGACGGCCGTGGCATCATCACCGACAGCTTCGGCCGGTACCGGCGGGCCACGAGCTCCACGTCCACCTCCACCTCCAATGGGAACAGGGCGGCGGGCAGCTCGGATGACCAGTCCGTGCCCTCGGAGGGAGACGAGTGGGACCGCATGATCTCGGACATTAGCAACGACATCGAGGCCCTGGGCTGCAGCCTGGACCAGGACTCAGCCTGACCACTGCGGGGGGCCCTCTACTGTGAAGGAGACAGGGGCGGGTGTCCCGTGGCCGGGCCCCGCACAGCTGTCGGTTTTGCACATGACGTTCCTGTCAACCCTCAGAGACCTTTAAAGACGTTTACTGCAATGTGAACCGCTCACCTCTGCTGCCACTGTGTCTGGTCCTCGCCATCCGGGGCCCACACTCCCGGGGCTGGCACGGCGCTCAGGGCCGCCCTAGGCTGATGCTGCCCAGCCTTGGCCCTGGGAGGCTAGAGCAGGGCTTTCCCTGCCTGGACGTGGGGCTGGGAGCAGGCGGCCTGGCACCTGTGGGTGAGCCCGGCCTGTCGGGACCCAGACGCTGGCCACTCTGAGGGGCGCCGGCTCCCTTCTGGCCCCTTGCCCAATCCCCGAGTCCCCAGGTCTCACCTGCCACTGCGGGTGGTCTCCACAGCAAACCCCGTGTCCACTTTTCCACCCTGTCCCCAGCCTGAGGGCACGTCACCTTGGAGCCTGGGTTCCCGCGGGGCCTCTGTGCCCTCACCTATCCCCCAGAAGCCCCGTAGCTTCAGCCTCGCCCGTGCCCGTGCCCGTGGAGAGGCAGCTGGGGTATGCCCAGGGTGCAGCCTGGACGCCGTGGGGCAGGCATGGGGAGGCCCAGCCCCAAGACGCCCCCTCAGAAGGCGCCTCTGCCCTGGGAGACCCTGACTGGGTGGGCAGGATGCCTCAGGGAGGGAGGACATGGCACCCCACTGTGGGGCGCCCACTGAGGGTCTCTTGTTTGGAGGAGAGGACGTGGAGAGGATGGGCCGCCTCGAGCTGGAGCGCAGGCTGCCGTCCCGCAGCTTCCCCAGCCCTGGTTCCGTGGGGACTTCCTTAAGGAACTTCAGTCCCCCAGCCCACACCTGGGGCCATAGCCAAGTGACCAGACTGCCTGCAATCTCTGGGCAAGTCGGGTGCCTCCAGATCATGGGGGAGGACCACCACCCTTTGGGACACAGGGAGGACCACCATCGTCCTTGGGTGTCTTGTGGCTCCCGAAAGCCGCCTCACACCTCACACCCCGTTTGGTCAGGGGCTGCATTTGGGGAGCAGTTGGAGCAGAAGCAGAGAGGCGGTGGGGACCCCCATTTATTGAGCACAGAGCTGGGAGGCAGGTGCAGCCAGGAGCTGGTCAGCAGCTACATCGTCAACTCCTGCAGGAAATTCAGAGAGTCAGGCTAGGGAGGGGCCCAGCGGAGCCAGCCGCAGGGGCAGGGGCAGCCACCCACCATGATGGCGTTGACGATATCGCTCTGGTTGTCCCTGAGGGCCCGCACGGCCTTGGCCCTGGACACGTTGGCCTGTGCCATCACCAGCTCAATGTCCCGAAGCTCCAGCCCCGCCTCGTCCACCTGCAAGGACAGCAGGAGATGCTGGGGCTGCCCCTCCCCCGGCCAGGAGCCCGCGCCTCCGCCCCGGGCCCTCACCTCACCTCCTCGTCTTCCTCCCGGTTCTCTTCACAGCCCAGTCTCACCCGCGGCCCGGGCGTCGACTCAGGGCCCAGGGTGGAGGGCTCTGCGGGCACCTTGAACTTCTCGGCGGCAGCTCTGTGCGCTTGCTGGGAGAGGTCCTCAATCTGCACGGGCATAGCTGTCAGTCCTGCTGGGCAGCCCACAGCCCGCCCCGCCCCGCCCCAGCCCGCCAACCTTGGCCTCCCCGAAGACCACGTAGGTGTCAGAGGCCGGGCTCTTGAAGACGTCAGGCTTGGTGATAACGAAGAGGATGTCCTTGGCCTTCTGGATGGCGATCCTGGTGACACCGTGGATCTGCCGCAAGCCCAGCTTGGACATGGCCTGGGGGGCGGCAGGCTCAGGCCTGGGTGCTCCCCGCCCTGGTTCCCCGCGGAGTGAGGGTGCTGGGTGGACCCTCCCAGGCCCCCAACCTTGTGTGCAGAGCAGGGTGTTGGACGCAGGCTGACTGGGCCCAGTTATTTCACAAGGTGTCTGGTCACTGTATGCCCCGCAAAGGCCCCACCGAGGGGATGTATCGGCCATGGGTGGGTGGGGTGTTTGGCCAGCCCGGCCCCTCCCCCAAGGAGCAGGGCCCCGCCCACCTTCCGGGCCTTCTTCTCGCTGCGGCTCTGCTTGGCTTTGGCCATGGTCTCCTCACTGCGGCCGGCCAGGGCCTGGGGAAGGGCGGGTCTGAGCACTGAGGATGGGCTGTGGGGGGTGGGCTGTGGGGCCCCGGGCGCACCTTCCCCCCGGCCAGCACCTGGGCCGGGCACTGTGTGGCCTGCGGTCCTGACAGGGCCTGCTCCTCCAGCTCAGCCGACGACTCCTCAAGGCTGTCCGAGGGCCCCCGGGGTGACTCTGGGGACAGGGGAGGTGTGAGGGCAGCCCCTGCCTTCTGGCTCTGCCAGGTCCGTGCTGGCCCCGCCCCCACACCCAGCCGCCTCCTGGGCCTTGTGAGGGCAGTGCTCCGGCCCGCCCCTCACCTTCCTCCAGGCTGTCCCCGTCATCTTGTAGCTCGGCGGCCTGGAGGTCTCGAGGGCTGGACAGGCTCCAGGGCCCAGAGCCCGGAGGCACTTGGCGGGGGGACGGGGTCTGCAAGGCTGGGTCTTTGGTATAGGTGTCCCCCACAGGGGCCACCTCCGGGCTGAAGAGGGGTGGGTGGGGTTGGAGGCTGACCTGCTGTCCAGCCCTGGGGGGGTTTGTGGTTCCTGAGAAGGTGGCCATTGCCTGCTGGGTTCCTGCCTGTGGCGGTGGGGGGCCCAGGGTCTCCACTTCCTCCACTAAGTCTTCCTGGGGGCACTGGCAGGGACAGGGGACTCGGGGCTCCGTGGGGGCTGGGGCTGCCCCTGAGAGGAGAGCAGGGGTAGAGGGCTCAGGGCCTGGGAGCCGGTCCTGGGGCCGTGGGGCGGGGGGGCCGAAGACTCCAGGTGCTGCCCCGGCCGGCTCCTCACCGCCTGGGCCGTGCACAGGCTCCAGCTGCTGGGAGGCTGGTGGAGACTCGAGGGCAGGCTCTTCTGGGCAGCCCCTGCCCAGCCTGGGCACCGCCCTCGATGGAGACTCTGAGGCCACAGCTGCAGGAAGCTCGGGCCTGGGGGTGACCCTTCCATCCTCCGCTGGGCTTGGGGGCTGCACCAGGCCAAGCTTGGGGCAGCCGCTCCCAGGAGCCGTCCCAGTGACCCCGGGTGCTGGCTCAAGGCCTCCACTGCCCTGGTTCTCAGCCCTTCGGGCCTCCTCCGGGAGTGAGCAGGGCTCAGCTCCCTCATCAGTGGGCAGATGGGCACAGAGACTGGGCCCCCTGTCGGGCACCAGCCGGCTCTCATTTTCCTTCCCACCAGAAGTAGGCTCAGGGGGGTCCAGGGCCTCTTTGAGGGATAGTGAGGGGTTCGGGATCTCTGAGGCTGGCTCAGGGGGGCCCGGGGCCTCTCTGGGGAGGTCCAGGTTCTCTGTGGCGAGGTTTGAGAAGTTCGTTCTGCATTGCACGGCAGGGATTTGGGGAATCCGAGGTCACCAAAAGTGGATTCGGTGTCTGGGTCTCTCGGTGGTTTTGGAGCATCAAGGGTCGCCAAGGTGGGCAGCTGAGGGGTGTCTGGGAATGCCTCCTCGGTGGGTTGGAGGCATCAGGAACAAGGTGAGCCGAGGTGACAAGGTCTCTTTGGTGGTTTTTAAACATCAGGGAATTTCCAAGGTGAGCTTGAAAGTGTCTAGGAGTCTCTCGGTATGTAGTTTTGCAAGGCATCAAAGGTCATCGAGTGAGCTTCCGAGTGTCTAAGGAGTCTCCTCTAGGGTGGAGTTTCCAGGAGCATCAGGGTCGCCAGTGAGCTGGGGGTGTCTGGGGATGCTCCTCAGTGGGTTCAGGAGCATCCCAGAAAGGGGCCAAAATAGGAGGTAGGCTCGAGGGAGTGTCTGAGGTCTCCTGGGTTTGGGGGAGGCATCAGGATCACCAAGGAGGTAGACTGCAAAGAGAGTGTCTGGTCTCCTGGTGATTTTGAAGCATCAGGAGGGTCATCAGTGCGCTCTCCGGGAGTGTCTGAGGTCTCCTCCGGTGGGTTTGGAAGCAGGAGTGCTCCGAGTGCGCTTCGAGGTGCTCTGGAATGCTCACCGGTGGGGCCCTTTTGAGCATCGAGGAGTCGCCGAGAATGGCGCTTCTACAATTGTCTAGAGGAGTCCCTACAGTAGCTGAAACATCAAAGGGAGTCTGAGTAACTGTGAGGAGTGTCTGGGGTTCAGTGCCAGGTTTGGAGAGCATCAGGGGAGTGCACCAAAGTAGGCTCTGGAGAGGTGTCTGCCTGGGGTCTCCCTCGGTGAGTTTGGGGGCATCAGGGTCACCAAAGGTGGGCTCGAATTGTGTCTGGGGTCTCCTGGTGGGTTTGGGGGCATCAGGGGCCACCAAGGTGGGCTCGGGGGTGTCTGGGGCCTCTGCAGTGGGCTTGAGGGGCCCCGGGGCCTTCAAGGCGGGCTCGGGGCAGTCTGGAGCCTTTGCGGCGGGCTCGAGGCGGTCCGGGTAACCTGAGACAGGCCCAGAAGGCCCTGCATCTATAGCTATGGGTGAAGCCCAGGGCGTCCTGGCATCAGCAGCTGGGTCCGGGCCGCCCTGTTGGGTCTGGTCTAAGGCTGCAGGTTCCGGGTCTCCAGCGTGGCCTGTGCCCTTCTCAGGCGCTGGCTTTAGTCCCAAGGTCTCGCCTCCTTCCTGCTGGACCGCAGCAGTCACGGGCTCAGCCCCCAGGGCGCAACCTGCGTCTGTCTGCAGGGGCAGATGTGTGGCCGCAGGGACTGGACCCTGGGCTGAGGTGTGGTCCTCCTCTTCCAGTAAGCACACCTGGCCTGCACCTGCCTTCACACTCTGTGGAGTGTCCGGGCAGCCCGCCCCGCCCTGTGCTGTCCACGGCCTGGGGCCTAAGGCAGTGCCCGCCCCCTCCTGCCAGGGCTGAGGTGCGCCCATGCTGACGGGCACTGCTCCCACAGCGGAGCCTGCCTCTCCCCCCAGGGCCCGAGGGGGCACCCCGGCAAGGCCTGGGGCTTCCTGTGAAGGCGGCAGGGCTGGGCTGGCCGCAGACACCTGGCCTGAGGTGGGGCCTGCCCTGGTGATTTCGGCAGCTCGGCCCAAATCCGATACCCCAGGAGCAGTGCCCCCAGGGCGGGCCGGGAGCGGGGCAGCGGGCTGCGCGTGCGGCTCCTCGCTGTACAGCCTCTCGTCCTCCACCCCCGTGTAGGAGGCCGAGTCAGGGTCGGAGGAGGCTGCCGAGGCGTCGTCCCGGAAGGCAAAGGCCTCGTCCACGCCCTCGGTGATGGAGAGATCGGACAGCGACTGCAGGGAGGAGGCGAACGTGCTGCCGTCCCCGTCCTCGCCGTCCGGCTCCTCCTCTGGGGGCAGTGGCGTCACCTCCACCGCCTCCACTTGGAAGATCAGGCTGCCGCGAAAAGGCAGGAGAGCAGCTGGGATCATCGGGTCGTTGGCCAGGAAGTCCAGCTCGAAGAAGTGGCCCTCCTGGTCCCAAGAAGAGCTGCTGTCCCCTGAGAGGCTGGACTCTGGGGATGGGGACCCTAGGGACTCCGCAGGGGTCGGCTCCCTCTCGTTGGCCTCAGACCCTGGTGGGGAGAAGCTCCAGCCTGAGGGCACGTCCAGCCCTTCGGCCACGGCCAGCAGGCTCAGGGAGCAGGATGGGGACGAGCCCCAGCTGTCCCCATCTGCCGTGACATAGGAGCCTGAGGGCGAGGCAGGTGGCGAATCCCCGGGCTCGGTCTGGAGCTCGGTCTCGGCTGCCCAGCCACGGCCGGGGAGCAGGGTGGCGGTGGTCTGGCTGGGGCTGGAGGGTGGCGTGAAGTAGCAGTCGGGGTCTGTGGCAGGCACAGGCGTCAGCAGGGCTCCCTGAGGATGTGCTGCGGGGGGCGGGCTCGGACTGGCAGGCCCCTGCGCCCGGTCCCTGAGCTCTGGCAGAGCTGCCCAGGGCAGTGGGGGCGCCCGGCGTGTCTCCTCGCCCATTGCAATCCGAGGCTCCAGAGCGCCTGGGACAGGCCCCCCGATGGGCAGGACCTCGGGGGGCCCTGGGCTGGGGCTGCTCTTTGCTGGGACTGCCCAGGTCGAGGGGGCCTGGTGGGACCCTGCATCCCAGCTGGCTCCCTCGGGTGGGGGCCGGGCACCAGGCTTGCTAGGCAGGAACGTGAGGGCCAGGGCGCTGGGCCCGGGGGTCAGGGCGCAGGGCTGCAGCCGGTCCCCTCGTGGGGTGGTGGCCGTGGCCGCATTCAAGGGCAGGTCTGTGGAGAGAAGAGCGCATGAGCAGGGAGGGGCTGGGGCATGGGCTGTGGCTGTGGCACAAACAGGCACCCTGGCTTGTCTGAGATGCTCGGTGACGAAGACAGTGCCTGTCCCCTTGGACACTGGCTTGCTGTCTCCTGCACAAAGTCTGGGTTTGGCAGGTGAGGCCCTCTCATGACCTCCCCAGTCCTAGGGCAGGGGGCCTGCACTCTGCTCAGCTCTGGAACGTTCCACCCCCAGGCACAGCATCTCCTGTGCCTCGGCTTGCTGGAGTGGCCAGAGGTTCCTGAGAAGGGGTCCTTTAGGTCCACTGGAGTGTAATGAGTACCCAATGCCTCGAGGTGGGTGTGGCGGATGGGTGGGCACCTGAGCCTGGCATGGTCACCTTGCCCACCTGCACTGGACCCTGGGGCAGGGGCAGAGGCCGGAGTGGAACGGAAGCCTAAAGGTCAAAGGTTTCAGTGACTCATTCAAGGTCATCAAACAGTCAGAGCAGGGACTGCCCCAGACCCTACATCTGGAGACCCCAGCCCTGCTCCCTTTATTGGACCCAGCACTGGTCCCATCTCCAGGTGACAGCAAGGTGCCCTTGGCTCTCCCACAGCCACACAGGGCTGACCTGCTGGGCCACCCTGACCGGCCTTCCGGCCTTCCCAGGCTCAGGCAGCTGCCCTCAGCCTCCATCATTGCTGGCCTAGCCTCTCCAGGGAGGTGGGCCTGCACGTCTCGCCGCGACCCCCAGGGCCTCCGAGCTCCCACACCCACAGGCGCCAGCACCCTTCCTGCTCCTCGCTCCAGGACCAGTCTCGGCCCTGAACGGCCCTCAGGCATGAGGCAGGTGTCCCCGCGGGCCGGGGTGCACACAGGCCCGCAGCTCCGGTGCAGACAATAGGGGTGCACGGAGCCTTGGGCGCTCGCAGGCCCTCCAGGCCCGTCTACCCTGCTGCACCCGCCCTTCCCCGCGGGCAGGGGGCAGGGGGCAGGGGGCAGCATTCCTGTGCACCGAAGGGCAAGGCGCGAAAACACGGGGAGGGGACGGAGAGGGGACCAGGCCGGACGGAGGGGCGGGGAAGCCTCACGAGGCGGAAAGCGCGGGGCCTCACCTGTGCGGGGCTCTGGCCCGCCGGCCTCTGGCAGCAGCAGCTCGGCGCGGGCCGCCTCCCCGGGCATGGCCTGGCGGTGCGCCCGTCCCTCCGTCCCGGTGCGTCCGTACGTCCGTCCCGCGGAGCCTGCGCGGCCACCGCCCCTCGCCCGGGGGATGGGGGTGTCAGTGGATGACGTCAGGGCCGCCCCGCCCGCCAGCGCCCAGAGTGAGCGTGCGCAGGGGCGCCAGGCACTGCGGAGCGCAGGGGGGCGGCTCCCTCCCCACCGCATCGTGCGCCCTCCTCCCGCGGTGCGTGGCACTGCTTTTCCCGCAGCATCCCCCCATCCCTTTAACGGGAAAGGGGTTCACGGCCAGTGGAGGCTGGGCTGACCCCAGGGTGGCATCGCTTCTTAGCCATGTCGGGAAGAGGCAGGGGTTGTCAGAACTCGGGGTGTGGGGGTCCAGGCACTTTAGGGGAGGCGGCGGCAGCACAGTACCCCCGCCTGGCCTGCTGGCCCCCATTTGTCCCGGTCAGGGGTCCCCGCCCAGCCTGGTGCCTCTATCCAAGAGGTGAGCTGGAGCCGCAGCCCTGCACTGATTGGCTGGTGTGCGCAAGTCAGTCTCCATGGTAACTGCCTCCCGGCTCCATAGCAACTAGAGAGAGGATGGGTCCCGGGCTCCCTGCTGCCGAACACGCAGGTCTCCGCCATGGAAGGAAGAGGGACATTTGCCTCACTCTGTTCCCGGCAGCGCCCCTGCCACGCCCCCAAGGACTCCAGCCCTCCCTCTGGGAGGGAGCCTCAGAGATGCAGGCGAGCGTCTGCCCTGTGCCAGGCTCCAGGAGACAGATGGACATTGTCACCACCCGAGCTGGAGCGGGGGGTCCGGGAGTCAGAGCAGCCGTTGTTGGCGGGTGTCCATTCTGTCTTCTGCTGGCTCCACCCCAGAGCCCACGGAGCCAGGGGCTGCAGCGGGCACAGACCACTACGCCCCAGCCTCCCCTCCTGCATCCTGCATCCCCCTCAGTCGCTGGAAACCCGTCCCCCGTCCCCCAGAGAGGCTCCTGCCCCTCTCCTTCCGGTGCCCTCTTCCTTCCCCTCACTGGGTCCTCTGCAGGCTGCCTGCCATCTGGCCACCACCACCACCAACTTTCTAGAAACCAAAAGCCACACAAGCAGAAAACGACAAAGCCAAGAGCAGAAATCAGTGACATTGGAAACAAAGCAAGAGAGAAAATCAATGAAAACAAAAATCCGATTCTTTGAAAAATCAGTAAAATTGATAAATCTGTAGCAAGATTGACAAAAAAACAAAAGACCAGTATCGGGAAAGCAGTGGGTCTGTGACAGCTCATTTTACATGTCAAGTCGCTGGAAGCAGGGCAGCCCAGGTGGCTGGCGGACACATTCCGGAAGGGGCCCGGCAAGGCCAGCACCTGACACCCGCGACTGGGCTGAGCCCGCCCTCAGCTGTGTGGCTGCAGCATCCCACCCGTCAGGAGCCCAGAGGAGCAGAAAGGTGACGGAGGGAGAATTCTCTCTCCTGGACCTGGGACATCCATCTGTGGCCCTCGGACACTGGGGCTCCCAGTTCTTCGGCATTTGGACTTGAACTGAACTGTTCCTCCGGCCCTGGCTTTCCCGGGTCTCCAGCTCGCTAACGGCAGGTTGCGTCACTGACTCTCGGCCTCCATAACTGGGTGGGCCAATTCCCGTGATAAACCCCCCTCACATTTACCTGTACACAGGCTGCTGGTTCTGTCTGCAGGACACTGACGAGTAACAGGGCCATTACAAGGATACCAAGGGAATGCTACAAACAATACTCATAAACCCAACGACACTGAAGAAAGGAATTGATTACTTCGAAATTAAAACCTGCCAAAATTCAAACAAGATGAAATAGATAATATGAATGGCCCTATAACCATGAAGAAAATTGAATTTGTAATTTAAAAGCTTCCTCAAAGAAATCTCCAGGTCCAGATGATTTTACTGGAGAATTCTACCAAGTATTTAAAGTAGAATCAGCATCAATTTTAAACAATCTCTTCAAGAAAATAGAAGAGGGAATACTCCCTGACTCATTTTGAGACTAGAAACCCTGATTCCAAAACCAGGTAGAGACAACACTCCAAGGAAACAAAAAGTACAGGATGCCTCCCTGACTCACTAGGCACAGAAATTCTCAGCAAAACATCGGCTGAGAATCTAATGATGAATAAAGTCTGAATGAAGTGGGATTCCTCCAGGTGTGCGAGGTTCGGCACTTGAAAGTCGATGTCATGCTCCATACCAACACGCTGAAGAAAAAAATTCTGTATCAACTGATACAGAAAAAGCATTGACATAATCCAACAGCCATTCAGAAAAAAAAAACAAAAAACTCGATTAAACTCACAATAGGCTTATGGCTCACACCACACCTGACGGTGAACAGCTGCGTCGTCTAAGACGCAGTCTGCTGTCACCACGCCACTCAACACAGCACGGAAGTCTCCACCTGGCAGCGAGGCCGGGAAAGCAGAGGGCAGAGGGACTTCCGGCATGGCGGGAGTGGGGGTGGGGGGCTCCCGAGCAGCCCCCAGCGAGACTGGACAAGATGACAAACACCTAGAGCCCCTGGAAGAGGTCTGAAGGACAAACATCAAGTGGGGAGGTCGCCCCCTGAGAACGGCGATGTCTTGAGAAAGTGGGACCCGCGGTGCTGAGCCCAGGCTGCCCCCTTCCCATCCCTCAGAGCGGAGCGAGGCAGCCACTGCTCCTTCCTGGGGAGCCTTCAGTGGTTCTTGTCCTGGCCCCAGATACCTGCTGCTGAGGCCGAGTCCCAGGCCAGTGTGGCTGAGTGGGGCTGCCCTCTGCTCGGCCCCCACTGCGGGTGGGGGACCCCGCCTGGGACTCGGCACGCTGATCCTGGGCCCCGAGAGCCCATCTCCAGGATGCCAGGAGAGGCGTCCCCCCGCCCCCCGGCGTGCTCAGCTTCGAGAGTCAGGCTGTCTCTCAGGAGCTGACCAGGGCCCCAGCTCCGAACCCGCCCAGAGGCCTCCCGCAGCAGGGCAGGGGGAAGTTTGGGCCCAGGGCGCTCTCAGGACAGGGCTGGCAGTGCTGAGAGGCGACTGGGAAGAGCAGGTGCACTCCAGACCACAGGCCAGGCGACTGGGCACAGCCATACACCTCCCCGGGGGGACATCAGAGGGAAGATGCTTAGGCTGCAAAGTAAACAAGCAAGCAGGTAACAAAGCCCCAGCGGGGAGAGGGGTTGGCTTGGCACCCAGAGTTGTTACAATATTTTATCTAAGATGTCCGATTTCCAACAAAAAATCACCAGGCAAACAAACAGGAACAAATATGACCCCTACACTGGTTAAAAAAAAAAGCAGGCAACGGAAACTGCCTGAGCGATCAGACGCCATTTTCCACAGAGAGAGGCTTCATGACAGCCACTGTAAGTTGTTCTCAGCCCCCAAAAGCATGGGTGAGGTAGAAAAAGGTATGATGATGAAAACACGCGAAATAGAGAATATCAATAAGGATGCAGATAATGAAACTCACTACAGAGGCTGAACAGATTGGAAGCGCAGGAAGAATCAGTGAACTCGCAGACAGACCACAAGGGGCTGCAGACCGAAGACTGGAGAGGGACGGGAAAACGAGCAGCCCGGGAGAAACGTGGCCCCGAAGAACGCACCCCCCACGCACAACATGGGTGCTGGGGGAGGGGCGGGAGGAGGACATTCAAAGCCATGGCCGAAAACTCCCCAGGACCATGGAAAATGGTAGCCTGTACATTCAGGAAGCTCGCGGGCTCCAAGCAGCACGCGCGCGAGCAGACGCCCAAACCGCGCGGAAACGCGCACGTTGAAGACGAGATCTCCAAGGCAGCGAGAAGAATCAGAACTGATCGAATGAGTTCGGCAAGGCTGGAGGATTCGAGATCGACAAAAATCCACTGTATTTCTATAAACTTTCAATTAACGACCCAAAATCAAAATTAAAAAATTCCATTCACAACAGCACCAAAAGGAATAAAACAATAACAAATTTAACAAAGTTCAATATTTATGCTCTGAAACACATGGAATCGCAAGATGCGCGGAACGGCCCAAACAATCCTGAAGAAGAAACACAGGCAGCTTCGCACGCCCCAGTGTGAGCACACACAGAGCAGCCATTGAGACACGGTGCTGCTGAGCCCAGACACAAACTCACGTGTCTGCGGCTAAGGGATTTCCGCGTGGGCGTCGGGGCTGCGTGTGGGGACAGCCCCCTTCACAGTGCCAGGAAACTGGAGAGTCACATGCAAAAGAATGGAGTTGACGCTGCCTGCACACTAATAAACGTTAACTCGAAATGGACATAAGATAAAAATTTAAGAGCAAAAATGATAAAATTTGTAGAAGAAAACATGGGGGTAAATATTTATGACTTCGCATTCACCAAACACATGGCGCCAAAAGCTTGAGCGAAAAAAAAAGCTAACGCTGGACTGTGCCGAGGTTTTTTTCTAGGCGAGGCGACCCTTGGTTGACCTCAGAGATTGCAAGGACCTTGTCAGTTTATAATCCCTTATTTTTTATTTTTTACGCCTACAGCACCTGGTCTTCCTAGGTGGTCTCCCATCCAAGTACTAACCGGGCCGGACCCTGCTTAGCTTCTGAGATCAGCCGGGATCGGGCTTGTTCAGGGTGGCGTGGCCGTAGACAGCACCGGGATTTGAAATGTTTGTGCTCCAAACGACACCGTCAAGAAAGTAAAAGCATGAAGTGGGGGAAAATGTTTGCAAATCATGTATCTGACGAGACTTGTTTCCAAAGCACGTAAAAAGAACTGTTGAAATCATTAATAAGACAATCTAATTAAGAATGGGACAGAGAATCTAAATAGGTATTTCTGCAGAGATCACGTAAGTGACAATAAGCAAAGACCTAAAGAAATCAATCTTCATGAAAATACACACCAAAACCAGTGAGGTCCCACCTCCTGCCAAGATGACTGAATGAAAGGGTAAGTGACAGGGCCACTCACTGGCCATGGGGACACACTCGTCACGACAGCTGCACAACTAGCACGACCTGTCCTGCTCCTTGCACGCGGAGGGGCCAGCGGCACAGGGGCTCTGGTCTTTGGCTGTTTCTCAACTTGACCCGTGACCCCCTACAAGCTGGCAGTTACCCCGACAGTCTCTGCAGCGACACAGAAGGGGGTACGGGGGTGTGCAGCAGCCTTGGTGGACCCCTGGAAACTGCCACGCAGAGACCCGTCGTACAGTACGCGCTGTGACTCTAGACCAGTGCTCCCCAACCTTTGTGGCACCAGTGCTCGTATGAGAACCTATACCTGACACCCTGAGGTGGAGCCGAGGTGGTGATGCTGGCGCTGGGGAGCAGCCGTGCGCCCCGGTTCCCAACAAGCCACAGACAGGTACCAGTTACCAGCCTGGGGTTTGAGGACCCCTGCTCTAGAGAACGTTCTCAGAATAACCAACTACAAAGGGAGAACGGGAAGGCCGTGGCTGGTGGCCAGAGGCGAGGGGAAGCGAGTATGAAGGGGGATGGGGGCCGTGGTGGTGCCGTGCGCCACGGCAGAGATGGAGCCCCAGGCAGCAGGGAGGGCACGGCGCCCGGGTACTGAGGAGCAGTGGTCCTGGGGTGGGCAGGATGAGCTCGCGCTCCCTTGATGGGGTCTCAGGGGGACCCTGAGGTGCACGATGGCACTTGTCCCCACGGGTCCTTCACCTTGGAATGCCCTCCCTGCTCCCTCATCTAGCCTGGGGACATGTGACCAGCTTCTGAAAAGCTCTCTGGCTGCTCACCCCACTCCCTCCACTCCCCGCAGCCTGTGCAAAATGACAGACTCGTGTCCCACACGCCGGTGCCTGCTGGCTCCCCATCTACTCGGACTTCCGTGTCAGTGGTGAGGTTTTCACAGGAGGGGCCACTCGGGGGGCTGGGGAGTTGCCGGGCTGGGGCGCCCAGGGCAGCAGGGTGGCCCTTCTCGGCTCCACCCCACTGCACTTCCAGGTGTGAGACAGCGCCCAGCCTCCCCTCCGGGGACGGTCTGCGGAAGCGGCTCGCTGAGGGACTGGGGGGAGGGGAAGCCTGTTTCCTCCCCGCATCGGGCAGCGCTGCTGCTGGGTGGTGCCCATGACGGCAGCACAAGACGACACTGGTCCGAGTGTGATGGCAGTGAGGCCCCTCCCAGAGCCGCAGTGCCAGCCAGGTGCACTCCTGTCTTCTGCTCCACAGCCGGTGCCTTCTGAGTGCCTCACCCCGAGGCCACCTGTCAGCATAGGCCATGAGAATCCCCTAGGACTGTGACCACCCGCA
Source organism: Pteropus medius (assembly GCF_902729225.1). Lineage (NCBI taxonomy): Eukaryota > Metazoa > Chordata > Mammalia > Chiroptera > Pteropodidae > Pteropus > Pteropus medius. The sequence goes on from NW_024352780.1 coordinate 553,260, forward strand.
ATCAGAACCCCGAGACAGGCACTCGAGCCCCGTCGGGCCTCACAATTCTAGGACTTGGTCTGTGCCGGGCGGGACGTAGGCCCTTAAGCCACAGGCAGCCACGAGCAAATGGACACGAGGACCCATGAATGGCAGAAAACAGGCCACGGGCAGTGAGTGACAGGGCAGCTGGAGGGCCAGCTGCCTGGGAAGGGAACACAGGGCGGAGCCCCGGGCGGCCACCTGCCACCCACAGGAGGCGGGCGAGAACGCAGGGGACGTGGCATAGGGTTGTGACAAAGCCTCCGACGCCTCCTGGTGCTAAAAACCAAAACTAAAGATTGATGATTTATTAGCCACCAGAGGGCAATCTGCCACTCGGAGTGGCTGGCCAGCACCCACTCTGGCCGAGGTCCCGCGCTAAGGTCTGTCCTCGAGTGCGCTGCCTCCTGCCGCCGAGGCCCCCGGGCCAGGCCGTGCGACGGTCACTTGGCCAGCTCCTCTGCCACCGCCTTCCGCATCTTGTCCTTGAGGTAAGCGCCTTTCTGCCACTCAGACTTGAGCTCCGACCACTCGTAATAGGGGACCTGGGAGTGGGGGTGGGATGAAGCAGTGTGGGCGGGGGCCTGGCTTTGCCCTCTGCGCGCACGCCACAGCCTGGCCACAGCCTGGCCACAGCCCGGCCACAGCCCGGCCGAACCCCAGAGGGAGGGAGCTGGAGGAGTGTGCCAGGCCCGTCAAGACCGAGATCCATGTGGTACCCGAGAACGGCTTCTGAATTTCCAAAAGGCCGTTTAGAAAAAACCAACCACCCAAAGAGAACGTGACGGGCCCCTCATGTGGCCCATGAAGCCACGCGTGTTCTCTGGCTCTTGAGGGCGCCGGCACTGCCTGGAAGGAGCGAGACGAGGTGGTGACTGTCTCCCAGGTGCCGACGGGAGCAGAGGCCCCACCGACACGTCGTGTGGTCCTGTGGGCTCCCCCTTTCTTGGGCGGGGCCGGGGGCTCCCTAGTCCAGTTCCCGCCTGCCCGACAGGGACTCACGTCCACCACCAGGAAGCCAGCGGCCAGCACGTGACGCCGGGCCATCACGAAGCGCCCCAGCAGCTCTTTGCTCCGGCTGTTGAAGTTGGGGAACTCCCAGCGCAGGAAGGCCAGCCTAGGGGAGATGGGGCGCTGGGTGCTGACAGCCTCCCCACCACCCCCAAGGCAACGGCAGCCAGAGGGGAGCCGAGGGGCAGCCGGGAGCGGCATGCCACCCACCTCTTGGCCCGGGGGGGCAGCGGCTGGCTCCCAGAGGATGCAGTGAGATGAGGGGCCACGAAGTCCCTGAGGGGCAGGAACTGGCCATCAGCGTCCAGCAGCACCTCGGCATCTGTGGAGGAAATGCGAGATGCAAACGCTGGGGACGGCCGCCAGGGAGCGGCTGCGACCTCCACAGCTCTCTGGCTGAGCAAGTCCCACACCGAGCGGGCCGGAGAGCGGGGGGCCCTCACCCAGGACCCAGCCGTACTGCGTGGCCACCACGAAGCTGCCCCTGTCAGAGCTCCCCAGCAGCCCCTTCAGAGTCTCCTGCAGCTCCTTCTGGAAGGGTGTCGCCTTCCTGTCGGCTGAGGGCCGGGCACCCAAGGCTGAGGCCGGCAAGAAGGGGCCCGTGTACGTGGGGTGCTCCAGCCGGGCAGTGGAGTTGATGTGCAGCAGCTTCTGGAAGGTGCTCTGATCCTTCGGTGACCCACTACCTGAGGACAGGAGATGCAGTGAGACGGGCGGACAGCGGCAGAAAGAGGGTCTGTGTGTCCTGAGGGCTGACAAAGGACCCCGGGGCGGGCTCTGGCTGGGCCACGCCCTTCCCTGTAGGCAGTGGCCCGTCACCCCGGCCACAGCAGCACTGACGGGGTGACGGGCACACCGCCGTATAGGAGAGGGACCCCGGCACTCACCTAGGAACTGACAGTGAAACTCAGGGCGCAGCACGGCCTGGAGCTCGGCCTCCCGTGCCTGCTGCAGCACACACAGGGCCCACAGCACATCCACCTGGAGGCCTGGGTCCAGCCTGGCCAGCTCTGGCTCCAGCTTCTCGTGCACCTGGCGAGGACAGGGTGCGGTGCGGACGGCGGGCTGTTTTCAGTGGCTGCAGACACCCTGGCCCCCTGGTACCTCATCCCCTACGACCAATCTGGACAGGATGAGCAGCTGGCTGGGCTTTCCCGGCGTCCCCCACAGTGGCAGGGGCCTGGGGCACCATGTCACGTCTCTAATGCTGTTCTGAGCAGGCCCAGGGCATGGGGATGCATTTGTGGCCCTGGGAGGGATCGAACGACACAAAAGGGGAGGCAGCGGCCAGCGGGGCGGGGGGCGGGGGTGTGTCCCTGCAGGGTCTAGGATCACTCCCCTCCCCCAAGCAGCATGCTCGGCCCAGCCCGTGGGTCTACGAGTGCCTCCCCGACCTATGGCCACTCTGGGCCACTTGGCTGGCGTGCTGGGAGTTCGCATTTTGCCCTAGACAACCCCAGGGCACCTGGGTCCCCAGTCCCCCCAAAGCCTTCTGTGCCGCCTGGAGAAAGAGGGTAGGGGACAGGGCACGGGGTGTGAGGGCCGTACCAGGCTGAAGAAGCGGTCCTCTAGCTCCGGGCGGAAGTTGAGGCGGGCGAAAGCCAGCAGCATGTTGCACAGGTGCGGCAGGGCGATGTTCTGGCCTCTGCTCAGGGTGTGCTGGCGGCAGAAGGGCAGGGTGAGGCCGGCACGTGGGTGGTGGGCCGGACCCTCCCCTCCAAGCAGTGAGCCCCCAGGACCGCCCCGACCTGGCTTTGCAGACACCCCTCGGCCGGCAGATGCAGCTCCGACCGTTGCCCACTTGCCACCCAGACAATGGGACCCTGTTCCCAAGGCCTTCGAGTGACATCACTTCTCCAAATAAGTCAGAAGGAAACCCAAGTTGCCACCAGAGAGGCTCCTGGAGGTGGGGCTCAGGCCCAGGGCCCCCTCACCTGGGCGAAGGCCTCAAACAGGGGCAGGTTTAGCCACTTGAGGAAAGCGAAGGACTTGGCGCAGCGAGCCACCTCACCGGGCGTGAGACCGGGCACGTGGGGCAGCAGGTCTGCGGCCAAGCGCTGGAACACCTGGGTCTGGTGGAAGCCGAGTTTGCCTGAGGAGCAGAGCGGACCCTGGCATTTACCTGGTGGCCCAGCCCACTGCCCCGCCCGACTTCCACTCTAGGAGCTGGTGTCTGTAACCGAATCTAGCCCCGAGGCCCAGGGAACGGGCTCAGGGCCCATGAGTCACGATGCTTCTATGGCAGCCTTTCGGGCCAGCGCCGGCCATGGGTGGGCAGGCACCGAATTTGACACGGCTGCGGCCAGACGCCCCTTGTGCCCCCCGTGTGAAGGGCTCACCGTAGGCGTAGGCCAGGTCCAGGAGGACGCCTTTCGTCAGGGGGAAGGGCTTCTGGACCAGATGGTACGAGATGGCCCGCAGCAAGGGGACCGACCGCCGGTTCTGAGCTGCCAGCGCCACCAGCACCTTCCGCAGGTCGTCAGGGCCAAACTGCTCCACCAGCTCCAGGCACTGTCAACCACAGCCGCAGGGGTCAGCTTGATGGCCTGAGGACCAGAGGTCCCATGCAGTGCAGCCCCTGTGAGACAGCAACTGGACCTGAGCTTACTAAACACGGGCTGCATCGGTACAGGGCCTGGGGCACCATGTCCGCAGCCAAACTTATCCCCAGGTCCCAGGTCAGGGGACCCAGGGCCCATGAGCTGCGGAGCTTGCTGTGGCAGCCATCTGGGCCAGCCCCCGCTATGACCGGAACGGGGCTGAATTTGACTTGGCTGCGAGGCTGAGGCTGAGGGCCACCACGGCTCAGGACACACCAGCCAGAAGCGAAACTTGGAGCTGGCCCAGGCCACATGGGCTGCAGGCTCCCGTGGCCTGGGCCCTCAGCGCCCCTCTGCGTCCCGCCCCCAGCCTCGGTACCTTGTCCTCCAGGCGGTTCATCAGCGGCTCCGAGAGGTGGCCTGTCCTCATCATGATGGTCACCAGTGTGCGGCCGTCCTCGATTTCTGCCCAGCGCCGCTCCAGGTGCAGGAGCAGCTCCGCCAGCAGCTCCTGGGAGCCCCGCTCCTGCATGTAGGCGGTGCTGGACTCAGCCAGGAAGGCCAGGTGCTTGTACCTGAGTCTGCGCAGGCGCCAGCGCACCTCCTGCTCCACTGACCGCAGCTCCTTGGAGGCCGCCGGGAGCGCCAGCGCATACAGGCTCCGGAGCAGCTTCACCAGGGTCCCATGCCAGACGGCAGTTATCTGCGGGGGAACAGGCAAGGTCACGCCTTGGTCCCCACCGGCGCTGCAGAGTGGGCCGACGGCCTGTTTGCCGAGCCCGACTCCCCAGCTCCACAAAGCGTCACTTCGGCTCCCGTCAGCCAGTTGTTTGCTGTCACCGGAAGGCAAGAGCTCTGAGTGATGAGACCCTCTGGGTCCCCGTGACACTGACCCTACCAATGTGGGGACTAAGTGGGCGTGGCTGCGGCCCTGCCTGCGTCTCCCGGAGACATGAGCTGCAGGTGCAGCTGCCCAGTCCAGGGCCAAGCCTCCGGCACCGCGACTCTGGGTCAAGATGGGGCCGACGGGCCTCTTAAGGCCAGTTTTGTCAACCACCTCGTTCTCTTGCTGACGATGATACTATCTAGCTAAAAACAACCCAAAACAAGACACTAATTTTTTTTCAAGAAAATAACTAACGCCGAGTCTGACAAGCTCTAATTCCTAAACCTGTCCTCCAACAAGGCAGTTGTGACAACTTCCTAAGCCCACCCACCCATCGGCCTGGTGCCCAAAGCTGCACGGGAGGCCCTTGGCTTTGAATATGGGGGTGACAGACACCACGGTATCTCTTAGGCTGCCCCCCTGGCTGGGGGCTCGCTGCCACCACCATCGGCTCTTACGCACTGCAGGCACTCCTGGACAAACCCGCGTGTGTCGGGAGCTGCATGCTGTGAGGCATGACCACCTCGTGTCACGTGCCATCTCTGCTAGGTCCCTGCGTGAACGGCAGGACCAGAACCTACACCCAGGAGGTCTGAAACCGGCCTTAACCCCTACACCTGCATGAGGGTGACCCCGCTGATCCCTGCACGTCTGCAGGCCTCAGAGCAACACGGGGCCAGCAGAGGGGCCCCACGGCCCAGACTACAGCGTCACGGGAGGCGGCCGTGGCTCTGCAGTTTGCCGCGCCGTCTTAAGCACAGCGGCACAAGCCTCCTGGTCCCAGCCTCAGCCTCGCCACCTGCGAAAGGGACAGCCTTGCTGAGGGGGATGGAAGACACACGTGCGGAGCATGTGGGAGACAGAAACACCACCGAGTGCAGGGCCGGGCGGCGGAAAAGCACTGGGTGGATTTTAACGTCACGTGTGACCCAGGTGCCTGCGTCTCTGCAGACTTTGAGGAAAAAAGGGATTTTTAAAAGCAACGCAGTCGTGCTTTCTTCGTGTTGTAAATGCTTTGTCCCCTGTTTGTTACTAAACTTGTCAGGACATTCAGCATCCTACTGTGTGTGATCAACGAGTAAGGACTGGAACTGCTGACTCAGGACTGAGGAACGTGCTCACGGTGATCTCCACGGGACGCTCTCCCTTGTCTCGAGCTCATCCGTTGAGGGTCCGACCGGCTGGATGACACCACGCCCAGCTCAAGTTTCTGGGACCCTCCGTCAGTCACCACCGCACTTCCTTTAGCTTAGAGTGTGCCGCCGTCAGCCAGACCCTGACTGCCTGGCACGGGGAGGGGAGCCCCGACCGAACGAGAAGAACCAGGCTCGCCTCGCGGGCTTCCATGTGCCACCTGCCTGGCTGCAGGACGAGGACGGCGGCCCTCATGGAACGGCCGCTGGGAGGGTCAACAGCGAGAAAGCCCGTGGAGCGCTGCGGCCCGCGACTGGCTGCTCTGGCTCCAGTGCCCCTGCCGTCTCCGCTGCTGACTGGTCCGGAACCCACCTGACTGTTGACAAGATGGAGAAGTTGCTGAAAGCGGACATCCTGCGCGAGCGAGGCTTTGTCTGCTGGCCTCTCGGACAGCAGCCGGGAGAGCTGGATGAGCACGAGGGCCGCCTGGCTCTGGTTCAGGCAGTGGCCTCCTTCGAGAAGCCCCAAGAGCTCCTCCGGCTGGGTGGCCTTCTCAATGAGCTCGTCCACCTCCTGGCGCTCTGGGGAGGGAGTGAACACCTGTCCCTTCTCCACGTGCTGTGACAAGGAGCTGGGCGAGGCAGCCGAGGAAGTCAGAGTCTTATGGGCTACTCCGGCAAGTCTCAGCTGGCCAACTGGAAGCCCAGCGGGGGCCAAACGAGTGGCCTGCCTCAGGAGGCACGTGCATCGCTTCACCAGGCGAGCTGCCATGATGGCCTTGGTGGCAGGGAGCTGGGACTCCTAGCCAGCGATTCGAGGGCCCTGAAAAGAGAGAGAGAGGGTGGTGCAGGGTACTCCGTGACTCACAAACACAAGAACACGACATATGAAACAATCACAGCCACACTCCCCAGAGCCCAGCAAACCTTTCGTTTACATGCACACAGTGGTGTTGTCTGTCTGAAGCAAAGATTGCAGAGGATTTTTTTCAGTATGGGATGTAACGGAACATCGAACCCAGGAGCACTGCAGCCTGGGCTGGGGGGTTTCCGGCCCCAGTGTGTGCAGAGAGCATGCAAGAGCAGCTCAACGACCCAGGTTCCGGGGCGCCTGTGTGAGCGGGGCAGGGCGCAGGCAGCTCCGCTATCAAATGGGAAGAGGCCTTAGGCGAAAGGGTTTGGAGATGATGGGACCAGGTATTTTCAGTCAGACTAGTCCGGGAAAACTCTGGACATAAGACTCTAACCTATGGCTTCGTGGGTTTTAATACAGACTTGGAGCGAGCTCCCCAAATCATTACCAACCTACTTAAACACATACACTAACTTCTAAAGAGCAAACTCCTAAACTGATCATAAAAAGCCACGTCCCAACACTGCCCAATATTTTCTTCCCAGTCTTCCCTCTGCTTCCTCCCTGCAACACACTGCGTCCTAAGCAGGCCTCGCCCGCGGGCCGCACCCTGCCTGACAGGGCCTGCTGCCCGCTGCCTCACCCCCACCACAGGGCCCTGGAAATCGCATCTTCCCAAGCCCAGACAGAACGTTTCCTCCTCCGAGAAGTTACAGATCCCAACCGCGTCTTTTAACAGTCCTGTCTGGCAGCCTTCCTCGCCAGGCGATTAAACCACCGAGGGAAGGCACGTGACCAGAAGATAAAATGTCAACCTGGGCCTCCCTCCTGCCAAAGCAGAGGATGTCTGACCTTAGATCTCCCCGGACGTGGCCAGGTTATTGCGGACGTAAAAAGCGCACTCTAAATCTACACAAAGAAGGGGGCGCAGGAAGGGGGACACGGACTCGAGGCCACCACCCTCTGCGCGGAGCCGGGCAGCCGGGAAGCGCGGGAAACTCCCGATGACGACAGACGTACGAGCTGGGGAGGAAGCTGGGCCTCAGGTGCGGAGAGCGGCCCGCACCGAAGCACGGAGAGATCCGGCCCGCGGGGACCCGGCCGTCAGAGCGGGGTTCGCAGGCGGGACGGGGCGCGTGCGCAGGAGAGGGCGCGACCCCGAGCGGCTCCGGGCCCCGGCTCCCTGCCGCCCCCGTCCCCAACCCCCCTTTCCCGGCCCCCAGCGTCCCAGCGCGCCCGACCCGTCTTCTCTCCCTGCCGCGCCCTCCTGCCCCTTCCCCCTGCCCGGACGCCAGCGCCGCCGGCGCCGCGATCGCCACTGCTGACCTCCATGCGTCCCGCACCGTCCTCGGCACACGCCGCGCGGCGCGCTCCCCTACGTCACCCGGAGCGCCGCCGGAAACGGAGCTCGCAGCCTGTCGCCCGGCCGGAAGTCACTGCAACAGCCCTTTTCCGGTCGGCAGCCATCTTTGTTGTGGTCGCCCGACCGGAAGTCGCTCCGGCGGCCCCTTTCCGGTCGGCAGCCATCTTTGTTGAGGAAGCAAACTACGTGGAGGGAAGTGGAGCGAGAGGTAGGGCGCGGGCCCTTCGGAGAAGTGGGCGGGGAGAGAATGAGATGCTCAGAGTCGCGGGCCGGAGGCTGGCGCTCGGGCCGGCTGGCACCCAGGCCTCACGCGGAGCGCGGGAGGCAGCGCTTTGGTGCCCGTCGGTGTCGCGATCCCCGCCGGGCCCGGGCTTCCCCGGTAGCCGGGTGCGGACTGGCCCCGGCCGGAGGTCGTCTTGCGGGAGTGCAGGCACAAGTTGCCTTGATATTGTAATGAAAGAAAAAAAAAAGGATTCTTGGATTTGCTGTGGAGTCTTTGATTTTTTTAAAAAAGTATTGATGTTTAGTTACAAAATACAGTGCGGATAAGCCCAGCAAAACGTATCTGTACATACGTTTATAAAAGATGATAGGGCCTATGTAGGGACTCGATTAATTTTCCTTCTTGCACTTTTATTTTATTTCCACGGAATTAGTAATTGCTTTTTGTTTGCGATCTCGTCTTTATCACATATTCTGCCCCAAGCCCTTCGCCAGTTGTCTGAGGCTTTCAAGACGCACCGATACATCCATCAGCGGTGTCGCCGTAAATCTCACCGGCGTCCCCCACTGAGCGTTCTGAGCTCCGATGTGGGTCATCACCGCTGTGCTCCTAGGGCATCGCCCTGGGACCCCCCTTTACCATCGTCTGGAGCGATCCTCCACTGCCCTTCTGTGCCGGCGCTCTCATTTCCTGTCACCTACCATAGTTTTTGATTTATGCCCTAGTTGGGTGCCGCGCATCCTCCAGTAACTCCATGAGAAAGGATGCAAAGAAGGAATTCTAAAGGCCTTGCGGGTCTAAGCCATCTTCATCGTAGCCTCCTACTTGATTCATAGCTTGGCTGGGTGCTTTGGAAGGCTTATTCCTTGAAACGCTGCCTTTCTAGCTTCTCATGTTTCTGACGAAGAGTACAAAAATTCCCTGCGACATATTTGATCACTGGATGGTCCGCCCTGCCTTTTTTTTTTCTTTTCCCCCAGATATTAACATTTCTAGAAGCCTGAGGAGAGTCGTGCTAGGGTTCTGATACTGCACAGGACTGTTCCTTGGTGTGAGTCTGCATCTATTACCTGAGCGCATGACGGGCCCTCCATCTAAAAACTCCTGTTCCCGGAATTTGCTGTTACTTATCTGGTTGGCTGTTTCCTTCACATGCTCCTCTTTCTGAAAGATTCACATTTGAATATTGGTTCTTCTGGGCTGATTTAGAATTTTCTCTGATTTTTCTATCTTGTCTTTCCTACTCTTCATCTCATTTTTATTATTATTGGTTCTACTTTCTGAGAGATTATCTCAACTTTAGCTTCAACTCTTCTCTGAAAAGTTTACCAACAGCTTGTTATATTTTGAATGTGTTTTTTTTTATAATATGTATTTTTTTCATGATTGCAGTGTCTCATCTCTGAGGATTTCAACGATAGGGTTTTTTCCTGTTTTTCTTCTCCCTGTATAGTCGCCGTTATTGTCTCGTTACTTTTCATATCGCATTGGATTCTATCCTTAGATATCGGCTCGTATTTAAGCTCAATGGGAATAAGGAGCTCATTTACTGCGGGTGGGAATGCAAAATGGCAGAGCCACTTTCAAAGACGGTTTGGTGGTCTCTTGCAAAACTAAACAATATTACTGTATGCAACAGACTGAATGTTTACGTCCCTCACCCCTAATTCACACTCCCGAGGTGATGGTATCTGGAGGGTGGAGACCCTGTGACGGGATTAGTGTCCTTATAAAGAGACGCCCACAGAGCCCCCTCACCCCTTCTGCCACTCCAGGCCCTCCCTTGCCTGCGCTGGCGCCCTGATCTCGGACTTCCAGCCTCCAGAACTTTGAGAAGTGAGTGTCTGTTGTTTATAAGTCACTGACTTTATGGGATTTTTGTTATAGCAGCTCAAATAGCCTAAGACGCTATACAATCCAGCAATCACGCTTCTTAGAATTTACCCAAAGGAGTTAAAAACTTGTGTCCACATAAAAACCTGCACACACACGTTCACAGCAGCTTTATTTATAACTGCCAAAACTCTGAGCAACCGAGCCGTCTTTCAGTAGATGAAGGGGTAAATAAAGTGCACGTGGCCGAGCGTGAGTGGACGTGGAGCTCAGCGCCCCGAGGGGTGACCGGCTCCCTGGATGTGCTGCCGGCCCCTGCAGAGCGGCTGAGCCAGTCTGAGGCCGGATCCCGCAGACTGCCAGAGGTGGCACGGCCTCACCCGGCACCGAGACCCTGACATGCGGAGCCCACCCTCAGCACGTGCTACGGGAGAGACGGAACCCACACCACTGCTGACGCCCGGGTGCACCCTCCGTCTGTGACAGCGCTACCCTGCACCCCATCTGGGAAGGACGGCCACCCCCCAAGATGGAGAGACGCGGTGCAGGGCAGGGCCCTCTCTCAGAGCTCGCGCCTTCGAGGACTCACAGCTGCCTAGGTTGCCGTCCTGAAATACATGCGCGTTCTCTGTGGCCACTGGGCCTTCTGTCAGCCTGGACCAGGACCATTTCCCAAGGACCTGGGCCATCTCTCTGAAGGGAGGTTCCCTCGTCCCAGTTTCCTGGGAGGCCCGAACCTACTTCCAGTGATTAAGGTGCGGGAAGTCTGCTTTTCCAACCCAGGTGGCCCCAGCGTGGGCGGGGGCGACGGTTCCCCCGAGTAATGGAAGTGTTTCGTTATGTGTAAGGAGCCCCTTCCCCATACCGAGTATGCTAATGGGGTGACTCCTGGGGTGGGCTCTGGGGTTCTGAGGGTGGGGCTTGTGGCTGGGGACCGAGCTGGTTAGAGGGCTGGGGGTTGGCTTCAGCACCAGTGGGCGGTTCCAACGCCATGCCCGTTAATGAAGGATGGAGAAAACGGGACCCTGAAGTCCAGAGGACACGTGATGTGAAGGGGCCCTGCCCCCTGCTCCAAGGGAACTTCCTTGACCCTTGTGCCCTGAGGGCCTGCACCTGACCCCATGGGGGCAGAGGATCCTGTGTTCTCCTCCCCTGCCCCCGGCGTGCCTCCGTCCTTGTTGGCTGTTTTGGGTCTGTACCCTTTGTAACAGAACTACAACCTTAAGTGCTTTCAGAATTCTATGTTGTTCTAGCAAATTACTGAATCTGGGTGTTCGCTGGAACCCTGAATTTGTAGCTAAGAAAGTCAGAAGTGCATGTGCCTCTGGCCCTGAGGCTGCGTCTGCAGTGGGGTCCCATGGAGCTGAGCCCTTGGCCGTGGCCTGGCTGGAATGCGGGCGGTCAGTGTCGGGACTGAGGTGAGTTGTAGGATGCCATGGGGTGCCAGGTGGGTGGGCACGAGTTACTGGAGGTCCCCAGCAAGCTGCCACGAGCTGTCTGCACCTAAAGGCCCTGTAACCGCCTTCGCCTCTGCCCGCCCCCAGAGCGGTTGCAGCCAACGAGGCGAGGACGGGTTTCGGCCCCCTCACGCCTCACCCCCCTGCAGGCTCCACTCTGCTCCTGTCCCCCTAGTCTGCAACATCCTGAAAGGGGCCAGACCCCAGGAGCCAGAGCCTGAGAGTCGTGGACAAGTCGCCTGGCCCAGAGCCATCGTGGCTGTGGCACTGCCTTTCTGCCACCCCCATTGTCACCAGGCAGCTTGCCTGCTTCCCGGAGCGCCCCGAGGCAGGGCCTATGCACGCGTCCCCTCAGCAGGTGCCCAGGACAGATGAGTGGACAGGCAGAAGTGAAGCAAGTGGGTTTTATTAGCAGGAGGTGGCGCCGTCTGATCCCGCGGGAGTGGCCGCACAGGCTGGCAGTCGCTCCTGGCCCGGGGCTCGGGGGAAGCCCGTCACTGCAGGGGCCCTGCAGGGGCACGGAGGTCTCAGGGGCAGCCTGAGCGGGGCGGGGGCGGGGGCTTGCCCTGGGAGCTCCCCACACCCACCCCTCCGGGCGGTCACTGGCGCCCACAAGCAGGTGGGCGGCAGAGATGAGGCCATGCCGCGTCCCCAGGCTCCTGCCCCAGAGTGGCCAGGCTGCTCCTCAAGGTCCGGGGCACAAAGGGAGAAGCCCGTCCCCACATGCAGGGCGTGTCCCGGGGCACGTCTCCGGACACTTACCTACGGTGGGGTCCAGACACCTCCTGGCGCACAGGCTGAAGCAGCACTTTTTGCTGCCGTCACACTGGTCGTCCCTGGAGCACTCGCTGCTCTCCACGCAGGGCCCCGGGGTCTGTAGGGCCTGCACCTGGGGGCAGCGGCCAGCCTTTGGCACTGGGACTAGGGAGAGAGAGCCAGCCCTCCATGGCCCAGTGGCCGTGCTGGGGCCTCCCTCACCGCACCCTCGGGGGCCTGGAGCCTCGTATATGGGCGGGGTTTATGGGGCTGTTGGGCGGTCGCTAAGAGAGGGGTGTGGAGGGCGGGCCCAAGGCAGACCCGTGAAGAACTGTCCCCTCCGCCCCAGGGCTGGGGTGTTACCGATGAAGGGGACCATGCAGGACCGGCCACAGGGGCTCCGGGCACAGCACTTGGTGCCTTGGGGACAGTTCTGGTCGGTGACGCAGGCGTGTACGCAGGACTCCTCAGAGGAAGAGGAGCTGAGCTCGGGACACACAGCAGCCTGCCCTGCACATAGGAGGCAGGTGGGCAGGGGTGCGGCTGCCCCAGCCTCCCCCAGGGCTCCACGGGGACAAGGTGGGCAAGGACAGGAAGCCCCCAGAGTCCAGTTCCCAGCACCTCGACACCCCATTTGGGAAGGAGAAAGCATCTGGCAGCGGCGCGCCCGGGCTGACGAGTGTGAGTCAGCTGCGAGGATTAGGGAGCTCGGCCTTGGCCACCGCAGGGGTGGACAGGCTCCCCACGCCCAGCTAGCTGCCGGTCACTTGTCATCCTGGGACAGGGGCGTTGGCCCCCATCGCATGGGCGTCTCTGGCAGCGGCCGGGGCTTCTGCCGTCACTGACCCCCAGGGCTGCACCTCCTCCGTTCTCTTGTGCCCTGTCACCAGGCCACCGGGGGGTGGGGCTCCAGGGCCGTGTCCAGGGGTTCGGGGAAGCGGCCTACCTGGTGGGATGGTGGCTGGGGTCAGTGCGAGGGCAGCCCCCAGGGCCAGGAGGGCCAGGGCAAGGCTGGTTAGACAGCGCATGGTGGCGGGTGGCAGGCGGGTGGCAGGCAGGTGGCACACGGTGGCCCGCAGCCCCAGGGCACCTTTAAAGGAGGTGGCAGGAGGGGGAAGGGGAAGGGGAGGGGACTGGTGCCACCCCGGTGGCCGGAGGGCTTCCTGCCTGGACAGGTCCCAGGCTGGGCGGCTGCTGCCTTGGGCCACTTGTTTAAGTTTAAAAAGTCCCTAACAAAGTCGCGCTTCTCCATTTGAAAGTGATGCTCGGTTCATTACGAGGGTCGAAAAAGTGAGGTGCCACGGGATCCAGGTCGCGGTGCGGGGCAGGGACCGGGCGGAGCCCACGGGAGGGGTGGGCCGCAGTGCAGAGGACGCTGCGGGACTGAGGACTGCGCGTTCCGCTTGTGGCGCCTTTGTCCTTTCGTGCGCTTTCTGTGGCAAGGACAAGGTCTCCTGTCCCTGAGCTGCGTGCAGGGAGGGCAGGGCTGGCGGGCTCAGGGAGGCGCCTTCCCGGAAGGGCTGGGGCCCAGGAGTGGCCGGGGTCCTGCCCCCTTCTCCAAGGGAACTTCCTTGACCCTTGCGCCCTGAGGGCCTGGACAGAGAAGGTAGCTCCAGGGTGGCCCCATGTGCTGATGGCCGCCCTCGTCTGGTCAGGGCTGCCTTCCTCCGCCTGGCCTGTGGCCTTCTGGCCTTGGACACAGGGCCCCTCGGTGCCCCCTGAGCCCCCAGCCGGTGCCACACATTCGGGAAGCCCAGCCCAGAGGGCCCGTCCACCCTGCTGCGTGGCTCAGGTGTGCCCGCTCCCCACCTCTGCTACTGCACCTGCTCCCAGGCCCCTTCCAGGTGTCCAACGCCAGCTCTCAGGGCATAGTGTCTGGAGATCCTGGCTGGGGTGGCCTACCACCTTTTGGTGTCTCCAGCGGGCAAGTCACAGCCTGGGAAGGAGGCGGCACACAGGCCCTAAGGGACACTGGGGCTCTGAGGATCCAGGGGTAGCGAGGCCATCGTCACTCACTGGAAAGCCCTGCTGGCCTATCTCTGCCCACTCTCTATCCGTCCCCCACACCATGGCCGGGAGGACTCAGGGGGCCCCTGGATTAGGTGCTGGGTCCAAGGCTAGGCTGGCCACAACAGGAACTCTGGCCATCGGCCTGGGCCTCACATGGAGTCCCCAGCCTGGCTCTGGGACTGGGCCCTTGGCCTGGGGTGGCCTGTGGCCACAGGCTCATCTGCCCAGCCTGCCCCCCGCTCCCACCTCTCCTCCCAGCCTGTCCTGAGGGGTCTCCGGGGCGATGCCTGGGGACACCTGTGACCGCCGTGTTGGCAGGACAGCGGACACAGAGCTTTCTTCTCTCCCACATCCCTCTGTTGACCTGTCACGATGTTTTTAAACACATCACTCTTTCCCCTTCGTTTTCAGACCCCTCCCCTGCTCTGGGAGCCACTTTCCCCCAGACGCGCGGGCAGCTTGTCGTCCCGGCTCTCAGCGGCTCAGCCCTGTGACCGCGAAGTCCTGAGCCTGGGACGCCTGAGGCCTGCTTTGCTGCTCTGGCTGCTAGTTTGTTCCTAGGCGTCCTTTTATGTTCACGAGGGCACGAGTTTCCTTTTACCTTCGCTGAGAGAGAATTCACACGCCACAAGATTTAGCCTTTGAAAGCACACAGTACTGTGTTTTTAGTATCTTCACAGAGTCGTGGAGCCCACGATTTAATTCTAGACCATGTCTCACCCTAGAAGCCCTGTACCCCTGAGCAGTGGGTTTGCCTAGACATTCCACATAAACGAAGTCGCTCTGCGGCCGTTCACGTCTGGCTTCTCCCACTGAGTGTCACGACCTCGAGGTCACCGTGTTGGAGCGAGTATCAGCGCTTCCCTCCATGCCACAGCCCAGCCATGTCCCAGCGTGTGGCCAGGACACACTCTGCTTTCCTTTGTCCGTGAGGGACCAGTTCCTGGGCTGCCGTCAGCAGACGCCTGCTCCCGCCACTTGGCTGGCCCGTGGTCAGGAGAAGCGACACCCTTCCTTCCCGGCCCTCGTGTTCCGAGTACCCGCTGGCTCCCACAGGGAACGCTGGCCAGAAAACCCAGGCAAGGTCCTTGGTCCCTCTCACTTCTGAGAAAGCTGCTCCTTCTCTGTCCAGGGTCCTCGGGAGCCAGGGCCTCTGCTGCCCAGCTGAGAGCGTGCGGGACACGGGAAGCCGGGCTCGGGGGGCACACGGGCCGCACGCAGCCCGGCCCTCACGCAGGCCCCGGTGTCCTGCTGGCACACACGAGTTCTCCCAGGTGCTGGGGGCCTCCTCTCCGGGTAGGAGTGACCTTAGCAGGTGTGTGCTACCCCTCTCCACCCCGCCCACGTCCTCCTCCCTCAGCATCTGGTACCTGGGCTCCCTCTCCGGAGTCCGGCCTGACCTCTGGTGGACACGGCCCCTCCTGCCTCACCCCCTCTATTGCTCTGCCCCTTCCTGGGGGTCCCACCTGCACTGTCCCCGCCGCCTTGGCCCCTTCTGGGACAGGCAGCCCAGCTTCTCAGAGCCCCTTGAAGTCATGTCTCCTCTTGGGGAGTGGCCCCCCAAGACGCTGATCCAGCCCCGCCCTCCCTCCCGTGCCCCGTCTGCCCTCAGCACACCGGCCTGAGCCCAGACGGTCGTGGCTGCTCTCTGTCTGCTCTGCCAGGACGTGAGCCCCCGGGGTCAGGGCGCTGGTCCGTCTCACAGATCAGTGTGTCCCTGTGTTGGGAACACCGCCCTTCACTCTACGGCACTCTGTGGATACGCGGGAGCTGGGGGGTGGCATCAGGCCTCCCCCTTCCCATTACTTGTCCACGCTCTGGCCAGCAGGACCCCACCACATACATCTGAGGCTCTCCCGTCACTACCTGGGTGAAGGGGTGGAGAGGGCGGTGTGGGTCCGCCCCCGGCTTGGCCAGCTGTGTAGCCGTGAGCAGCCGGCTGCTTCCCCACCTGGGCAGTGGGTGACGGTGTCTACTGGACCAGGTGGCAGGGAGAGGGGGGTGCCCGGCGCGGGGCTTTTGGCTGTGATTCCCCTGTGACATCCTCATACCTCTGTGGTCCCACTGGACTTGGGGGGCGGTGGGGGCCATTACAGACCGCGTCTCAGCAAGCACTTACTGGTCACTACACACGTGTCGCTGGGATACGGGCTTGGGCCTGAGGCCCCATGGAAGGGGCCCGTCCTTGGAGCCAGGCTCCGTCCCCACGTGCTGCATTAGCGCAGACAGGTCATCTGCCCCCACGCCGTTGGTGACACAGTTGTCACAACAGCGTCCCTCACATTGGGTGGGTGTGAGGAGCACATGAAACTGCCTCTAAGTGTAGAAGGTAATTTCAAACTTCTCTGATTGGAGAAGTGACGCGCGCGTTGTAGAAAACTTGGGAAAACCCAGAAAGGCCTGAAGGAGAAGATGGAAGCCACGTGTGGGCCACATCCGGAGCTGTCTTTGACGTCTGGGCGACTGGCACCCGTTTTCCTACACAGGCACATGTGTCTGTCACATCCCCCCACACGTGCAGAGGCTGAACCCCCTGCAGTCCCCTGTTCCTGGGCCCCGCAGGTGTGGCTCAGTCCCGTGCACTCTGAGCCCTCCCGTGTCCCCAGAACTCTGGAGGGGACCACGGTAAGTGGTGGCGAGCTGCTCCTTCATGCCCCACTGTTGTGTCCGCCACACCCTCAGCTTCCAGAAGGGTCTCTCACTGCAGCCCCGGGACCTGTCTGCAGGGGTGGAGGCCGAGGATACCTGGCCGAGGCCCGCAGGTGCGTGGGGGCAGCCAGAGGAGGTGGCAGACGAGGTGTCGGGCAGGTGTGCGGCTGCCCTCACAGCCCCGAGGGCTGCACGAAGAAAGATGGTTCCAGGAATGGAGCCCTTTGCCTGGGCGGGGACGTCGCTTCCTGGGCCTGGGGGAGTTGGCCTCGGCCCATCTGCTTCCAGGATGTACGGGCCCTTGCACCCCACAGCTTCCCTCCTGGAAGCTGAGGGTGTGGACCACTGAGGCTGTGGCTGTGTCCTCGGAGCAGGAGGGGGACCAGGAGGGGAGCAGAACAGCTGTTGAGCTGTGATGGTGGCCACCTGAGCCCGCCTCTGGTGAGACGGGGCTCGTGGGAGGCTGTAGTGGGCTCTGCGAGGAGCTGGTGTCAGTTCTGGCCACTCCTGGTGCTGCACTTGCTGGTCTCGGCATTCGTTAGGTGTGTCCTGCCCTGGCGGGGATGCTGCCGCCCTGACGTGTCTTCACGTGTCAGTGTCCAAGCTCCTGCTACATAGCAGGGAGGACAGGGTATTATGACACACTGCCCGCCTTCTGGAAGCACCCTGCGGGGCTGCGCGGGGCGGGTTGCTCAGCTTCGGGAGCCTCACCGGGTTCACCGACCGCAGTGGCCCCGGGTGTCTCCCTTCAGCTTCAGGGCGTAATCTAGCTGGCGGGCCCTTCTGAAAGAGTTACACAGGACAGGACACCTGTGTTTGGCACATCTGAAGTGCCACCACTGTGCCGTGCTGTAGGGAATAAGCGTTGTTTCTTGTCGTCATACCATGCTGCACGAGCCTGTCATTGCCCCTGTGCAGATGGGGACACGGCGCAACGGCTGCCTGGCTACACAGCTAGTGGACGTCTGAGCCCCACCCCGGACCCAGGGCTCAGGCGCTTATGACTGGAAGGTATGGGGCGACACCGCTCTTGACAACCAAAGACATTCATCCGGCAGATGGGCCCTTAGTTGCCTCTTTCCTGTAATATTGGGACAAAATGAAGTTTAGTGCCCACTGAAGGCTCCTGGTGCAGTTACCCTTACTTGATGAACAGGTGACTCCCGAACCACAGTCACAGGAACCAGCAGGACCTGGGAGGGCCACAGTTCCCCTAAACACTCCTGCGTGGAAGTGCTGAGCCCCTGGCCGAGGGGCGCCGCCTTCTCCTGCCCACCGCCCCTCGGATCTGACGGAGGCTGGTCCCCTGTCCAGCGGTACCGGCCTGGCGGGCTAGGCACAGTCAGCGCCAGGAGCCCCAGGCAGGTTCGGGGAGGCCGCTCGCGGTCCCAAACCGTGCGGTTCGCGTGGGCAGAGGGCCCAGGGCGGTTCGCCCCGCCGAACCCGGAGCCCTGCCGCGCGCGCCGCTCCGGGCTGGGCACCGGGGCTTGAGGACGGCGAAGCGGCCGCGCGCCTTCTGCCGGCTGAGAAACAGCCGCGGCCGTGCGCGTGACCGTGAGTGTCACCGCCCGTCCCCCTGCCGTCCAGGTGTCCTGCGGTGACCGGGCCGTCCAGAGACCCAGCGAGCCCTGCCCCCTGCGGGCGCCCCGGCCCTCTCGGAAGTTTTCTCTTTTCTGGGTTTAATTAGACATGAGCCTGGGATCCACGCAGGACGGGGCGACGCGCGGGCGCCCGGCCTTCATCCCCGACCCGGGGGCGTGCGGGATGCGCGTGTGTGCGCGTGCGGGCGTGTGCAGGTGTGCGTGCGTGTGCGCGCGCGGGCGGGGCGGTGCGTTCTCGGGGACAGAGTGTCCGTTGGGAAGACGAGGGGGCTCAGGAGGAGGATGGTGGCCGCACGGCAGTGCGACTGTGCCGAGCTCCCTGCAGCGCCCCTCAGGCTGCCCGAGGCGGCGCGCTTTGAACTGGGACGCATGGGAAGCCGAGTCCGGGGCCTGGGGCGCTGGGAAGCAGCCGGGGGTCACGGGAGGACTGCTCCCGCGCCCCTTCTCTGGAGACGCACCCTCCTCCCGACAGGTGCGGTGCCACCGTCTGCGCGTCACAGAGGGAGCAGGTGCGGCGGCTTCCAGCCCGCCGGCAGGGGGCGCCAAGCGCCCGCCCCGCCGCCTCTCCAAGGCTTTGCGGGGAACCCCCAGAACGCGCCCCGGCCTCGGCCCCTCCCGCGCTGGCTCCGCGGGACAGGGACACTCGGCAGAGGCTGGAGCCCGGGGTCTCTCCCGCCTCGTGGAAGCGCTGCTGGCGGACGAATCATGAGCTCACAGCCCCTCTCACAGAAGAGGCGACTTCAGTGTCCTGAAAATGTTCTTTGAAAAGCAGGAAAAATTACCGAATAAATAGCACGGCACTGTGTCTGTCAAGGCTGGATGAGGAGGGAGAAGCCACACGGCAGGTGGCACAGGACAGTCTGATGCAGAGACTTGTGAACCGAGAGGGGTGACCTGCGAAGGGGCAGGGACCACAACCGCAGGGGTGACCTGGTCAGCTGACAACCATGGGAGGAGTGTGTCCTGGCCGGGTGCGGCCGGGGCTTGCGGGGCGATACCCTCTGTCCCAGGTGAGAGGAAGCAGCTGCAGGGGAAGCCGCTTCCTCTCCGGGGTCTCGGAGCCTACGGTCCAGCGGGGAAGAGGACCCTGGGGGATGCCGGCAGGGCTGCTGGAAGTGGCGGGGCCTGATCCCTCACTTCCCCGGTGAGGCAGAGCCGGCACAGGGGCGTGTTGCCCGGAGGCGGGGCCAGAGGAGCCTCAGCCATGATGGGAACTGGGCCTGCCCTGGCCTTCCACGTGCTCCTCACCCCCACTTCTGTCACCTCCATCACCCCCACCTCCACCTCCATCACCTCCATCTCCATCTTGCTCCCCCCTCCCCCTCCCCCGCCCGCGGCTTCCAGACTCGGCTGGTGCAGCTCCCTTGGTGAAAGTCCTCTCTTCTGACCGGGAACGAGGCAAGGCAGTTACTCTTTCCGGCTTCAGATGGAAAAGGCGAGACTCCCCGAGAGTCTGTGCTTCGAGGGCAGCGGAGCTTGGCCGGACCGAAGTCTGAGCGTCTCTCAGATCCCCGTTATGGAATCGGACCAGAGCTGTGGATCTGGATGCCATGTGCGGAGAAGGCCAGGCCGGGGGGTCGTCTAAGGTTGGCCAGTTTCCGCATGAGTCTCCCTGGGGAAGGTCAGGCATTTGTTTCCAGGGTAATCTTGGGAGCTCCGGGCCAGCTCCTGTGCAAGCTGATCGGCCCCATCCTTGAGGGACTGTGGCGGGGGTAGCCGGGGAGGTGAGAAACTTACCCAGAACCAACATGGACATTTTGACCCCTGGGCAGGGGTGTCAGGGCAGTGTGAGAGGGCTGGCTGGGTCACAGTTGACAACTGTGACCCAGTGGTTTACACAGCACACATGTGCCACTTGTCACTGTCCTGGGGCTGGCTGGCTTCACTGGGGGGCTGTCCTGCTCGGGGTGGGCGGTGGCTGCCCAGGCACAGCACTCCCCAGGGTCTCGAGATGAGCCATCTCCCCAAGACCACATGTCACTGCCTCCCCCAGGAACACAGGCTCCACTCACCATAGAGCCGGGGCCGCCGTGTCTCAGGCCGAGCCTTGGAGTTCCCAGGCTGTCCCTTCCGCGGTGACCCAGGGGCCACAGTGACTGTTAGAGCAGGCAGGATCCAAGGGCCCGCGGTGGCTGACAACCTCTCATGACTGTTAACCTGGCCCTCTGTGGGGAGGGCATGTGCCCGGCGGGGGCCAGGACCGGGCGGGGTGAGAGGGGCGGAAGGGTGGCTGCAGCGGGGCTGCTCTGAGCGTCCCCCAGCCAGAGCCGATTACAAAAGTGAAGTCCATTTTATCAATTCTTTCTTTTATGGATCATGCCTTTGGTGCTGTGTCTAAAAAGTCATCGCCAAACGCAAGGTCATCTAGATTTCCTCCCATGTTGTCTTCTAGAAGTTTCATAGTTTTGCATTCTACACTTTACATTCCGGTCTTTGATCCATCTGAGTTACTTTTTATGAAGGTGTAAGGTCCGAGTTGAACAGACCGTACTTATCCATCGGATCGCCGTTGCTCCCTTGTTGAGGATCAGATTTTATTTATGTGGGTCTATTTTGGGGCTCTCTGTTCTGGCCTTTCTGGGTCGTTTGCCTCCATATAAACTTTAGAATCAATTTATTGACTTCTGTAAAATCATTTGCTGGGAGTTTGATTGGGATTGCATCGACTTTATAGATCAGGTTGGGTAGAAGGGACATCTTGATATCGCGTCTCCTTATCTGTGAACGTGGCATATCTCTCTATTTACTTAGTTCCTCCTTGCTTTCTTTCATCAGAATTTTACAGTTTTCTTGAAGCAGATCTTGTACACATTTTGTTTGATTTATACCTAAGTATTTTATTTTTGGGGGTGCTAATATAAATGGTATTGTTTTTTATATTTCAAATTCCATTTGTTTATTGCTAGTATAAGGGAAAGCAATTGACTTTTTATACATTAACCTTGTATTCTGCAACCTTACAATCACTTATGAGTTCCAGGATTTTTTACATAGATGATCATGTCATCTGTGAAAAAAAAAATCATAATTCTTCCTTCCCAATCAGTATAACTCGATTTCCTTTTCTTGTCTTATTCCATTAGCTATGACTTCCAATAAGATGTTGAAAAGGAGTGGTGAGGGAGAATGTTCTTGTCTCGTTTCTACTTTAGTGGAAAAACTTCTCGTTTCATATTTAACTATTAAATATGATGTTTGTAGGTTTTCTTGTAGATTTTTAAAAAATTAAGTCAAGAAAGCTCCCCTCTATTCTTAATGATAGTTTTTTTTTTTTTTTAAATCGTGAATAGGTGTTGGATATTGTGAAATACTTTTTCTGCATCTCTTGATACGGCCATATAATTTTCTTCCTTAGCCTGTTGATGTGATTGGTTACATGAACTGATTTTTGAATATTGAACAAGCTTGTATACCTGTGTCGAATCCCACTTTGTTGTGCCTTCTGAGCCTTTTTATATATTGTTGAGTTTGATTTGATAATAATTTTTGAGGATTTTTGCATCTATGTTCATGAGAGATATTGGTCTGTAGTTTTCTTCGTCTGATTTTGGTATTGGGGAATTGCTGGCTTCTTAGAATGAATTTGGAAGCGTTCTTTCATCTTTGTGTTTTTTGAAATAGTTTAAGAAGGATAGATATCAATCCTTGTTTGAATTTTTGGTAGCATTCACCCATCTGGTCGTGGACTTTTACTTGTTGGGAGATTTTTTATTTCTCCTTCAATTCATTGCTAGTAATCAGTCTGTTTATGTTTTCTATTTCTTTTTTGTTAAGTCTTGGAAGGTTATGTGACTTTTAGAAATTTATTCATTTCTTTCAGATTGTCAGAGTTTTTGTTAGCATATAATTGTTCATGGTATTCTTTGATGATTCTTTGTATTCCTGTGGTGTTGGTTGTAACTTCTCTTTCATTTATGATTTTATTTATTTGGACTGTCTCTTTTTTCTTAATGAATTTGACCAAAGGTTTATCAATTTTGTGTACCTTTTCAAAGAACCAGTTCTTAGTTTCATTGATCTTTTTCTACTTCTAAAAATTTCCATTTTGTTTATTTTTGCTTTGATCTTAATCATTTCCTTCCTCCTGTTTATTTTAGGTTTTGTTTGTTCTTCTTTTTCTAGTTTCTTCATGTGTAAAGTTAGATTGCATATTCGGAATTTTCCTTGTTTCTTGAGGTAGGCCGATATAGCTATGAACTTCCTTCTTAGCATTGCTTATGCAAATAAAAAAAAAGAAAGAAAAAAAGAAAAAAAATTGCTTTTGCTGCCTCCCATAAGCTTTGAATCAAACAGGAAATCCAAAACTACCTTTATATAAATGAACATGTTTTTTCATGTTTTTTCATGTTCATTTGTATAAAGGTAGTTTTGGATTTCCTGTTTGATTCATTGGTTGTTTAGTAGCACATTGTTTAGTCTCCACGTCTTTGTGTTTTTTCCAGTTTTCTTCCTATAGTCGATTTCTAGTTTCACGCCATCGTGGTTAGAAAAGATGCTTAATATTCTCATTGCAATCTTCTTGAATTTATTTAGGCTATTTTTTGGGGCCTAATATGTGATCTACCCTGGAGAATGTTCCATTAGCACTTGAGAAAAAATGTATTCTGCAGTTTTTAGATGGAATGTTTTATAAGTGTCTATTAATCTGATCTGCTCTAATGTGACATTTAAGGCCATTATTTTCTTATTAGTATTCCGTTTGGATGACTTATCCATTGATGTGAGTGAGGTATTAACATCCCCTGCTATCACTGTATTACTGTGGATCTCTCCCTTTGTGTCCATCAATATTCGCTTTACAAATTTAGGTGCTGCTGTGTTGGGTGAGTAGGTGTTTAAAATGATTATATCGGTTTCTGGGACCGACCCCTTTCTAATTATGTAATGTTTTTCTTTGTCTTTTTTACATTCTCTGTTTTCAAGTCTGTTTTGTCTGATGCGAGTATTGCCACCCAGCTTTTTTTTGTCATTTCTACTTGCATGGAATATCTTTTCTCATCTTTTCCCTCTTAATCTGTATGTGGCTTCATTTGGAGTGAGTCATGTTTTCTCATCCATCCAGGTGGGTCATGTTTTCTCATCCATTCCGCCACCCGTGTCTTTTTATTGGAGCATTTAGTCCTTTACGTTTAAAGTAATTATTAGTAAGTATGTACTTATTGTCATTTTGTTAATTGTTTTTTGTTTGTTTTTGTAGTTCTTGTCTGTTCCTTCGTCCCTTGTGGTTTGCTGGTTTTCTTTAGTGTTTTGTTTGGGTTCCTTTCTCTTTATTTTGTGTGTATCTTTTGCAGGTTTTTGGTTTGTAGTTGCCATGAGGTTTGTGTATATCATTCTATATCTGTAGCCGTCTATTTTAAGTTGATAAATGTGTAAGTTTGCATAAAAACTACATTTTTCCTTCCCCCAGCACCCTTTGTGTTTTTAGTGTCATATTTTATCTTTTTGTTTTGTGTATCTTCTAACCATGTATTGTAGTTTGACTTAAGTTTGGTACTTTTGTCTTTTGACCCTTGTGGTGGCTTTTTACATGTATGATCCACTGTATTTATTAAACATTTGACTTTACCCGTGAGATTTTTTTCCTTTCTCGTATTTTCTTATTTCTGGCGATAGCTTTTCCTTTTCTACTTAAAGAACCCCTTTAACATTTCCTGTAAAGCTGATGTAATGTGGATGAACTTAAGTTTTTGCTCGTTTGGGAGATTCTTTATCTCCCCTTCCTTCTGAAAGATGATCTCGCCGTGTAAATTATTCTAGGTGGTAGATGTCTTTGTTCTAGCACTTTGAAGAAGTCTTGCCACTGCCCCCGCCTGTCGAATTACCGGGGAGAATTCAGCTGATGGCCTTAAGGGGTTTCCTCTGCACTGACTGTCTTTTTCCTCCTTCGAAGCTGTCTAACTTCAGCCATTTTAACTACCGTGTGTGCCTTGGCGTGGGTCTCTTCCGGTTCACCTTCTTTGGGACTCTCTGTGCTTCCTGGGCTCGTATGTCTGTCTCCTTCACCAGGTCAGGGAGTTTTTAGCCATTTTTTTTTTTTCAAATACAGTTTCTGTTCCTTTCTTCCTTCTGCGTCTGGGATCCCTGTAATGTGAATGGATGTTCAAGTGCTTGATGTTACCCCAGAGGCCCCGTAAACTACCTTCGTTTTAAAAAATCCTTTTTCTTTCTGCTGTTCTGATTCGTTGAGTTCCCCTGGTTTGTCTTCCGTTCCTGATCCGCCTCCCGTGTTCCCAGGCTGCTGTTGGTCAGCGTTCACGGGGGTCCCCTTCGGTTGTGTTTTCAGCTCCGCTTGCGTCTTCCAGCTTCGGCTCCTCGCGGGAATGCTCCCCGAGCCCCCCGTTCCGCTGCCGCTCGGTGGGCAGCCTTATGACCACTTCTGTGACATTTTTTATAAGGCAAATTACTTATCTTCATTTCCTTAGGGTTTCTTTTCCCGGGATTTTTCTTGTTCTTTCATTCGAGAGATATTCTTCTATCTTTTCCGTTTTATTTAGTTGTTTGTTTATAGGAATTCGACGAATAGCTCTCTCTCCCAGCCTTGGAAAGGCGGCCTCCTCGCGGGCCGAGTGCGCGGGCGCCGTGGGCGGGCGGGGGCCGAGCGGGTGCCTGGGGGTCCCGCGCGGTGGCCTGCGGGGTGCAGGGGCTCCCGCGGGGAAGCCGGTGTGTGAGGCCAGGCCCGATTCATCCCGTTGCTCCCCGTGTCGGAGCCAGAGCGAGCTTAGGCGACGCGTCCGGGAATGTGCTACGAGCTCTGAGGCCCGAGGCCGGCCGGAGCGCCTGGGCAGGGCCCCCCGGGGGTGCGGGGGACGGAGCCTGGGCGCTCACGCACCCCAACCCCGGAGACGAGCCCCGCCGCCTCTGCTCCGTCTTCTCCCTGGCTCGTCCGAAGCTGTTCGCCGGGCGCTCGGTGGCCTCCAGGGGTGACCGCCCCGGGCCTCTCTGCGCAGGCGCAGTTCGTCCTCGGTGGCGGTCGCTGTCCCGTTGGTCGCGTCTCCGCGGCTTCGCGTCCTCGGCGCAGGCCCAGGTCTCCAGGGCCGGGTTTTCCTTCCGTGTCCACTTCTGGAGACAGACGGGGCTTTCGGCTGCTACACGGTGGAAAAAGGCCTCATCCTGCCTTCGTCTCTGACAGGTGTTCTCTCTGGAGGAAATTCGAGGCCGACAGTTTTTGTCCTTCCGGCCGGCGGGGCGTCAGCCCCTCGCCACCTCGCGCCCCCCGCGCTCCTCCTCCCGCTGCTTTCGGGGTTTGTCCTTTTCAGTGCTTTTGGGTAACGCGATGCGACGTGACTTCTCGTGGCGGGGCGGGGGTTCCCCAGCCTCTCCCCTCCGCGCACCTGCACTCGCGCGACGATGAGCTGTGGGCGGCGGGGCCGGACGCGTCGTGGGAAGGTCGATCTTAGCGGTGGTGAGAGGGTTTGGAGAAGGGCGATCCTGGGGAGGCTGTCGGGGGTGGCCCGCTGCCCCCCGACAGCAGCCGGGGCGCCCACCGGTGTGTAGGACGCCTGGCGCTGGCAGAGCCCACCTCTCGTTCCAGCCCCTGACTCCCCAGAGCCGCCCGGGGCCCCCCTCGCCCTCGCCCTCGCCCTCGCCCCAAGCAGCTGTCCTCGCTGTGCTGTGACTTCCAGTCACTTTCGAGTGCTTTTGCACGTGGGCCTGCCCCGGGGCCCCAGCGCTCCGCGTGACGCACAGTAACCCCCGGAGTGCCCCTGGGCGGGGGTGGGCGGTGAGGGAACCGCGGGGCTCCGCTCCCCGCCCCCCGTCCGCAGACCACCGTTTCTCGGCTTCCTTTCTCACCAGACGCAAAGCATCCGGGCGCCAAGGGAGCTGAGGGAGCAGCAAGAACCGTCCCAGGCGGCTGTGGGGAGCGCGGGGCACAGCTGTGCCACCGGCCTCTGCGGGACGAGTCGGAGGGACGGGCTTGGCTCGGGGCGTTTGGTGACGCGGTCACGCACCGCTAGTGGCTGAGGCACACGCACCCCATCCGTGAAGGAGAGCCTCTCCTCGTGACACCGCCAGAACCCAACATGTGGTCGTGGGGGGTGTAGGAAGATGAAAACTAAGATTAGTGTTTTCTGGGGGAGCCCGGAGCCCTGGAGTCATGGTTGCAGCTCTAGTCTGTGTGGGATTTCCTCGAGGTTTTTCTTTTTATTTCTACATTTGGTGCGACAATAGATTTACATAATGAACATTTGTCAAGGGCTTCGAGTCACGGCTTTTATAGGCTTCCATTTTTTTGTGAAAGAAGACAGATTTTTTGGAGGTTTTGGATTCCATGAGCGTGGCCAGCCCACACGGGCCACTGGGGTATCGTGCAGCTCACTTCTCCAGCGCTGTTTGAAACCCCTGAAGTGGCTTTGGCTGCCTTCCACAATCTCAATTATCAGGCTGTTCATTTGCTTTAAAAGTTGTCTTTAAACGTCGTTGTAGTACAAAGATGCAGAGGGAGAAATAGGTCGAAAGACCTGAGTTTGAACCAAAGTCCAGGAAGAGCGAGCCCTTCAGCCTGGGCGAGGTGGTGAGCACCTGTCTCTCCCCAGCCCTGAGGGTGGCCGGGGGGTGGGGGTGGAGGGCGGAGGGAAGGAATCGGACTGGTTTGAGACTCGAGGACCAGAGAGCATCACTCACCAACAGAGGACGATGACCCAGGCCCTCGGCCTGGCAGCCCAGACGGGCTCACTTCTTTCCCGGATCGAAAGGGAGTGAGACGGGCGCCTGCGAGAGAGGCCCCCCCAGGAACCCCACAGGGGCTGGCAGCCAGCGGCGAAGTCTCCCCCTTCCTTTGGGACTGAAGACCCACCGAGAAATACTGACCTCCTGGTTGGCGCTGGCTCGGGCAGCCCTTAGCCACCCGCCCCACTCACAGACACGGGGGCCCGTGCAGCGCGGCACGCAGGAAGCAGCTGAGCCTGAAAGTACCACCACGACACCACGAGAGCTGGGGCGACAGGCACGGACCGGGGGACGGGCTGGAGAGCCCGGTGCTAGGCCAGGGCGCAGGGCGGTTCGCTGGAGGAGGGTGGTCTTCCCCGGTGGCACTGGAGCCGTTGGGACCCATGGGCGCACGGCGAGGTGAACCCCGGCCTGAGCTCTGCGCCTCACACAAACGCGCTCTGGTGGGCCACAGACTTAAACGCAGAGTGTCAAACAACGACTTCCAGAAGGAGAGGAACATTCCGGGAGGGCCGCGCTGGTGCAGCATTCTAGGCATATGTTGGAAAAGAAGAAGGATCCAAAATCAGCAGTCTGAACTTCCGCCTTAGAAACCAGAGTAAGAAAAGCAAATTAGAGCTAAAGAAATCAAGACAAAGGAAACCATAAAAATGAGTAGAAATCGACAAAATAGAAAACGGGTAAACAATAAAGAAAATCAACAAAACCCAAAACTGGCTCTTTGAAAATATCAGCAAAATGGACAAAGCTGTAGCCGGGCTAACCAAGAAAGAAGGGGAGGTGACACAGACTGCCGGCTTCAGGAAGGAAAGAGGGTCAGGCTCCAGTGGTGCTGGAGAAAGGACAGACACGCCCATCAGTGGCGGGGAGGAGACCCAGAGACAGGCTGACTCACAAACACCGCCAACTGACCACCGTGGAGACGGGACCCTCTTTGCAGCAAATGCTGCTGGAATAACTGGACGTCCGTGCGCCACAGACCAGGCGCCTTGGACACAGACCTCACGCCTCACAGGAGAATTAACTCAGAGTCGACCAAATACATGAATGTGAAGCACACAGTCAAGGGAGAGTCTGAAGGAAACGTGAGAAAATCTCATGACTTCAGGTTTGGCGCTGATTTTATAGACACAACATCATCAGCACAGTCCATGGAAGAAAAACTTTCATAATTTGGCTTCCTTACAACGGGAGACCTTTGCTCTGATCAGGGAGGCAGAGGACAAGCTGCAGACGGGAGAGCGTATTTGCAAATCGCCTTTCTGATAAAACGCCTGTGTCCAGAATAGACAAAGAACTCTTCAAACTCGATACTAAAAAACAAGCAACTCACTTTAAAAAGGTGTGTGGGGCAGGATCTGAACAGACACCTCTCTAACAATGACACACAGATGAAGATTCTCAGCATCACTTATCATTTGAGAAATGCCACAGCAGTGAAGGGGGACAAAAACTATCTAGAGCAACTAAAATGAGAAGAGAAACAGATTATAGCAGTTTCGTTTATTGATTATTTATGCCTGCAGCACCTGGTCTTCCTGGGTGGTCTCCCATCCAAGTACTAACCAGGCCCAACCCTGCTGAGCTTCCGAGGTCAGACGTGGGGCTCGTTCAGGGTGGCGTGGCCGAGACCATGGACCCGCTGGGGCGCGAACCCAGGGCCTTCTGCGTGTGAAGCGGACGTGCTCACCGCTACGCTACGGAGCCACGTCCTGCATAGCGGTTTCTCATGAGGCCACATGAAAGGAGCTGTGGCCGGTGGGGGTGCAAGATGCTGCCGCCCCTTTTGGAGGGCGGCGTGGTGGTTCCCGAGACGCGCTCCGTGTGACCCAGCGATCGCGCTTTCGAGTGTTTTTCAACTGGTTTGAAAAACCGTATCCACAAAAAAGCTGCACGCAGATATCGACAGCGGCCTTGTTCGAAGTCGCCCCAAACCGGAGGCAGTCCAGGCGTCCCGCCGTCGGCGAGCGGAGCCGCAGACCACACTGCAGGGCAGAGTGTCACGCCGTGGCGGACGAGGTGCCAGCCCTGCGGAGAGCTGCCTGAGTCTCAGGCGGGTCAGCGCAGAGGCCAGCCTGACTCACGTGACGTTCTGGAAGAGGACAGCGTGTGGTGATGGCGACAAGTCGTTATCCGCAGTCACGGGCGTGAGGTTCGCCGGAGGAGAGACGCGCAGGCCGCGGGGTTAGGCGAGGTGTGTGGCAGCAGAGGGACGGCGGGCTGAGCCGAAGACAGCGTCAGCCTAATGCCAGGGGCCCGGAGACCCACACGGCGCTCGAGGCCTTTTGGTGGGAATGTTTCCGGCGGGTTAGTGGCGAGGAGGGAGAAAGCCCAGTGAAGCGGGAGGTGAGCGTGCAGCGCGGCCACCGGATGCAGGGCCGAGGGAGGAGTCTGGTCCCCACACTGCGGGGGAGCGGTGGGGCCCTCCTGGGTCCCACTTGGGGGGAGGATGGGGTCTCCTGGTCCACACTGGGGGGGGGAGGGTGGGGCCCTCCTGGACCTCACAGTCCCACTTTGGGGATGAGAGACCCTGTCACTGAGGAGCACCCCGTTGGCATCGTGACAGGCGGAGGAAACAGGAGGCGCAGTGGGGGGCCCTGAGGGCGAGCCCCACGCACTGGGGTCACTCTCAGCTGTTCCGTCAGGGAACAAGCCCTGGGCGGGAGGGGCATGAGTGTGATGTTACAGGGACCTCGACTTTCTCCCCTGGTCGCACCTGCCCCAGGCATCTTCTCCACCGTTTCCGTTTCGAGACAGGACGAGGGACCCCTGCGCCTCTCCCCGCGGAGTCTGAGCCATGTCTCGGGCCTGCTGCCGACGTCCCCAGCCTCGCCCCGCGCGCGGGCAGCCCGGAGCCTGTTCTTTCTCCTTGAGTTTTCCACCCAAGTTCCGGCGGGCGCAGCGCGTTCCCGGAGTTGGTGACAGGACCTGGCCGCCCGCTCCCCCGGCCCCCGCTGTGGCCGTGACCCCTAGGCCCCAAGTCCAGGGTTGGGGCAGCTCTTGCTCTGACATGTTGTCGTCACCGCCCTCGCTCTTACCTGCGCTCGGCCTCCCTCACCAGCCCGCACAGGATGGGTCCGTCCCAGGGACGTCGCGTCCAGCACGGCGACTGCCGTTAACAGCGCTGGATCGTGTGCTCGCGACATTTGTTTTCCGCTTTGCGAGGGGATGGACGTGTGAACACACGTGCTGTGGCGATCACCTCACAGCACGTTCGCACGCCAAGCCATCAGGTCGTGCACCCTAAACTCATACAGCGTATGTCAGTGACTTCGCGGCAGAGCTGGACGAACGGCCTTGTGCGCCCTCGAGCCCTGAAGAAGGCCAGGCGTTTGCGACATAAAGCAGGAATGCCAGAGTGGAGGCTGCACCGAGGCCTTGGAAGCGGAGCTGGCACGTCAGACAGACTGATCATCCACGACTTCCAGGTGACGGAGGCCTCGTCAGGCACTCACCGAGAAACGGGGGCTCGGCTGGCTCCCTGAGCCCCCCCCAACATGGGCGAGAGTTGGAGCCGCCCGCACCTGCCCTCAGTTATCTGTGGCATCCAGGAGCCTGCTTGGGGGGTGCACCTCAGTGCCAGTTCATTTGATATGACCAGTAAGTCCCACGTCTCTGCAGTTAAAAGCCGGGACACGAGTGGCCGGGGCGAGTCTCTGGGCCGCCACGGCCGCTCCTGGCCAGGGCGAGCGGGTCCCTCCGCGTCGTGGCAGCTGCTGCTGGGCCCTTGGGGCTCCGCACAGTTCTTCCCTGGGAAAGTGATTTGATTTTCAAACGCTGGCATCGGCCTCTTCCTGATGGCTGCGGTTCTAATCGGTCTGACAAAACGACCAGCTCTTTCATCAGGGGACAAGCTTTGAGTGGCAGCTAGTTATCCCCCTCGGTCCCAGTGGCTGAGCTAGCCTGGGGCACTGTGTGCTGCCAGTCACCCAGGCAGGAGCTTCTCGCTCTGTACCTGTTGCCTCCAGCACCTGCATCTGTCTACCGCCCCTGCAAAGACTCAGACTCTGTTCTTCTTCCGAAGGATGGCATGACGAGTCATTTTATGTGTCAGCCTGGCTGGGCCACCGTACCCAGATCTGTGTTCAAACAAACACTAGTCTAGGTGATGCCGGAAAGGTATTGCTTAGAAGAGATTCGCATTTAAATCGGTGGACTCTGAGTCAAAGAGATCGCCCTCCGCCAGGTGAAGGACTACAGAGAAAAGACTGGGGTCCCCGAGGAAGAGGGGGCTCTGCCTCCGGACGCCTTCGGACTCAGGTGCATGTGGCATCCGCGGGCCCAGCATCCTGCCGCCCTCAGACTGCAGCTTTGCAGCGGGGGCGCGAGCGAGCCTGCTCCTTCAAGCCTCCGCGTGTGTGTCTCTGGCTCTGGCTCCACACGAAGCGCACACCCGCGCTGTGACCAGCGTGGGACTATCCCGCACGTCTCACTGGCACTCGAGAATAACGTGCACCTACTGCTGTCGGGTGCGAGGTTCTGTGTGCGTCTGTGGGGTCCGGTGGCCTAGAACATGCTTCCAGTCCAGCGCGGCCTTGCCGAGTCTCTGCCTGATGATCCACTCGTCGTCGAGAGTCCCTGCTGTCCTCGTGCTGCCGTCAGCTTCTCCCTTT
The DNA here is from genome assembly GCF_902729225.1 of Pteropus medius. Classification (NCBI taxonomy): domain Eukaryota; kingdom Metazoa; phylum Chordata; class Mammalia; order Chiroptera; family Pteropodidae; genus Pteropus; species Pteropus medius. Next base: position 584,876 of record NW_024352780.1, read on the forward strand.
GGGTTTCTCAGTGTCTGTCGCGTTTACCCAGGTGCTTCAGTGCTGAGTGCACGTGTGTTTACGGATGTGGTCGCCGAGCCCACCCCTCTGTCCTGTGTAATGACCGTCTTTGGTTCTTGTCACCATTTTTGGCTAAAAGTCTCCTTCGTCTGATGTGAGTGCAGCCCCCCGCCCCCTTCTGGTTTCCCCGTGCCTGGGGGGTCCACTGCGAGCCCTCGTGAAGCCGAAGCCGAAGCGAGTCTTCCCGCCTCCTGACCACCCGGAGCCGCCCGAGGTGCAGTGCGCGCCTCTGGGCTCCAGGACCTGGGAGAGCGACAGACTTTGTTCTGAGCCCACCCTCTGCCTCCTCTACCCACCGCCCCGCCGGTTGCTCAGAGAGACGCGGGGCCGAGGCCGGGAGCCGCGAGTGGCTCTGCTCTCGCGAGGTCGCTTCTAAGGCACGCTTCGCAAAGCTTTGGAAAGTGTTGAGACGAACTGGGACATTTCCGCCCGCCCAGGGGGCAGTAGCAGCTGCTGATGCAGTTACGGGTCCTGCGCAAACTGACCGTACCTCCTCCTCGTAGTGCCTTTTCCTGTCGGCGTGCAAGCAGGATGCACGACCACCGACGACGAGGTGTCGCGTGTGTGTGAACCTGACTGCAAGCCTGGCCTCCCTCCCTCACTGGGCTGCTCTGCGTGGCTGTCGGGGGTGGGGGGAGCGGCCCGCACTGGCCCCCTGGGAGAGATGTACCCCTGCCCCTCCAGGGCCACCTCCACACCTCTTGGGGGAGGAGGTGACTATCGTGTCGTGAACAATTTTGTGGTCTTTTTTTTCCGGTTACAGCACCAGTACACGGTGAAGAAAGATGAACAAACACAAAGAAGAAATGAAAGTCCCCTGTCAGCCCCCCGCCTGCAGGAGCCCAGAACCCCTCAGGTGACGGCCAGCACCCCCGCACGTGGCCCTCAGGGTGGGCTCGTTCCCATGCTGCGGAACGCGCGGGCAGTCTCCGTGACGGGGCACTGTGTGACGGACGTGTCTCCCTGTCCCTCTGTGGCCTCTGCTTCTGCGTGAACTTCCGCGGGTGTGATGTAACCTGCCGTGCCGTGGCCAGCGCTCCTGCACTGCCACAACGGCGCCGCGATGCACACCGGGAACACGCTCAGCCACACCCGCAGGACCGTGTCCCAACGGGACGTCCCAGGAGGGGCCGCGCGAAGGCTTTGATCCGCCTCTGCTGCCACCCGATGCCAAGCTGCTCTCATAAATACTGCATCAGCTTCTCCTCCTCCAAGAGTGTGTCAGCTGCGTGCTCGCCCGCTGAGCGAGCAGGGGATTATCCACGCTTCAGCCTGTGCCAGTGCCGGAGAGGAGAAAATAATCTCGTCGGTGTAGTTGGCGAGGTTTTGGGCCTGGGGACGGAGGCCAAACGTGCGGTGGCGGTCACCTTCTGAAGCCATCCATTTACAATGTCCTCGTCATGAAGCATTGCGTGTTATAATTTGTGAAGGGAAGGTTTCTAACGAGCTAGTGGGAAACACCGATGTGAAGCCACCAACTTCCGCTTCGACCGCACTGCGTGTTCCCTCAGGAGCAGGTTGGTAAGGTGAATGGGCCGGGCGGGCCAGGCCGTGGCACCGTCACAGCCCGAGCCAGTGAGTGGACGAGGAACGTGGTAGCCAAACAGGAGCTCCCTCTGATGCCTGCGGCCGCCGTTAACTCTGAAATGACATTGTTGCGAGCGGCTCGTGCTTGCTGGTTGCTGAGAGTTGATAAGTTGATTTATGCTGCGGTTCTGACTTTGCTAGACCGTCGGTGCTTTTGCAGATCTCCAATTTCACCACAATCTCCAATCTCCAAGAGTTGCTACGTGCCTTCCAATTAATTAGCCGACGAATTTAATTTCAACTACAGAGATTCGGAATAGCTACTGTTTACTAAAATTCCCATTGCAAATAATGGAAGTGACTGTTTAAAGAACCAGCAGTTAGCATTGTCCATTAAGTCTGGGCTAAATGTTGGGGAACACGGCGCAGTGTGGACAGCTCTCTGGAGCCTTGGTTTGTGAAGGGCCTTTGGCGCGAGCAGCCGGGGCCAGGCAGCTTGGGGACGTGTGTGTGCCTGTCCCCCAGGAAGCACGAGGCGATGCGGCCACGTCTGTTACGATCCTATCACTAAACTGCCAAATTAAAAAAAAAATAGTCAACCAGGTTCTTTCAAAATTTAAAGTCAGTTTACCGCATAATCAGCGACGGGACAAGCCTCGCTTAGTGAACCTCACGCACACCCCGCCGTGTGTTCGGCTGTCAGCCTCCTTCCAGCCTTTATCCGGGAGAGCGTGACTTACACGTTCTCACGCGGCACACGCACGACTTCCTGTGGCGCGTCACGCGTCTTGGCTGAATGCTACTTGGCGTCTAGCTTTTCGCTTCCGCTCGAGTGTCGCTAACGGCTGCTCTGTGTGCCGACTGCTGCCACTCACCCGGCTTCCCGCGGCTGTGGCCTTCGTGAAGGTCCCGCGCGGTTCTCTGAGGGCGACCTCCCAGCGGCCGGAACAGCAAAGCAGGGGGCCTTAACGCCTGTCCAGGGCCTGCCCGCGCCCCTCTGCAGGTCCTGCCTGCCCTTTCTTTGGGTCTCAAAGGTTTCTAGAATAAAGATGCTGCTGGTTTTTGAGGTTCCGTCAGAACCCCTCAGCGCCCCCTGCTCTAGGTCCCCGTTTGGCCCGCTCATCTTCGGGGGGCTGTGTTTCCGGCTAAGGGTAGACACTCGAAAGCTGGTGTGGAGTGCCAGGCGACATCGGTCCCTGCAGGCGTGACCTCCAGTCACTCCTCCCCCAGGAACCCTTATTGTTGAGGGCGTCTGTTCTCCAAACCACTGTATTCCATGGGTGCCCTGCCTCGCTGCAGTTGGGGAGCAGGCTGGGGTGTGACCTTTGTTCCTTCGGAGACAACGCTCAGCCTTCGGGGTCCTCACACCCCTGCGGCCCCTTCCCGCTTTTCCGCCTCTGTGCCTGGGCCCCAGACCGGCCCTCGCTGGCTCCGATTCCCCAGAGAGTAAACCTGTTTGCTGGCGAGGGATGGAGGGATGGACGACCAGGCCGGTGGCGGGGGTGCACGCAGTCTGCCACTGCCCTGGGTCGCCGCAGTGCTTGCCCGCCCCAGGTTCTGGGGGCCTCGCGCTCCCGGGCGGCCCCTCTGAGGGGCCTGCACACCGGTGTCCCGACCTCTGCTGGGTCACCTTCTGGCCTCCGCCTGTTTACCCGGCTGGCGAGGAATGTTTGGAGCTGATGTTTAGGAGCCGCTGACCCAACCCGAGAGGCTCTGCCGCCCAAGCACCGGTGCTGCCCGGCACCTGACTCCGTCTGCGTCTGCCCTGGGCCAGGGGACTCGGAGCTGGGCCCCGCCTTCCTGCGCCAGAACCCCAGTGTCCTTCCCTGAACCGAGCTTGTCTCCTCCCGAGCTTGTCTTCTCTTGCCAGGGGGAAGAGAGGCTGGCATCGCCTCCGTCAGGGGACTCTGGGCTCCAGGTGGCTTGGCTGGTGGTGCTGGTGCCTCCCCCAGCCCAGAGCCTCCCAGGCCTGGGAGCCCGCACGGCGCCCCCTCCGCTCCTTCCCATGAAGCTCCTTCTCCTCCTGGCTCTGGGGACGCCTGCTCGCCCTGCAGCTTGGGGCCCAGAATAGCTGCTGCTCCAGATGGTGGCGCATTTGGCTCCGTGTCCCTCCACCCTCCTCTCCAAGCCTTCCGCACTCCCAGCTCACGAAGACGCAGCCTGGCACGCGAGCAGACAGCCAGCCGGGGCCGCCCCCCGCCCCGGCCCCGGCAAACCCGGGCCTGAGCCCCTGCCCCACCCGCCTGCCGTGGCCAGAGGGCCCTCCTGGAACTTGAGGACCTGTCATCGTTGTTTGCGCTCTGCCCCGACCGTCCTCCAGAGTCACTCGAGTCTTGAGTGGGATGAGAGATGAGGGCAGACAGGGAGAGCAGGACCCTCAGGCAGACAGGCAGGGCTTCCGTGGCTCTTATGCTTCATCAAAAACAGGCACCGCGTTCCTTGCCGGTTCTCGGAGGGAATGGGACACGGCCTGGGACGGGAGGCAGAGCTTCCCTTCGCCACGGCACGCCCGTGTGCACCGCACGCAGTCCCGTCTCGATGACCGCGAGGCCGCACAGGGAGCAGGTGGACCTAAGTCAGACAGATGAGGCAAAGGCCGTTTCGATCTCGGGCGAGTCTGTCTGAAGGGACTGCCCATGCCAGGTGGGCCGCGATGGCCAGGCCGAAGGCGGCCGCCCCTAGGGAGATGCTGCGTTTACTGCCAGCTGCGTGTGGGTGGCGTGTGACGAGGACCGAGACAGTGCCTCCAACTGGACACACGCAGATTCTAAGCCTCACAGAATGCAGACCTTCTCAGTTTGCTCTTGACTTAGGATCCAAGGCTCGGGCTGACAGCTGGCCACCCCGAGTTACAGATTCCTGTTTCCTTTTGCCATCGTCTCTGGGTCACATTGTGAGGAGGGCAGAAAACAGGCAGAGCCGAGGCCGGGCTGGGGCTGAGGGGCACCTGGCCGGCCTTGAACCCCGCCTGGGCCATACGGGATTTTCCGGCCACACGCAGCTCCCGCCTGTGCTTTCCCTAACGGCGCCACTTAAATGCGCGAAGGTCCACGCTCCTGTTTGCGATCTTTGGTCAGTTGCTTGCAAACTCGCTGTGTCTCCACCTGCCCCAGCCACCAGGTTGCACAGGCAGCGTGGCTGGTGCAACCAAGGTGCCTGCTGGGGCACGTCACAGGGCACGCCAGGGGGCCCCGGCGTGGGGACGGGGGGCTGGGATGGCACCCGCGGCCGCTTCTGCTCCCCAAATCCGGAGGCGCTCGCAGCCTCAGGCGCGTGACTCAGTCAAGGTTGGCTTGAGTTTGGGGACGGATGGGCTCCTGTCACGACAGTCGGTGGTGTCTCCGTCATTGCTGGGCGTGCGAGGGGTACGGGGGTGTCTCCGCGTGTGTCTGGCGTTAAAATAACTTCTGGCTTCTCTTTCTGTTCTCTCCTCAGAGGGCTTCCCACTCAGCAGGCAGGTGTCCGTCGGTCCCTGCTCAGCGAGGCCGCTGGGGAAGACGGGCGAGGACGGCCCGGTCTGGGAGCCGGCCCTGGTCACAGCCGAGGGTCAGCCACGCTCACGCGCCTGCGAACGCCCCGCACATGCACACGCACACGCACACGTATGTGCACACACAGACGTGGAGCCTGGCGCGGCCCTCGCGAGCCTCCCATAGCCTCTGGTGACACCATGTCCCCAGTGCACAGCCAGCCGCACGCCCCACGTCCTGTCCAGGGTGCTGTCCAGGGTGCTGCTGGCCTCATACCACGCCACCCGCCCAGAGTCACGCGCCTGACCCGCCCTGGAGTGGCTGCCCCCTCCGAATGGTGCTCCGGGGGTGCGGGAGATACGTGAGGCGCACTGGGCCCAGTGGGCGAGCTGCACCCCGCCCCGCACGGGCTCCGGGGCCCCCCTGGCTGCCCCCAAGCCTGGCCTCCTGGCACGGTGGTGACACGAGACCCCGCTGAGAGCCAGCTGCCCCTGTCCGGAATGCGGCGGGACGGCGGGATCAGGGCCTCGCTCGTCCGCCTGTGTCCAGCCTCACTGCCCGGCGAGGGAGACGTCCTGCCGCATCGCAGAGCTGGGCCCGGAGGAGGAAGGACTGGGTCACACGCAGGCCAGGTCCCCTCCCCCGGGCGCAGCGAGTGGATGCTGCACAGGCTGTGGGGACAGACGGCCAGCCTCCGCCACCCCGTGTCCCGGACGGCTCCCCAGAGACCCCACAGAGACACTCTCAGCAGGGCCGCCCTGGGCCCAGGCCGCTGCGAAAGGCCACTGTCCGGGGTCTCGTTAACCTCTTTGTTTATTTCTATAGCAACAGAAGCAGCTCCACGGAATTGGACGTCATCACGGTGAAGCCGTGTCGTGGCCTCGGGAATGTTCGTTTCTCATTGTTTATCGTTCCCGTGCGTCCTCCATTGCCCTGGGCTGGTGACACCGGCTAAAGGAGTTACGAGGCTCCCAAACAACCCGGTCAGTGCCCCTGTCGCTGGACGTTGTCGGGGCAGCACAGGCATTCGAGTCAGACGACACGACGGGTCTCCTTCGGGCCCCGCTCTGAGCGGTGGGGGGTGTCATGCGCTCGGTGCCGCTGGGCCCCTGCCAGACTGTGCTGCTTCGCGGCCAGGCCCACGCTCAGCCCTCGTGGGCCCTCGACACCAGCACCGGCTCTGACGTTCGCTCAGTCGCGTTGGGACTGCCGCCCCCGCTGCAGGCTCCGTCATCCTCGGCTGTCACGTGTCCCTTCCGACAGTGCAGCCCGTGCCGTCGGGTACGAGGACGTGAATTCCTAAAGCAGGCGTCAGTGGCAACCTCTCCTGGCGACACTCAGCTGTCGGGACCCGGCTTCCTCACGCCCCAGGAGCCCCGGCCTGGCCCTGCAGCCCGAGCCTCGTCGCTGGTGACGTCCGCACTTCTGAGCTCCTTGCTTCCAAAAATGACCAACTTCATGCTGATGAGGCCCCCGAGGAACCTAAAGAAGCCGCGTGACATGTGTGGGTCTTGGCGTCAGGCAGCCGTCCCTTCACCGCACACGTGACCCAGCTGCCTCGCTGGTAACTGATGGACGACGAGCTGGAGACCCCCTCCGACACCCGCTCATGGATTTTAACGGGGACTGGGAAGTGACCGGCACTCCGCTCCCAGCAACGTGAAACTCATGAGGTATTAATGTCCTTGTGAAAAATACATGTCTGTTTTTTAAAACCTCTCAGGGAGGGAGGTTCCCGCTGAGCGAGGTGGCGTCTGCCTCCCCGGGGACGGGTCTGCTCAGAGTGCACATGCGTGTGTGGTGCGTGACTCACAGATGTGGGCCACCCCACCCTGCTGGCACTAACACCAGGCGACAAGCCGTGGTGGCCTGTGACGAACGCCGGCGAGCGTCATCAGTGATGGAGCAAGTTCGCCTCTGACAAGGAGCGACGCCGTGGGGGGCCGGGCACCGTGAACAGCGGCCCGCTGTGCTCACGTTCGTGCTGAGACCCCGCAAACGGGGGAGTCCTCTGCGAGGCCGTCGCCTCGTGTAGAGGCTCCCACGGAGGGCGGTCACGACCTGGGGGGCTCAGCACAGCAGGTGCTCGGGCCTCGGCCCCAAAGGGGCCAGAAGGCGGACACCGCGGCGGGGCCGGCCCGCGAGGCGGGAGCGCTCGCTCTTCAGGCCGACGCTCCCGGAACACGCGGGGCGGCCAAACAAAGCGAGGCCACGGCGGACTGAAGCCCCGACGTGGAGAGTCACTCGGTCTAAACGCACCGATCCAGACAGGCGGCCAGCGGGTCGTGGCCGTGGCCCCGCGGCGTGCCGCCTGTGGGAGCCCTTCGGTCATGGCACGTGGGCCGGCTCACCCTGGGAGGTGGGGGCACCTCGTGCCAACGCCGCTCGGGTCAGAAGCCTGAGCTGCTACACTAACGTCAGGGGACGCGGACGTCAGGACGCAGAATCGTTTGGGACGAACGGGACAGTGTAAGTGACGTGCAAGTCGTCCACGTAACGCGCAACACACGCCGGCAGGTGACTTACGGAAGAAGCCAGGGGCCGGCCGTCGCCTGTGTCCACAGGCTGGACGCTGACAGCTCCTCCGAGTGGCTCTGCAGTCTCTGAGGTCTGCATCATTTTCCCGGAGGACGGCAGCTGCCCTGCCCTTTACATGGCCGGACAAAGGGCCACCGTAACCGGCCGGCCAGAAGGAGCGGGGCAGGGTGGTAGCCGTGCACGCGCGTCTCGGGGGCTGTCAGGGTGGCCTTAGCTCAGGCCGCGGCCAGCACCTGGGTGAGTGGAGTGGACACCGCGTCTGACGCAGACTCTCATTTACGGGGTCGCGTCTCCCACGAGAGCGGCTCGTAGAGAAAAGGGGTGGTTTTGAACAAATTAAGCTGATCGATAAGTCCAAGCTCCGAGACTGGCCCCCTCCCTGGTCACAGGTCCTGTAGGGACCAAGGACATGTCCCCACTGTGTGGACCTCCACCTGTGAGAGGGGCCTGAGCGTGACTGTCCCTGGCCCCACCTGGCTGGTGGACGAAGACGCCCGCCTTCTCAGCTCTGAGAATGAGGTTTGTCTGGGGTGCGGCCCGGCGCCACGAGGCAGGGATTCGTGTGGCGTGGGAGGAAGGACAGCGGAGCCAGGTCGCAGGGGCAGGACGTGGTCACGGGGAGCGGGGAGGAAGGCGCACGGGAGGCGCCTGAGGGGTCAGGGCTGGTGCCAGCCATGCCTTCCCCCGCAGACCGGAGGCCAGGGCCACGTGCAGCGTGCGGGATGGGAGCACTCGCTTGACGACCCCCGAGTGCCGTGAGGACACGGGATGCTCCCACACGGGTCAGACATCGGGGGCTGCACCCACATCAGGTGACATCGGGGGGCTGTACCCACATCGGGTGACATCGGGGGGCCGCACCCACATCGGGTGACATCCGGGGCTGCACTCACATCGAGTGGCGAGGGGTAACCCATGAGGCTGGCTGGCAGGGGCTGCGGAAGGCTTGCTAGGGCGTGGGGCAGGGGTTCGGCTTGCTTGGTTCCCAGAGATTCTGAGTTTGATGTGATTTAATTTTTGCAAAATAGAACATCTTCTGCAAGGCTGAGAGCGACAGTGCCAGCCACTTCTAGGAGCCGGAACGGCTTTTTCCTTTAGGACAGAGTTTAACCCCTGATGTCTGCAAAAGGCAGCGTGGTTTGTGAGGGGCCGGGCGGAAGTGCAGCCGGCGGCTGGCATTTCTTCGTTCGCCCTTCACATTGAACCCCCCAATTAAACAGCTTTCTTCCCCCTTTTCTGAGTGCACGGAGAGCCAGGGGAGAACTGATTCTGTCACAGCCGGCGCGGAGAAAGGGCGTGGACCGCGGGTTCTCCAGGCACCCTTGCAAACGTCCCCTGGGACGTCACAGCCGCCCGGCGCCCTGCCCGCCCCTCTGTGCAGAGAGGGCTCTACGCACCAGCCGCAGTCTCCGTGCTCGCTGTCGGATGGGGACCATGGACGGTGGGCGCACGCTGACTGTGCTGGCACGCGTGGACCCGCTGAGCACACGCCGTCCTCCTCTGCCGGCCCCGCCTTGCACGGGCTCACAGGTGTGACGGCGTCGTGACCGCAGGGGCACCGAGCAGTCCCGCTTTTACCCGTGTGAAGATGAGGGCTGGGGGCTGGGGGTGACCGCGTGCTTGCCCGGACGCTGCTCACCCTGCGTCTCTTCACAGTGACGGCCACCGAAGCGGCAGCACGTGTCTTCAGAGCGAAGGGCAGTGATTCGGGAACAGACGCCCAGGCTCTTAGGCCCAAAGAAATGTTTGTGGGCAGCGCTATGTAACAAACACCACCGGTCACCCGGGACGTGTCTAAGCAGCACAGTCTCGGCCCAGACGAGCTGAGCCAGAAATGGGGTTAGCCCTCCGGCGACAGGGGTCCTGATGCGCGAGTGTGAGAAGCACCGACTTATAGCACAGAATTTGGGGGATGGTACCTCGGTCACATAATTCAGCAAAATGTGCACACGTGCACACGCACACGCAGAAGTAGGGCTCTTTCTGTGACCTTCCAAGGGAAAAAGCAGTGAGCGGCTCTGAGTGACAGACGACTCGAACACTCCCGCAGCTCAGTTTCTCCCCCAGATCTGATAAAATAGGGTGTTTAAAAATGGATGCGTGCATCCCTGAATAATAGACCGTTTCAGTTTGCTTGGGTTCGGTTTGATGAAAGTCGTCTCGCTGCCGATCTGAGTTGTCCGCGTGCCATGGCCCATGCCTTCTCCCGTGACTGGACGTCGGGCTGTGTCCGTGTCCCGTTGCTACAGACGCCGGCGCCCGCCCTTCTCAGTGCTCGTGTTTGGTGCCCGTGCGGCTCCCCGTCCAGGCTTTCGGAGCCTCGGGGAGCTGCCTGTTCTGGGTCGCAGGCGTGACGAGTTTAACTTTACAAGGTGATGTCGAGCTGTTCGCCAGAAAACGTGGGGCCGCTTTTGCCTCCCGCTCCTGCACAGCGGGCACCCAGGTCCACGCCCCTCTGGGGTTGGGGTGCTCTCCACCGCGGTGGCCTCCGTCACCCCGGCTCGTGTGCCAGCGTCGCTTCCTCGTCCTGGAAGCGCTGTCCGTCCGCCCCACGTCGAGGCCCGGGCCGTCCGTCTACTCGCCGACTCGCGAGAATTTCACGTACTTCGCGTGGTAACCTGCTCTCGGCCCCAGGTGGCACACGGTTTTCCCACTTTGCAGCTGGTCCTTTATTTCTCACGATGTCCTTGGTGACCAGAAACTTTAGCTGTGAGGTGGCCGAATTCATTCAGTGAGCGTCTGCATCTGCTGACACCGTCCTTCCCCGGCACAGATTCGAAATGGGCCTGTCCTCTCTTCTTCTCGAAAAAGGACCGAAACATCGCCTTTCGTGTTTCCTTTCCTTCCAGGAGGACCGGGGCTGTGTGGACCCGGCTCCAGCTGACCGGCTCATCTTCCCAGCGATCGGCAGGGCGGCCTTCGTCGTGTGTCAGATCTCAGGGACGCCCGGGTATGTTTCTAGGTTGTCTCTTCGCTGGCTCAGCTCGCCGCCCTGCCCCCTCCTCAGCCCGGCAGCTCTCCTCGGGTTTTAGAATCAGCTCGTCCATGTGCTTCATGAAACTCCTTTGGGATTTCGATGGTATCGCAGTGGGTTTACAGGTCAGTTTGGAGAGGACGGACATCCAGCGTGGGGCTTTCTCATCCATGAACATAGTGTATCTGTCTGTTCACTTGGGTTCGTATCAGCGATTTCCATAAAGTTTCGTATTCTGATCGCTACAGCACTTGAACCTCTCTCGCTAGTTTTATTTCTAGGTATCCGTAAGTTTTGCTGTTCTTATAAATGGGGTCCTTTGGAAAATTCAGTCTCTAGTAGTTGCTTCGGAGGTATAAATATGTTACTTTTTGATGTCGATCTTATATCCGGTCATATGATTAAATGCATGGCACTTCTAATAATTTCGGCATATTTCGTTGAATGTTTTATGCAGAATGTCATATAATATTCAAAAAATAACATTTTGACTCTTTTTAATTTTTCAGTGTTTAAGCTTTTTGGTTTCAGATTTCTGTACTATTTATTATACTCTGCTCACAGGCCCTGGTGTGAACAAGTGTGCTCAGGTGTGAGCAGGTGTGTGGGCTGGTGCCCTAGGGGCCACACCCCTTGCACCTCGCAGCTGTGAGCAGCGGGATACGGCATGACAGCCCTGTCCCCCGGCTCAGGGCACCTCCTTGGAGTTCTGGTCTCCACGTGATGACGTCTGGTCTCCACGTGATGACGTCTCGAGCAGCGCATGCTGACCAAGCATTTACCCTCCGCGTGCTGAAGCGTCCGGCGGGACGCTGAGGGGGAAGGCCATGTGGGGAGGAGGCTTGCTGGCTGCCGCCCAGCTTTCTCTCTAGACAACCTCTGACTGGAGAAGCTGCTTCGGACCGATCTGCCCGGGTGCCCAAGGCCCCCTTCGTGTGACCTTGCAGGCCCTAGGGACAGGCGCAGAGCTTCCCGCAGCCCTGAGATGAATGTTCCGAACGTACGTACAGGCAAGCTTGCTTCTCTCTCTCTGTTCGTAATCTGTCAGATCATAGCGTATGTGTCCCTGCACTTTACACGGTGGGGCGTCCCCCATCTACCCCGATGCGTTCCTGGGCCCTGGCCGCAAACCCATAACCTGCTAGGTGTCAATCAAACCTCGTCACACCGAATTGCATTTTTCTGATAATAGAAATTTGTCATAAAATTTTGTAAACTGCAGAAACGTACAGAAGAGGTAGAAGACGTTGGTATTCTCTGCACTGGGGACGCATGGGCCAGTGGCTTTGTCACCTCTGCGTACTGGGAACTTCAGCCCTTGGCGGGCAACGCTGAGGTGCCAGGGGCCTCAGCGCCAGGGTGACGCAGTGGCTCGCCTGGACTCGCCATCGCCGCTGATCCCAGAGCGGGAGCTGAGCCCTGGGGTCAGAGGAGGGGGACATGACAAGGAGCAAGAAGTGGCCGCTCTGCCCCGGGCATTCTCAGGGACGGGGTGGAGGTGGCCGGACAGTGGCCATTCGGGCGGTACTAGTTTCCCAGGGCTGCCACTCACGGTGGCCACCAACAGGTGCCTGTGTCACAGTGAGCTCACCCTCCCCCCACCCGGAGGCCAGGGGTTGGCCTTGGGGCGCCTGGCTGACACCGTGGGAGGAGGCCGTCTTCCCTGCACCCGTCCCCTTACTAGGACACCGTCACCGAACTTCAGGCCCACCCCAGTGCAGGACGGCGGCATGTTGAGATCCTCAAGTGATGACATCTGCACAGACCCGATTTCCAAGAGGCTTCGGGGACACGTGTTCCTGGGCCCCTCCAGCCCACTCCAAGGCAGACACTGAGGGGGCAGAGGTGGAGGGGGCGTGACCAGGGCCGAGCTGGCTACCATGTCCCAGCCCTCCCCGACTGACGTGGCTAAGAGGACAGCCCACCTCCCAGTGGGAAGCCCTGTGACCTGAGGCACGGGGCACCTGTCTGTCATGTCACCCCTGCTGGTGTCTGGAAACAGGATGAGGGCCTCAGGACCTGTTGCAGATGGGCGTGAAGCAGCCCCCGCTCTGGGCTGTGGCTGGGAGGGTTCTGCCCAGTGCGGTGGGTGAAACTGCCCGGGAGAGCAGAGGTTGGAGAGGGCCCAGCCATGCCGGGGACGGCAGGGGACCAGCGAAGGGTCCCTAGCAGGAGGGGCCGACGACACGCCAGTGTGCGGGGGCGGAGGGGGGGTGTGCTGGCCGCGGCCTGGCCCGAGCTGCCTCATGTTCACGGTGCCAGCAGGTGTTCCGTGGCCAGGTTGGTCGAAAGGCCGCGTTAACCCAGGTGTCCCCCGCCCCGTGCGCGCAGACACAGCACTGCTCTCGGGGTCTCCCGCAGGACGCGTGTGCCAGGAAGCCACGCCTGGGGCTGCTTCTGTTTTTAGAGCAGGGGGCAGGTAGGGCCCTCTCCATGTAGGGCAAGTGAGCTGGCCACCAGTGACAGAGGGTGGTCCCAGGGGGCCCGGCGGGGGCGGGGAAGGCCCTGAGCTGAGAGGAGCCACACAGGAGGAGCTATTTCAGGGCAGATACCGGCACTCAGGGACATGCGGGGCATGCGCGAGGAAGGGGAGGGGTCTGCGGGCTCAGGGCAGGTGAGCAGGTGCCTGCAGACCGGGGGCTTGGGGGCTGGGTGGGGTCCTGCTAAGGGTTCAGGGCCAACCTGGGAATGTTTGTCAGGACGCGGTGTGACTCTGAGCTGCGGCTCCTCAGCACGAGGTGGGGCTGGCAGATGACTGCAGTGGCTGCCCCGGGGCTCTGGGCTGGCTGCCCTCCGCGAGCTGCCGGTCCAGGCGCACGCTGGCATCCCGTGTCCCTTTACGGGAGAGCAGGTGCGCGTTAGCGCTGCGGGGATGCTGGCTTCCCTCCCGACCCCGCGGCCCTTCCCGCCTCGGCACCTATATTTAACCTACTTAATGAGATTCCTTCCCCAGTAATTCCTGGAGCTGGTGATCTCTAATTGGGTCAGATTCTCTACCCACAAGCCAGCGGCTCTATCTTTAGCGCAAATCCTCGGGCTGAAGCTCCCTGCCTCTGGGCGCAGCTGCCGGAGTGACTCTCCGGCAGACCTGATTTCCAGCCCCGGCGCAGGGTGAGCCTGGCGCCCAGCCCCCCGGCCTCGCCCCGTCTTCACCCCGACCCCCAGGGTGGTTTGCACAAATCCGTTTAATGCCGGTCAGCTTAGGTCCCCTGAGTCACTATAAATAGCCGCGTGCGAGGTGGCTTTGGGGCGCGCCTCCCCTGCCCTCTGTCCCAGTTGCGGACCGTCCCCAGGGAGACTGGCATATGAGGGGTTGTTTCATGAACGTACTGGGGACTTCACAGAGGATCCTGCCCTCGACCTCATTCAGCCAGGGGACCCCACCTGCCTCAGGGTGCACACCGCGGACCACCGCAGGGCACGAGGCCCTTGTCTGCACTGGCCGCCTGTCCAATGACAGAGCTGCCCCTGGACACTTCCCGTGTCCCTGCAGCCTGTGAGCTCTGGGCAGGCAGAGCAGGGCCTCTGGCACTGCGTGCCTCCTGAGGTGGCCCTCAGTGGCCTGGCTGAAGCCGCTGATCGGCGTGCACACGTGTCTACGGCTCAGGACAGTGCTGTCGGCTGTGGCCGTGCGTGTCTTTGCAGTCCGCCGCTCAGCAGGTTGTTGGGGACCCACGGCAGGAGCTCCCGGAGTGTCCTAGGCAGCTGGGGCGGGCGACGGGCTCGCGGGGGCGTGGGCAAGGTGACCAGCTTCCTTCCTGGCCCCCATCCCGGTCTCCACTTCTCAGCATCCCTGCCATGCACGTGTCACCCTCTGGGCCTCTTCTGGAAGGTTCTGCCCCCTCGAGGGGAGGGTGGTCAGTGCACACCCGCTTCCCGCAGCCTTGAGTCCGGACGGCTCCTCCCGACTCAAACGCTTTCCCGCCGACAGGCCTCAGCCTGGGTCTGCTCGGGCCCAGCCCCCCGTCCAGCTGATCCAGACGTGACCAGCGTTCTTCCCGAGGGAACCACGACGACGAGGCTCTAGGTCAACGAGAGGTGTCGAGAGTGTCAGGTGGCAGCTGTGTCTCAGATGGTGCTCAGCCAGGCACGGGGCCCGGACACCAGCCCATCCCTCCCCACTCCTCAGCCCCTGCACCCTCCCACAGCCTGGTCACGGCTGCCAAGGACACACCCCAGCAAGGACACGTGGTGAAGGCTGTGCCACTTGTGACAGGGACGGATGACAACTCGCCCAGGGTAACTGCTAGGTGGCCGGCTTCCCTGGGGGAGAGCCGTGCCCTCTGCAGCTGGGTACGGATGGGAACTGGCCAAGAACCATGTGAGAACGATGTCCGCATGCCCAGGTGAGGAAAGAGCCCGCTCCGAGCAGGACACACCGCCGTCACGGCCACCACCGATGGAGACCTCTGTTCCCCGTCGGGAGCACCCACGCCCACCGGAGTCCAGAGGAGAGAGGGTGTGACGGCTCTTGCTTGGCTCACGGGGCAGCTGTGGCCACATCAGGGGGACAGTCCTTCTTCAAGACCGATTGGGTGTGGGCAGCTCCGCCTGACAGTGCCTACCATGGCCTCCATTCCAGGGTCACCGGGCCCTTGCTCCTGGCCTGTGGCTGGTGACCCACCAGGTGACAGAAACATCACGGACCCTGGCTCCATGCAGGATTCCTAGTCCAGCTCCACAGTTGCTCTGGGGCCCAAGAGCATGGGCACCTGGTCCCCCTGTGGCCATCAGCAGCGCATCCCGTGGAGCCCAGTGCGGCCTGGGCCAGGCCCCGCCTCAGACTCACCTGAAGCCGCCTCTGCGGGTCCTTCGGAAGTGCCTGCTACAGCCGTGGTGACACACCGACCTGTGTGGCTGTGTGGCTGGCCCCACCTCTCTCTCCGGCCAGGAGTCCTGCTCAATGCTGAATCAGTGGCAAGGACAGCGGGCAGAAAGTGCCTGTCACAAAGCCTCCTTCTATCAGCCACTTCCCTTGCAAATCGGGCTACAGTCAAATGACAGCCGATGCCTGTCAGCTCAGCTGCCAGTCCCCGGCACAGAGGCCAGGACTTGAGTGCCCAGCAGCCACCGGCCCAGGTCGCGTGGAGGGTGTGGGCAGAGCCGCCCAAGCCCTGTCGGTCTGCATCCTGCCCATCGCGTGTGGAGGGGCCACCTCCGCCTCTGCCGTGGGGCTCAGAGGCACCCGGTTGTGTGCCCAGTGGTCACCCATCGGCTCCTGCAGCTGCGGCCCTGGCTTTAGCTCAGAGACCCCTCGGCATGGGGGCCCCGTGCCCAGAGCAGAGCAGCACCCCATGCGGCACCCCGTGCGGGCCTGGGCCAGCCACCCGAGCCCCAGCTTTCAGGTCAAGGCCCTGCTGGGAGCTCTCGGCCCCTTCTGGCTGGATCACCCTAAATAGGTCCCCTGACCCTTTTCAACTGCTGTCCACAAGTCGTGTCCGTGGCTTTGCATGGCCCAAACCACAAATCCCCCGGCACGCGTCTGGGGGAGGTGGGTAGCAGAGCCCTTGCCTGGCTGCCCTGGGGCCCACGGCAGACCGAGCCCCCGCGTCCGCCCCGTTTCGACGGCGAATGGAGCCTGTGCTGAGCGATTCTGTGATCGAGAATCGGCTTTGGCAAATTGACTTCACAGAGCGTAGTCCCCGTTGGGTGTCAGCCGCCTGTTTCCCGACCCCCTGCATTTCCACAGTGGCTCTGTCAGCCCACTGGGGCGGTTCCCACCCTACGACCTGGGAAGTGCGAGCCAAGGACAGCCGGGGCGGGGGTGGAAACGCCTGTCTGGAGGCCAAGTCTCCGGCCGCCGTCCCAGGAGCTCAGGGACGCTGGCATGAGCAGTTTCCTGGCCCTGAGCATCCTTGCCACGGTGCCTGACACTGAGGCCGCCCCGTGTGCTCAGAACACACTCTTGTTTGGGGCCAAGCGTCTGCTCCACACTCACCCAGTGCGAACTCTGCGTTCTGGGGTCTCTTCCCACGAGAACCCGAGAACCTGTGGCCCCTCCACACGCGATGGGCAGGATGCAGACGGACGGGAGGGGGCGGAGAGGCACGGAGAGGTTGAGTAACCTGCCCGGTCACACAGCTGGGAGGGGGCGCAGGGTTACCAGCTACGACATGTGACTCAGGGTCCACATTCAGCTGTGACGCCGCACGTCCCCCTGTGGTGGCCCACCCATGGTCCAGGGCCAGTCGTCTGGTTTCTCCGAAGACCAGGGCCCTCGACAGTTGTGAGGGTCAAACACAAAGACACACACATGACCGAGTGCCCGTCCGCCCAGCCTGGCAGGACCCAGTGGGGCCGACGACGGTCCCCTCTGTCTGCTGAGCTCTTAGGGGAGGTGGCTCCCAGAAGTGTAGAATTCTCTGTGTGACCAGGGAGGGCAGCCCTTTGCCGTGGGCCGGCACTCACTCTCTGTGACACGGTCGGTCACCCAGCTAGACCATGTGCAGCTGCAGTCTGCTGGGGCCGCGGGAGTAAGCACCGCAGACCGGGCTCCAAGGACAGACACTCACTGTCTCAGGCTGTGGAGGCCAGACGCCCAGCTGTGGCCAGCGCCTCCGTCTAGAGGGGGTGGGGGTGGGCTGACCTGTCCCAGGCCTCCCTCCTGACCTCTGCTGGCTCCCCGGCTTGTGACAGCGTCACTCCAGTCCTTGTGGTGTTCTCCCTGTGTGCGTGTCTGTCTCAAAACGTCCCCTCTGTGTGAGGACGCAGTCATATTGGGTTGGGGCCCCCCAGTAGGACCTCATCTTAACTATATGTGCAAGAAACTTATTTCCAAGGAAGGTCGTGCTCTGGGTTCCCAGATGTTAAGATCTCACCACATGAATCTCAGGGGGACACGAGTCAACTGTGACACTGTGGGGAGCTCGGGTATGCAGGTCGCTGCCTCTAGATGACGTCCCCGTCATCCTTGGCCGCAAATTGCCACTTTGAGGCCTTCCCCTCCCAACCCCGCACACCCGGGGAGAGGAGATGGACATGTCAGCAGGCCGAGTCCACCCCGACGACGGGGACAGCGTTGGACCACGAGGCTGGCGTTAAGAGGCCGAGCCCCCGCTGGTCCTGTCCCTGAGACTCGGCTCGAGCCATCCCGGCCTCTGCTTCCTTGTCAACAAAAGGATGATCAGCCTTCCGCCCAGGGTGCCACGAGGAGCGGATGGGACGGTCTGCACGACGGCGACGCGCGCACGGCCCTGGGTGCTGGGTCAGGACAGCGTGTGCGAGGCACCCACCCTGACGGAACCGGCACGGGCTCCTTGGAGAGTGGCACCAGACCCCACCTGAGGAACTCGGCTGGTTCGCGACCCCTCGCCCGGATCACATGCTGTGCCTCCTCCAGCCTCTAGTTTGATCGCGTTTTGCATGTTACTCAGCTGTCCTTTGTAGAATTATTGGGACGTGAAACACCCCAGCATTGAACAGGAGAATCTGCGCTGGATACTGAATAGTTGAAAAGAAAATTCTCACAGTTTGCGACCACCTGGGGACAGGCAGAGACTGAGATGGCAGAAGATACGCTCTTTGCCAGGTCAGCCACGAACAGGTGGGGCCAGGTGATCTGGTCAGTTACTTCCCTCCAGGGGCTGCCGGTTCCAAGAGGAGATGGAGATAGATAACCTGATGATCAGCCAGGTGGTGGGCAGGGGACTGGGGACCGGGGTGGAGTGGGGATGTCTGCAAGGCTCCCGGGGTAGCTGTCCACGTGGGGGTGCTTTGGGCAGAGGGACCCGGAGCCACTAAGCATTTGCTGATGTGAGCTGTCAGGCACAGGGAGTGGACAGAGCTCCTGGCCTGGGCAAAGACTGTGAGGTGAATCTGTACAACTGTCAGAGCTGATATGTGACCACTTTGAACCTACTACAAAAATGACACCTTCATGTGGCTCAACTAACATCGATTCCAGAGAAACCTGAAGCACACCTCAAATCCAACCCCTCAGCCCGCGTAACAGTGCGCGGCTCTGTGGCTGTCACGCCTACGGCCCCCTGGGAGCCCTGCGGTGCCGCTAAAGCAGCCCCCAGCCTGGACCACCCCAATGCGGCCTGGGCGTCCGGGAGAACGTCCTGCAGCGCTGGCCCCGGTGTCTGAAT
>NW_024352780.1:604221-605907 GCF_902729225.1 Pteropus medius
CCGGGCGCGCGCGCGCGCGCGGGGTGGCTGCGCCCCGACTCTGCCCGCCCGCCCGGCGCCTCGCCGCCCGCCCGCCGCCCCGGCGCCCCGGCCGGCGAGGGGCGCGCCCGCTGCATGGCGCTGAGATGGCGGGGGCGCCGCGCGGCCGAGGCGGAGGCGGAGGCGGAGGCGGAGGCGCAGGCGGCGCGGGCGAGCCCGGGGGCGCCGAGCGGGCTGCCGACCCGGGCGGCCGGCGCGGGCTGCGGGCGTGCGACGAGGAGTTCGCGTGCCCCGAGCTGGAGGCGCTGTTCCGCGGCTACACGCTGCGGCTGGAGCAGGCGGCCACGCTGAAGGCGCTGGCCGTGCTCAGCCTGCTGGCGGGCGCGCTGGCGCTGGCCGAGCTGCTGGGCGCGCCGGGGCCCGCGCCGGGCCTGGCCAGGGGCTCGCACCCCGTGCACTGCGCGCTCTTCCTGGCGCTGCTCGTGGTCACCAATGTGCGCTCGCTGCAGGTGCCGCAGCTGCAGCACGTGGGCCAGCTCGCGCTGCTCCTCAGCCTCACCTTCGCGCTGCTCTGCTGCCCCTTCGCGCTCGGCGGCCCCGCGGGGCTCCGCGCCGGGGCGGCTGCGGGGCCCGCGGCCGCCGACCAGGGCGTTTGGCAGCTCCTGCTGGTCACCTTCGTGTCTTACGCCCTGCTGCCCGTGCGCAGCTTGCTGGCCATCGGCTTTGGGCTCGTGGTGGCCGCCTCGCACTTGCTGGTCACGGCCACCTTGGTCCCCGCCAAGCGTCCGCGTCTCTGGAGGACGGTAAGTGCCGCCGCGCTCCCCCCCATCCGGTCTGGGACACACCTGCCCAGGAGGGACTGGGGACGCTGGGAGCCGGGCGCGCGTCTACCTATCGGGCAGGTGGGGAAAACGAAGCCCCGAATTGGGGGAGGGGGTTGTGCGTTCAAGGTCACTCAGGGAGTTGGGGACGCAGTAAGAGCTGGCACCCTGGGGCCGGGCTTTTTGCCGAATTACAGTACACAGAGCACCCCAGATGTGGAGCGTGGAGGCAGGAGACCCGTGCGGGGAAGGCAAGAATTGGCCCAAGGTCGGTCGGCGGTGAGCGGCCAAGCGGGGCTGCGGCTGGGGGCGGCGGCCGTGGCCGCACCTGCCCGCGGCACGGCCGGGAAGGGGGTGTGGACAGCGGCCCAGGCGGCTGCGCTGCTCGCGGCTCTGCGCGCACAGCCCGGGGCTCCTCCTCCCGCGCACCTGGGCGCCCGCGGCTGGTACAGTCCCCTCCAGCCCTGAGAACCTGGGGCCGTAGGGCCGGGAAAGGACTTTGTTCCCCTCTAGTGGCATTGGCGCCCCGCGGCGGACCGGTCTCGGGTCCAGCAGGACCCCGTTTGGCAAGGTCGCACAGAGCTCTGGTCCCTACCGCCCCCTTCAACTCCAGCTTCGGTTGGCTGGCAGTGCCCGAACTTTGTCACTACTGTCCTGCCCGGCAGGGGAGGCGGTGGTGAGAACAAGGACGCCGTCCCTCCCGGCCCGAGGACCCCAAGGCTGGAGCCGACGTCTGTGCGGAGGGGGCCCTCGGAGCTTCTCCTGCTTCTGGCTGCGCGCCCCGCCCCCCCGCCGGCTGGGAGGGCCCGAGGGGGCTCTGCTCCTGCCTCCCGAGTGGGCCGGGGTCGGGGTGGTGGGGAGAGAAGGCGGGAGAGGAGGCGATGGG
>NW_024352780.1:606282-612097 GCF_902729225.1 Pteropus medius
CGGCGGGTGGGGTCCAGTTCAGAGCTAGAGTCCTTCAGCAGGCTTCTTGCTTAGCTCCTGTGGGTGGCACCTGGCCTTGCTTGACCTCCTCAGGGGTCACTCCTGCAGCCCTCCCCCCACTCGCCTCCCCTCTGTGTGTGCTTGGCCCCCCAGCCGGGACATCGTCCCGCGAGGACCAGAAGAGAGGCACAGGGCCAGGTCAGCTGTGGGCGGGGCCCTGAGCCCACGTGCCAGGAGTCCGGCTGGCTCCGCGGAAGACTGTTGTCAGCTTCTCCTTAAATCGAGGGCCCTACGCAGCCTCCAGTCGCCCCATTGGCGAGGGAGAAGATGAGCGAGGGCAGGGTGCAGAGGAGCCTCACGGAGACCTCTGCCCCTCCCTGATGAGGGGCGCGTCTTGGGGAGGGCCGGTTCTGGGCGGTTCCCAGGGAGCAGGGCTCTGGGGTCCACAGCCCCGGCTGTGCCCTCCTGGGCGATGTGGAGCCTCAGTTTCCCCACCTGCGCCAAGGGCGTCCAGGCTGCCAGCCGGGCTGTGGCGAAGGTTCCGTGGCGGCAAAGCTCGGGCTGGAAATCTGCCACTGCCAAATGTTCGGCTTCTTCCGAACGCATTCAGGTTCCCGAGGGGTGGTGACAGTGACGGATCAATGGGGCGGGCGCAGAGCAGCACGTGGCGAGGGGACCGGGTGGTGCTCAGGCGCCCTGCCCCCAGCTGCTGATGCCTGGGAGTCCGGCCCCAGACGGCCGAGGCACCCACGTTCACGAAGCACGCGCACGCTCCTCCCTGCCCTGCCGCCCCGTGCCCCGCAGCGCAGTCACCTGATGGCAGTGGCTTCCTCGGACCGAGGGCAGCGGGGGCCTGAGAGAGGCCGAAGGAGGCCGGGAGCTTGGGGCCGCCGGGCCGGCGCTGCACAAATGCCGAGCGGCATACGCGTGCTGGACGCTGGGCGCGCTGGGGACCGAGGCCGGGGTCGGGGCGCGCTCTTGGGGTTCCCTGCAGCAGTCTTCTGGTCCCCCGGTGTGTGGGGTCTAGGGGTGCAGCCTGTGGATTGTGGGGCTCTGCAGAGCCCAGGCCAGGCTGGGCCGATTCCGGGGACCTGAGAGCATGCAGAAAGTGAGTGCGGGGTCCCCATGCAGGGGACAGGACTCCTGCCTGTGGTGGATCAGGGTCACCGGAAGTGCTGGGTGCTCCCTCCTGCCCCCTACACCCTGCAGGGCAGGGCGTCCCTGCCCTGAGCACATGTTTTGACGTGTCGTCCGCAGCCTGTCCTCTGCCGGAGGGGACGTCCAGGCCTCGGGAGGGGCAGGGGCTTGGCTCAGGAGAGCCGTGAGCAGGGCCCTAATGGCTGGCTGGCCCCCTCCGGCCCCCTCCTCGCAGGGAGGATGCGGGTGCAAAGAAATGGGAGGGAGAACGCTGCTTCTGTCTGTGTGTCCTTGATCGGCCAAGACAGAGGACCCGGTGGCTGCTTATCTCTGCAAAGGGACACGCCTGCTGTTTTATGACCCTATCCACTTCCTGTTCCCATCTAATCTCAGAGATGGGAGAAAGGAAGCCGCAGTGTTGAGAAAATCTCCAAAGGGAGGTTTCTGTTTTTCCCAATTATAGTTTTTATTTCAAAAGCTGGGGTCCACTTTTCACTTCCTCTGAAAGGTGGACGCTGGCCTCTCGTGCAGGCCTCTCCTAAGGGCTCCTCATGTGGCTCCTGTGGCTCCAGCGGCCCCGCAGCCTGGGACCGCCCTCCTTTGGCCCTGAGTCTTCCCAGACCCCTTCGTCCCGGGGGTGTGGCGGGGGCTCCGCCGTCTGCATCGGCCTCAGAGCGCACCTTTCTCAACCATTTGCTCAGTCTTCTCGGTGCCTAGGTCATGGCTGCCCCTGACTGCCCAGCACTTGAGAGGGGTCGTTGTTCCGAATCCCTGCTGTTCTGAGACCATCCTGCTGCCCTTGCCCTGGTTGTTCCTCCTGGCACTTGACCCCTGCCGGGCACTCGACCCTGCCTGGTACTTGACCTCACCTGGCATTTGGTGCTGCCTGTCCTGGGCCCCTCCCTCTCAGCCTCTACTCCAGTCCTGTGGGGAGGACAAGGAGGGTGAGGCCATGGCTGTCCTCCCACTGGCCACAAGCCTGGCAGCCCCGAAGCCCCTCATGGCCTCTGTATACGGTCCATGGGACCCCCAGGGACCACCCACCCAGTGCCTGGATCCACAGAGGGCACCTGGTAGGGCGGGTGCTGGGGTTATATGCCTGCGTTTGGAACGTGACAGCTGCCACCGGCCTTGTGACCTCAGGGAGGTTTAACCTCTCTAGACCTGTGTCTTCCCTGAAAACACGAGCAGTGGCAGGCCTCGCCGCAGGACTGTGAGTTCTAGAAGCAGCACACACCTGGCCCCTGTGCTCTTGTCATGGTGAGATCGGCACCATCATCTGCCATCTCCAAGTGGCCTGCAAACAGCTTCCCACCCACTGCTGCTGGGGACTCCTGGTTCGGTGGGGGGCTTTGCTTCCATCTGTAGCTTTTGGTCCTTGTTCGGCCTCCAGATTCTGCCTCCTGGGTGTGGCCCACCCTCCGCCCACAGCGGAGCCCTGCAGTCCTGATTAACTACTGGGCCTGGGGGTGGGTGGACGACGGATGGAGGGATGGATGATGGATAGGTGGGGGGATGGAGGGATGATAGATGGAAGTAGGTGGATGGTTGGATGGATGAATGATGGATAGATGGAATAACAGATGGGTGGAGGAGGTTGGATGGAAGGGGATGGCTGATGGATGGAGGGATGAATGGATGGATGGATGGATGACAGATGGGTGGCCGAGCACAGGGCAGCAGGGTCTCAGGGTGCTGACTCTCACAGGCCAGCCTGCTTGGCCACACCGAAATCCCGAGACCAGGTGGAGGGGCCTGAGAGGCAGTGGGTTGGCCGCCCCTCCCTAGCCAGCCTGTGCCCGTTCCTGCTCCAGCCTCGTCATGTGACCCTGCCACCTCGTGCGGCTCCTGTGTTCACCCCAACATGTGCCCTTCCCCGAGCTTGGGTCTCCCCCAGCCTGTTTGGCTGCCAGTGATCCAATACCCCCTTTGGCCATGCCTGCCAGCAGGCGACGTGTAAACACAGCCGTCTCTGTGTTGCCACTCATCACTGCCAAGGCCGCTGATCACAGGGGTGTGTGTGGGTGGAGGAGGGGTGGGAAGCAGGTGTGCAGGCAGCGTCTGCCTTTCTGTAGTAGGTTGGGGTGCAGAGAGGCTCCCGGGTGTGTGAATACGGGCACCAAGCAGGGGAGGCCCCACCCTGCCCACTGACGCCAACCCTCGGGCAGGTGGCAGCTCACACAGTGTTGACGGGCAGCCAGGTACTTGTGACTCAACAGCTGGGCTTTGGTTTCCCTGTGTTCACTGTGGCTGAGTAGAGGGAAGTGTGATGAAGGTGTGTGTGGAGGGGTGACCAGGCGGGGCTCCCGGTGACCCGGCCCCTCAGCCACACCGTCCTGCCTCCCTGGCCCTCTGTCCCCTCCCCAGGCTGCCCCTCAGCCCCTCTGCTCCACCCTGACCTCGGTGGGGTGCCTACCCTCCCACATCGTGGTGGGCCCACTTTCTGGAAAAGCCTGGTCTGCGAGCACGACTTTCGTCGTCCTGAGCCCTGAGCTGGGCCGACCTGGGTGCCTTAGCGCCTCCTTGGGCCCCTCCCGAGGAGATGACAGCTGGGAGCTCCGCCGTGGGGCCCTCAGGGACCGGGGTGTTGGGCGGGGGTGTCCGGGGAGGGCGCTACCTGTTCTGTGTGTCCTGACATTCAGTAAGGCTGGGATGGGTGTGCAGAAGCCGGGATGACCGTGTCTCCTGGGACGAGGACCGTGGTTTGTGGGGACGTGCCCGCGGCCCCTAAACGCACTCACATGGTCTAAACGCCGACTCTGCAGAGACGCGTCTCCTCGTTCCGCGCTTGCTGGCCTCCCAGCGGCCACCGGACAAGTGCCTCGCCCACAGACCGGCATGTGCGTGCGCCCAGGTACAACAGACGGTCTGTCGCAGGACAGGAACTGCCCCATCACCGGGGCCCAGTGCAGGCCCCCAGGCACAGCCAAGGCTGGCCACCCAGCCTGCCGAGAAGCTGGTATGGGTACCGCAGAAGCCAGCCTGCCCCTGGTTCACCCATGGAGCACTCTAGCCAGGGGACAGCGCCCAGGTTTAGAGGGACTAGAGATGACCAGGTCACAGTGAAGGTGATCGGGGTCAGATAGAGATGACCAGGTCACATGCGGATGACCAGGTCACATGGGGTTGATCAGGTCACATGGGACGATCAGGTTACATGGGGGCGATCTGGGTCAGAGTGGGCACTGTTTTCAGGGGACTCTCAGCCTCTCCCTTAGACCCCTCCCAGGGGATCGCTGCCCAACCTCTGGCTGGCAGAGGGTTTTTGTGAGGTGGCCCCAGGAGGAGTGTTTTCCCCCGGCGTGTCTGAGATGTGAAGGTGTGTGTGCCCACTCAGCCAGGTGTGCACAGGGCTGGATGGGTCAAGTGTCAACCTAAAGAATAAAAGCCTTTCAAAGTGAGGGGCCACAGCATTTATCGAGATCAATAAGAGGAGCTCTTCAGGCCGCACTGATTCAGGTAGAAGCCCAAATAGTTGTCTGATGAGAAGGCCAAGGTGAGGGGTGTTTATGACAAAGGGAAGGGGACAATTATACCTAGAGGAGGAAGGCATTGCTATTGGTGCAGATAACGTAACAGTGATGCTGATTCCAAACAATGTTTTTAATTTTCGGTCCTGTCTAGGTCGGGAAGTCATAATATCTGCTTTTTTTGTTATCCTTGCAAATAGTTCTTTGGGATACAGTGTTGCTTTAGGCTCTGTCCAAAGATCGTTTTGTCCTGTTTTAACATCCAAAGGTTTGTGGCATCGGACGGACCAGGCGGGTCCCTCTGGGGCGGCAGCTCCGGCTCCCTTTTAAAGTGGGTCCATTCACGTTGTTTACAAGAGTTCACTCTTGTTTTTTGATGTCGGTTAAGCGCTGGGGTGTGTAGATTCGTGGCCCTCTGTCTCCTGTCCCCTCCTGTGAACAGCTTTAAGGTCTCTAGGTGGAAGTCACTGCCGACTGCAGTCCCATGTGGCCACCCACCCAGGGGACATGTGTTTGAGGCTGTCACATGCACCTGGAGCTGGACGCGTGCGGTCCCATACCTCTGTGTTTCCTTATGTCTCTGTCGTGGCCTCTGCCCCTCCAGGCTGGAGACCCGCATGCCCCAAGTCCCCTGCTCCCCAACCCCCGTCTCCGGTCCATGTCCAGGGGCTGCTGGTTCTCCACACGGCCCCTGGGTCCCCTTTTTGTCCTGCAGCTCGTCCAGTCCTTCCGTCCTGCCCTCACCATGGGGTCCCCGGAGGTGCCCTGTGGCCATGGCCTGCCGGCCGCCCCGCCCTACCGGCTCTGACTGCGGTCATGGGTGGCAGCCGGTCCTGTGTGGGGCAGATTTCTGGGTAGTCCAGGAGGAGCGGTGACCCCGGGGATGACCCCAGGGACTTGCCTGAGGTGCCTGCGTTTAATCAGACGCAAAGACCCACGTCCGAACAGTGCTCGTAGCCCTGCGGGGCAGGGGCCGGGTGGTTCCGCCGCTGCTGCTCGTCGTGGGCGGTCGGGGTCCCCGCAGCCGGGCCGCCCACACGCGGCGCTCTCTCCCTCCCAGCTCGGCGCCAACGCCCTGCTCTTCGTGGGCGTGAACATGTACGGCGTCTTCGTGAGGGTCCTGGCCGAGCGCTCCCAGCGGAGAGCCTTTCTGCAGGCCCGGAACTGCATCGAGGACCGGCTGAGGCTGGAGGACGAGAACGAGAAGC
>NW_024352780.1:612552-613013 GCF_902729225.1 Pteropus medius
TGCCCTGGGAAAAGTCGCAGTGTTCTTTCGTCTCAGGGTGAGTATGTGGCAGAGGCCAGGGGCCCCATGACGTGGCAGACAGCCTGGGTTTATGGACACCGAGGGGACATCCCCAGGGCCGTGGAGGTCTGTGACTGGCCCACTTCAGTTTCAGAATGGGACGTCAGAGTTGGTTCTTTGAACTAGAAAAGCCTGGAGACTCCGATGAAGGAGACGGAGCAGGCAGGAACCAGGGTGCTGGGGACAGAAAGCACCAGGTCACAGATCAAGCAGGTTAAAAATAGATAACAGGGAAGTACTCAGAATGACCTGATGCCAGAACACCTGGAAGCTTAGACAAAACGGACAAATTCCCAGAACGGCGTCAGTTACTGGAACTGATTCTAGAAGAAACAGAAAGCCTGGGACACTCTGTGACTGTTAGAACGCTGCCTTGGTGATGGGAAGCTGGCCGATGGGGC
>NW_024352780.1:613025-615689 GCF_902729225.1 Pteropus medius
CCGGGCGTGGTGGTCCCAGCGACCTGCCGAGGAACGTCCCTCTGGTCCCCTCTGCTCCGTGCACAGGCAGCTCAGTTAGTCCCGGGGTGGAGTTGCACAGGATGCAGGCTTGTGGGGCTGCCACTTGTCACGGTCCTCTGGAGAGTGACCCAGTCCTTGCCATATCAACAGTCATGTCCACGTTGGGATGGACCTCCCTGTGCCCAGGAGGGCGGGGAGTCCCCAGGGAAAAATTCCAGACATTCCTTCATCCTCTGGGGGGATGTGTGACCCCCGAGATGAGACCAGGAGAGAACACCGCTCTGCCTGCTGACCCGCTCGTCTCTGAAAGGCCCCCGGTCTGTCTCGGAGCGGGCTCCTCCAGCCTGTCTGCTGGCCCTCTCTCCATGCGGGGCGGGCGGGGCAGGGAGCTGGGCCGACAGCCTGCGTTCCTTCCTGGGCTCCAGTGCTCGTGAGGCTGGGGCACTGCGGGCGG
Source organism: Pteropus medius (assembly GCF_902729225.1). NCBI lineage: Eukaryota > Metazoa > Chordata > Mammalia > Chiroptera > Pteropodidae > Pteropus > Pteropus medius. The sequence continues at coordinate 613,501 of NW_024352780.1, forward strand.
CTGGCTGTTCGGGAGGCGATGCCGGCATCCACCGGTGCCAGGAGCAAGTTACCCGTGCGGTGGCCGTCCAGGCCCGGTGGACACCTGCGGGATGTGCAGGGATGGCCCTGCCCTGTCACGCCGCCTGTCTCTCCCCTCCAGGAGCGGCTGCTCATGAGTCTCCTGCCCCGGAATGTCGCCATGGAGATGAAGGAAGACTTCCTGAAGCCCCCAGAGAGGATTTTCCACAAGATTTACATCCAGCGGCATGACAACGTGAGGTGGGCTGCGTGGTGGGCCTGGGAGCGGGGGGGCAGGGCTGACTGGTGGGGTGACGGGTAGGGCTGATGTGGGGTGGGGGATGGTGGAGGTGGGGGTGGTAGGAGGTGACAAGTAAGTGACTGGTAGGGCTGACAGGTGGGGTGGTGGTAAGGAGCAGAGGGCCCCAGCTTGAGGTTGGTGGGCAGGAGTGGGTCAGCAGGCCCAGGTGAGCACCTGGCTGGCAGGGAAGCAGGACCCACAAGAGGTGTGGAGTGGTGGCTTCTTAGGTGATGCCTGTCGCAGCTGCTCTTTCTGGTTATTCAGTGCCTTCTCTTTCCCGCGTTGGCTAGAGAGGTTGGGGCACTGTCCCTCAGCGGGTCTGGGCAGCGGCCTTCGGGCTGAGAGCTGAGCACTCTTCCGATGGGTGCCGGGAGGCTCACCCCGGCTGCTGCGCCTCTTGGTAAGGACCAGCTGCCCCTCCAGAGGGGCATGCGGAAGACTGGCGTGTGGAGCCGGTGCTCACGCCCAGGCAGGACGAGCATCCCCTGGACACCTGGTCCCATTTAATGTCCCCACACCGCTGTGACCCGCCAGCACCATCACCTCTGCGTGTGGGGGAGGAAATCAAGGTTCAGCCGGAGAGGCGAGTGTATAGGGCTCCCCGACGGTGAGCGGCAGGGCTGGGGCTGGACCTGAGATGGGCTGACGTCATGTAACATCCGCTTAGACTTTTCCCTTCTGCCCGCTGCCTCTGGTTGTGGCTATGGACACGATACAGTGACCTGGCCTCTGCCGAGAACACCAGACCGCTGGAATATCCCAGGGAGCACCTCCCTGGATGGGGTGAACCATCCACACACAGCAGGGGAGGCATCAGACGTCACCTGGGCTGCAGGTGGAGGAGGGTGCCCATGTGCCTTTCCTGCCCTCTCCTTTGACCTGGGGCGACAAATACGGATGTGGCCAGTCACCACTTGCCTTCGCTGCCGAAATCTCCACTCACGTTGCCTGGCGGGAGCCTCATTGCCTGCAGCTCGGGGGCTGATTGCTGGGTGCAGGTGTGACAGCCCGAGAAGCTGGGGCTCCTGGTGGCAGATGGCGCTGGCCGCACCCTCAGCCAGGGGTTGGAGACACCGGTCTGCAGCCTGATGGGGCCCGCTCAGTGCTCTCCCCGCTGCCTTGTTAGAATCCCTCGGGGTTCTGCGTCGCTCCAGGAATCATCGCTGGCCGATGCCTTTGGGAATGGTGGCACAGGACACCTGACACCTTCATAAAAACGGCGGTGACAGCGGCGAAAGCGATCAGAATCAACGTTGTCAGAACGCTGGAATTTAACAAAGTCCCGCAAGAATTCAGGAAGCTTGTCTAAGTAATGCAGAAAGTCATGGTGAGGGCGCGAGCTTCGTGGACGTCCAGGTCTCGCCGACCAGCTCCCGCTCCCGAGGGCGTTGAAAGCCAGCGTGGAAACCTGCAGCCTCGACGCCCGGTGCCGGGGAACCCTCCAGTCGGACCGTCAGGACGTCCCGGGGACCTGCACACGAGCTCGTCTTTGTCGGAGTCTCACAGCTCAGCGGGAGCGGCCATCACCAGGACGTTGGCTCCGAACAGCCCGCGGCAGTTGATTAGCGCCCACGGCGCCTTGGCGACCGGGGGAGCCGAGAACGGGCGGGACACGGGAGCGTGGGGCCCGCGGGTGCCGCCGCGGGCGGGAGCATCTGGGCAGCAGAGCCACAGAGTAGGCGGGCGCGTGCTTGGGGAAGGCCCGAGAAGGCCCGCGCTCCAGTTAGGGACCAGGTCTGTGTTCAAGTGCTGGCGTTTGTTGGTCGGTCTGTTTAATCACAGCCAGTGGGGTGGGCTATAGCCGGGAAAGGGCTGAGGGCTGGAGCTTGGAGGCCTTGCCTGGGGTCGTGTTGCATAAATGGTGCAACTGGATCCCGCAGGGGCCCCAG
>NW_024352780.1:616177-623331 GCF_902729225.1 Pteropus medius
CATCGTGTCATTACCCGCCTCGGGTTTGCACACGGCCTTTGCACACAGCGTTTGCAGACCGTGCGCGCCCCTCCGCATAGCATCCACCGTCAGGGCCAGGCTCGCACAGCGCCCAGGCCTCGTGTCGCCTGTGTCAGCGGCAGGAGTGGAAAGGGGTGCGGAGGGCCCCTCACTTCTCAGAAGCATGTCGCTTTTGCTCCTGTGCCGCTAGCTATGACTCTGTCACGGGGCCACGGGAACGGGAGTGGGTCTGGTGGACGTGGAGCTGCTCTCGCATGTCCTGGGAGGTGGCATAGGGTGGCTCCAGCGTCCCCGCCCTCTGGCCACGCGGAGTCTGTGGCTTCCCTTGGCCCCCATCTTTTCGCCTGTGAAATGGGGAGAGGAGAGCCCAGGTTTGCAGCCGGCGTGAGGAGTAAACGGGAGGTTGGTTTGGGGCGGCCTGTGAAGGGGGCTCACGTGGGCTCCGGAGGCAGCGCCCTCTGTCTTGCAGCATCCTCTTCGCGGACATCGTGGGCTTCACGGGCCTGGCGTCGCAGTGCACGGCACAGGAGCTGGTGAAGCTGCTCAACGAGCTCTTCGGCAAGTTTGACGAGCTGGCCACGGTAAGCACAGCCGCGCGTTCCCGTGTCACTGGAACTGGGTCTGATCCCGGCTGCCCGAGAGCTGGGTGTGTCCAGCACACCCCTGTCACCTCGTGTCAGCTCACTGCTCAGCAACTAGTTCCTGGGCCGCGCGTTGGGCTTGGAGGTGAGAAAACCTTGCAGCTGCCCATGGATGCCCACGGGGCTGAGGCCCAGGACCGGCCTGCCTTTGGGGATGGTGCTGGCTGTCACAGCCCCTCGCCCAGCTGGCCTTGGTGGAAGGCTCTGGAGCGGGCCTGAGCCGGCCTTCCTGTCTTGCTCTCGGGCTTAGTGGGAAAGTGTGAGTTCCATCCTGAAGCGTGATGCTGCTGCTACAGTTTTGTGGATGCTTTTTATCAGGTTGAGGAAAGTCTGTTTTATCTTCACTTTGCAGAGTTTCTGTCAGAAACGGTTGCTGGATTTTGTCCAACGTTTGAGCGTGTCCATTGGGACGATCCTGTGGCTTTTCAGTTGTGGCCTGCTAGTGTGAATGGTGTTCGATGGCGGGATGCCGGGACAGCCCTGTACTCCTGGGACCGGCTGGCCTGGGCATGCCGCGTCGTCCTTTTCACGTACTGCTGGCTTTGACTTGCTAACATTTTATCCAGCACCGTTCCATCCGCGATCCTGAGCGGAGCTGTGCTGTGGCTTTCTCTTCTTGCCTTGTCTTTGCATGACGTCAGGGTGACACTTGCGTCGCAGGAGGGCTCAGGGGCGTTTCCTCCCGTTTAGATTTCTGGGAGGGGATGCGTGGCATAGGTATCCCTGCTTCCCTAAACGTGATGGGATTTAGCGGCGGCTCCCCCCGGGCCCGGAGTTCTGCTTGTGGGAGTTTTTAACTGCTCTTCATTCGATTTCTTTAAACAGGACTGGTCAGGTTATCTTGTTTTTGTCTTCGAATGAGCTGGGTAGTTCTTTTTTATCTTCCAGGGAATCCGCCCACTTATTGTCAAACTTATTAGAATGAAGTGGTTCACGCTGCTTCTTGTTTCCCATTTGACAGCTGTAGCGATGTCTCCCTGCCCGTTCCTGGTTTTGCTAGTTTGTGTCTTCTTTTTTCCCCTGCTTATTCTAGCTACAGGTTCATCAATGTTATTGATTTTCATGAAGAAGTTGCTTTGGGTTTCATTGATTTCTCCATTCTTGTCTCCATTCAGTTTCTTGTCTGATCCGTATTATTTTGTTTCTTTTGCTTATTTTGGTTTTAAGTTGCTTTTTGTTTTGTAGTCTCTTAAGGTAGAAGCTGAGGCCGTTGACATGAGATATTTTTTCTCTCGTTAAATGTTCAGCTTGTTGAACTTCCCTGACTTACCGCTTAGCAGCATCCCCCAAATTTTTAACTTGTGTTTTTATTTTTATTCGGTTCAGAATACTTTCTAATTTCCTTTTTGATTTTTCTTAGACCCAGTGGATTATTTAGAGGTTTTTTTTTTTTGGGCGGGGGGAGATTTTTCAAAGATCTTTCTGCTTTTTAATTCAAATTTAATCTATTATGGTTAGAAAGCAATTTTTTTAACTTGAATCCTTTTCAATTTATGGCCCAGAAATAGTCTACTTTGGTGAACGACCCACATACACTCAAAAATAACGTGTCTCCCGCCCTTCTAGAATTCTCGTGCTCCCAGGCCTTCCGTGAACGTCCTCAGCCAGCTGGCCTGCTGGGGTAGGGTCCCCACGTCTCGGGATCTTCAAGCTTTCCCGGCCGCTTGCTCGGTGACTGAGGGACAAGCCGGAGCCCTGGCCGTGGCCACGGTCCCCATTCTCCTGTCATTGCTGCCGGCCTCTGCGTCACGCGTCCCAAGCTCCGTTATTAGGTCCGTAAACACGGAGGGTCGTGTTTGGAAAAAACTCAACCACCCTTTTCCAAATACTTTTTATGCCCCCGTCCCTGTTCCCTCAGGGACACCCGTTGTCCCACAGCTCAGCTGACCGCGTTTTGCTTTTTGGGTCCTTTTTCCTTGTTTCATTTTGGACAGTTGCTCCTGCTGCGCTCGTAGTGCTGTGGTCGTACCTCCTGCCGTTTGTCCGTCCGTGCAGCTGCTACCCACACAGCAGTCCCATCTCCAGAAATTCAGTTTGGGTCTGTGCAGGTGACTGGGAGGAAACCCCCAGTTTACGTGGCCTCATTCCCTTCTGTTTATTGCTTTTTCCTTTGTTCCTTTGTGTGCTGATGGTGTTGGATAGATTTAAAATACATTCTGTGATCTGCCCGAGCCGTGTACCGCAGAGCACGTGGGGCGTGTATTCATGCTTTGCTGTCTTGTCGTGTGCCCGGTATGGAGGATGTGGGGCTGTCATCGTGGGGCCTGGAGAGGCATACACAGCTGCGCTGCAAACACATCTCTCCTCACTGAGGTCCCCACGGTGGTTAGACAAACACAGTGTTTGCCTTGGTCTCCAGGGTGCTGCTTTGCACCTTGCCCACGGCTGATGGCTGCAGATGGCACAGTGCTTTTGACCTTTCCCCCATTTATCAGATCCATTTTAGATTTACATTTGCTCTGATGTCCATGTATGTTTGAGAAGCCAGTCACGTCCCTTTGAATTGATGGGGAAGCACCTGTCTGGGGCTCAGTCTCGTTCTACCACCTGTTGGGGGGTGGGCCCTTCTCTGAGGCCAGCTTTCTCAGTGGGCAAGTGAGCGGGCTACACGAAGCAGGTGTCTCTTTGGCTGGTTCCAGGGCGCCGTGTGCCAGCCATGGGGATGAGCCTGAGTCCTGGCCTCTCGTCGGTGAGCTGCCTGGATAGCTCCCGGCCCCGCTTTGCAGGATGACGGGCGGTGAAAGCCCGTCCTGGGCTCTGATCACGACTCCGGGTTCTGCTTCTGGCGAGAGCCTGTCACACTGCTGGGCCCCCACGGCTGCTGCTCAGGCCGGGCTGGGGTCCAGAGCTCGACTGGGGCCTACAGACCCACCCCGGAGGCATGGCCTGAGACGACCCCCCCCACCCCCCTCTCCCCGCACCCGCTGTTCCAGGGCTCTGTCCTCACCTCCTGCCACTCCTGTCCCTCCAGGCCGGCCCCTCCTCCCCTCCTCCCTGCTTCCTGTGCTCAGGCGGCAGGGACTCTGGTGCTGACTTCCAGTATTTACAGGGAAATTTTATAATCTAAAACACTGAAACCAATGAAAAACAACCTTTTTGGTCTCTAAAGCTTGCAACAGAGCCAGGACCCTTGAGAGTAATAAAACCAGACGATGTGCTAACATTTTACTTCCCCTGTCTGTGCTGGGCAGTGTGGGGCCTGTGGCGGGGCCTGGCCAGGGAGGACGTGGCTCTGCGTCTCACAGCCTCCGACACCAGGCTGTAACTCTGCGTGGTGCGTGTGCGGCGTGTGTGTGTTGACCGTCCTGCTCTGATGGCTGCTCTGTGGGAAGCCTGGCTGGAAGGGCGTGGTGGACCTTGTCTGCCCGTCACCTACTAGATGTGCTTACTCGGAGCCTGGCCTCGCTGGGAGTAACCGGTGGGGGGTCTAGCATGTTCCGGAGGGTTGTCACATGCGAGCCTCCTTGCTGGTCAGCAGTGGCCTGTGCCAGCCCTGCCGTGGGGGAGGAGCTGGCTCTGGGCAGCTCCCCCATGCTGCAGGGTCTTTGGGGTTGGCGTGTGAGCTGCTGGACGGGTGTGGACCCCTGCCTGGAGGGGGCCTGGGTGCAGGTGTGGGGGAGGCGCGGCTACCCCAGCGTCACCCTGGTCACAGCCAGGGGGGCTGCCCCCACCCAAGGCTGCTCTGCCCACGGGGCATCCCCTGGGAGGGCGGGGGCCCTGGGCTCTGTGCTGATGGCATCTACAGGTGCCAAAGGGCAGGTGGCCGGCCCAGGAGCGTCCCTAACACACCACCGCCCTCTCGCCCGAAGGAGAACCACTGCCGCCGCATCAAGATCCTGGGGGACTGCTACTACTGCGTGTCCGGCCTCACCCAGCCCAAGGCCGACCACGCCCACTGCTGCGTGGAGATGGGCCTGGACATGATCGACACCATCACGTGAGTGCCCGCAGGCCCCGCCCCCAGGCCCCGCAGGCCCCGCCCCCAGGCCCCGCAGGCCCCGCCCCCAGGCCCCACAGGCCTGTCCCGGCGCCAGCCCTCAGGGCGAGGGGCTACGTGGAGGAAGGTCCCTGGTCCGGGAGCCTCCGTGACGCCCGCTGTTGCACTTCGTTGGGACTGCGTTTCTTCGTCGGTGGTAATCCAGGTGTAGCCGGCCGTTGCCAGGTGCTCATCCCTCGTGCAGGAGGAAGTCACCTGCCTTAGTGGGACAGGTAGTCAGGGGGCCGGCTGGGCAGGGGCCGGCCCGGTCCTAGCTGAGTCCTGCTTGGGAAGCAGCCGCTGTGCTTGTCCTCCGGGCCGGCCGCCGGGTCTCAGACGCTCCGCATGGGAGATGGGGGGATGGAGCAGGAGCTCCGGGATCGCCGTGGGCCTCGGCCAGCCTGGGCCCAGGATCCTCGCTAGCCATGGAGGAGCTTCATTCTGGGGGAGAACAGCCGGGGCGTTTACAGGCCGCGCAGGGGGGGGCCGGGCACGGAGCTCCGCCCAGCCCCTCCCCTCCCGCGAGGCGGCCTCCGCCTGCAGACCGCTCACGCGCGGGCTCCCCGCCGCGGCCCGCAGTGGCGGCCCTGAAATGCCGCCACGCCGCACGGGCTAAACTGCGTGAGCTCTGCCCGTGGCCGGGGGCACGGAAGGGCACGTCCCCAAACCCGCCGCACGCAGGGCCCCAAAGGACAGCGGCCTCTGGCTCGGGAGGCCAGACCTAGACCCTGAGGTGTGTCCGTGGCCCAGGGCGTCCTGGCGCGTGTCTGGTTTTGGTCACCTGGGGCATCTTGAAGTTTGACTATTGTTGTGTCTTACACACCTACTTAGTGTCATACGTTTCGAATGCATTTTCTTTTAATTTTTAACTTTTTTCTTAGTCATTCGCCCATCTCCAGTTAGTGGCACTGAATCAAGAAAACTAAGGTGACGGTTTATTTTTGAAACTATGCTGAGGAAGCGAGTAGCAGAACCTGCGAACGGCGTTTCTGTGCATTTTCAGAGTTTCTATTTAGTCTGCAGTCAGGAAAGGCAAGGGGCTCCGGCCTCCGGGCCCCACATGGAGCCGCTCAGGTGGGCCCTGTGGTTCCCTGGGCTCCGCCGCACCTCTCGGGTCGCCGTCCCCTGGCCTGGCCGAACCCTCTAGCCCCTGGTCCGAGGATGGGACGTTCCCACTGAGTGTGTGAACAGGCGGGCTGGGCGGCACCGCACGCCTGCTGTCCTGTTCACCCCTCTCTTGCTGTGACCCCTTTAGGGAGGTGGCTAAGTCATGGGTCGCTAAGAAACGCACCAGTGACCGGGAAGAAGATGCCACGGGCGGTCTCAGAATCCGGGGGACCGCTTTGGGCTGTCTGGTCCTGGCCCCTTCTGGGTCCCGGCGCTGCCACCTTAATGCTGGAATGGGTGGAGGACAGTGTTTGTCCAACCTTCGGGCGAGCTCAGGACCTGCTTTCCCTTCAGCTCTCCTCGCCGGCCCCCAGCGATGTCCTTGTGTCCTTGTCACACCCATGGTGTCTCTCTTGCCCTCACTTGAAGCCCTTTGTTTTCTTTTCATCTTAAGATTTTTTATTTAAGGGTCACGGAGCGTCTACCTCACTCTTGGGGCGGGGGGGCTCAGGGCGCCCACCAGCTTTTGGGTCAGTGCGTGTCATTCTGGCTGCATGGCCGTGTGGACACAGCAATCTCCTCTGGCCCAAGCCGTCTTTTGGAAGCAGTGGGGAGAGCCTGGGATGAGGGGTTCTGTGAAGAGAGGTCTGGGAGGCTTTGGGGAGGCAGCATCTGGCTGGGCCTCGTGCTGCTCCCCGCACACATCCGGAACAGGTGGATGCACGTGATCGGCCCTCAGTCGAGGGGTAGGGGCGTGATTTTGCCTGGCGCCCACGGGCTCAGAGCGCCCGCTGTGCTGCGGGGCCTCTGGGGGTTCAGCCACCGGCGCCTGCTGGGAGAGGCAGAGGGGGGGTCGTCCCTGCTAGGGTGATGCGGGGTGGCAGCTATGTGGCCCCGAACCCCGGCTCAGCCTCCCGCCCTTCTTGACCTGGGGCCGAGGCTGCCCCTCGCCCCTTGTGCACGGCCACTCTGCACGTCGCCCCTCCGAGGACATCAGGCAGGCCTGACATTGCTTCCTCAGCAACGTGCTTCAGATTAAAAAATGAAACAACTCTGCCCTTTGGGGAAAAGTGGAGAATACAGAAGATGGCAGCCCCTTTGCTCTGAGCCTGTGACCTCGGGTACACCTGGTGCCCCGCACGCTGTGTGGTGTGAGTCAGGTGGGCAGACCCGCAGGCGCCTGCACGTGCGGCGAGGAGCTCCGAGTGCCTCCCACACGGCCTTGGTCTGTCCCTTCGTCCAGGAGTTTTTAAACCACCCCGAGCCTCCCCCGCACAAGCGTGTCCGTGATGCTGCCATCACTGACTATGCGGCCTGGCCCCGACCGCATGGCCTTCTGCTGTTCCCAGTCCCTCCCTGGGGGCTGGAGTCCGAAGTGGGTCTGCCACCGGCTGGCGAGGCGAGCACAC
>NW_024352780.1:623342-684389 GCF_902729225.1 Pteropus medius
GAGATTTTACCATCAAGCAGATTTTTGTAAAGGATTCATACATAGATGCCGTATTTTCGGAGTCCTTTCATGTCTGAAAATGTGAGCTCTTGCTTTTATACTTAAGCTCCAACTTGGCTGGATAGAATTCACTCTTTTCCTTGTAGACATTTCTCCTTTGTTCTGGTACTTTCCATATTGCGGCTGGAAAGACATCTGAAACCTGTTTTATTTTTCTCTTCGTAAGTGAATTTTTTTTGTCCTGTATATATGTATACGCATACGTGTGCGTGCGCGCGCGCGCACACACACACACGTACATATAATTTTCTAAGTTCAATAGTTTAGCCAAAATGTGCCTAAAAGTTTACCATTTTTCCTACTAAATGGTATGTATTTTCAATCTTGCAGATTTAGTCTTTATTTTAATATTTATATGAGTTCACTCTTTAAATACAGATCTCTCATTCATTTGGAATTTATCCTGGTGTGTGGTATGAGGGATGGGTCCAATGTTATCATTTTCCTAATGACTACTTAGGTGTTGTTAGGGGCATTTTGAATTTGAAGGGCTTACAGAGCATGAAGGTCAAGGTGTCTGCAGGGCCTTTGTGAAATTGGGGCTGGGGAGAGGCCCTGGACAGTGGTATGAATTTGAGGGTCACAGTCGGGATGTTCAAATAAGGAAATGACCGGGATTGATGGGTGTCAAAAATCCAGAAATAACTAAATTAAACCCACCAATTCAAAAAATGGTATTTAGTAAGCATTTATTGTGCATAACAACAGTTCATTGACAAAGAACTTTTAAATTCCAAGATCGATGTGGAGCTCAAGGGCACGATATCATAGGATGGCTAATAAAGTGAAAGTGAGGAAGTTGCTTAACCTTGTGATTATTAGAATGAGGGCTCCTAGATGGCTGGAGACTGGTTAAAAATGGTTATTTTATGCAATTTTTGGGAAGATGACTTGAATTTCTTTTTTTAATTATTAGGCATTTACAGGAAGAGGCCCAAGTTAAGTTTCGCTTGTTTTACACAATAAGCTAAATTAAGTTTCGCTTAATGTCTTTAATAGTTTTGTCTACTCAGGGAATTTTCAAGTCTGGTCTCCATTTTTTATTTACTTTTAACAGTTCTCCTCTTTTGGTCATTTTCTCAGTAGGCTGAGTATGACTAACTATGATAGCTTTACTCTCGGTTACCAATGTTAGTATATATAGGCCAAAGAATCACATATTCTCTGTTTGCTAGTTGAATTGTCAGAATGGATGGTGATGTAGTCGCTGTTACCAACAGCTGCCTCTCCATCATGGACATGGAAGGTCAGATCACTGAGTTCCTCAAGTTGTCTAATCCTGATGGATATCTTTCAATGTGTGAGTAACTGCTGAAAGGCGTGTAAAACCCTTGAGAGAATACGATGCACTAGAAAGGTTAATATGATGACTGTAAGGAGAAAAATAGCCAAGGATTGAAAAATTCCCCAGAGCAGAGATTCCCAGGAACTAAGATTTAATTTAAAAAAAAATAAAATAAATCAATCAAATGAATTATAATTAGATTCAGGCTTTACCTTTTGGAGTCAGTCTACATTTTTTTTGGATGATGTGTAATTAATTGGCTTTCGATTGTTTTTGGAAGAAAGTGATTCATATTAATAGAAAAATGTATTCATCTCTATTGTAAAGTACAATTATTGTGACTCCAGGATGATTCTTATTCAGCTCCCCAAATTAAACTGAACAGAGCCCTCTGGTTTTCCCAAGGTTTCAGGGTTTTTCTGTTTGTTTTGTTTTGTTTTTTAGTTATTTATATAGGCACAACATTTGTTAACCAGTTCTATTGCTTTTATAAAATCAACCTTAGTTCTTTAAAATTGTCTGGTAATAAGGAACCTTATGATTACTTAGGCAGGATGAACATGAGGATGTTTTCTTTCAGGAGGCAGTGTTGCAGGTGAACTTCCACGTAAATTAGGCCTCTTATGGTGTGAGCAATCAAGTAATTTAATAAGAAGAATTTCTATGGAAACAAAAGAAAAAGGAAAACAGCTGTTAAGTTGGAGCGAATTATAAACACAGTTTCTGAGTTTGGAGAGCAGCCAATTGAGAAAATTTCTAGAGATGAGTTAGAAGCGTCTTTAAATGGTGGAATGAAGATGGCAGTTTCGATTCAATGGATTTTTCTGGTTTAGAGTTTGGCTGTCTTTGATGATGTCATCAGGTGTTCCGCTGAACTCTCCTGAATGGCCCATACAACAACAGACATGAAGGTTCTTCATATGTGATTTATTATGGTGGTTTCACTGAACTTTATAAGTAGATGACAAAATCTCAAAGACAATGAACAGGACTAGAATCTGATAATGGGTACACAATAGTTTTCTATTGAAATACAATTTTTTCATAGTCATCCCATTTTTATCAAAGGTAATTACAATAATTTGTTTGTAAAATAAATCTAGTCTTACTCGATTTGGCTTCATTGTTTACACAATTATAGCAAGAATAGTGATTCTATGTACATTCTCAAATATGACATTCCAATCAAAGTTTTCATAATATCAAGGGGCTCTAGTGGTTCTATAAAATCAACCTTAGTTCTTTAAAATGGTCTGGTAATAAGGAACCTCAGATTAGACCTTTAAAAGCCTCTTTAGACTAGGAAGACAAGCTCAGGACTTGTCCAATTGTGTCCTATTACAAGAATAGATCCTTATTGAACTTAGGTAAATACAAATATTATCATGAAAAATATGAATATTTGATAAAAGTTTCTGAATTCTGGAGAAAAATAAATGTTTCTAGGGAAAAACACACTTGGGTTAGCAAATTCTGGGATGCTTGTTTCAAAATTTATTATCCTGATAAGTTTATTCTAGGTTTTGTGAAAAGATAAATACATAGTAATATCCAAGTCTATTTAAAGAAATAACAGTGAGCTACGAAGACATTAAGATATGTAAAAAACATCATTTTATTGGTGCAGGAATAGACAGTTAGACTAATGGAACAGATTAGGATGTCCAGAAATGAAGTCATATACATATGGGAATATAATATTTGATAAAAAATATTTCAAGTCAGTAGGTCAGTGTTGGGGTAGTTGTTTATTAATTAGGAAAAAAAAGTTGTAACCCTACCTTGTACCAGTTACAAAAATAAGTGGGTGTTGAATAAAGACTAAAATCATTTTAGAATGCTATAAATACATTAGAAGAAAATATAAAATATATTGATGATTTGGGGGAAGAAAAACCCTTCTACAAAAAGACAAATATGTATGGGCACAAAAATAAGACAAAAACAAAAGTGTGAAGGCTTATAATTTGATTACCTCATAATCAAACACTTCTAAGTGACATATGTATGCCCGTACACTTGTGTGAGTGTGAGAGAAAGGCAGCAAATAAAATTAAACAAGTGACCGTGAAGATAACAGGAAAATTACAGGGTTTGTCTTGGATGACAAAAAGGAAGCTAACATCATCTAGCTGTGTCCAGCTCTGACAAACAATTCCCATGAAACTCATGATGACAACATGAGTTTCGACCATGAGCAGTAATGCATTGAGCATGACTAGCCTTTGGATGGGTGGATGCCTATGGTATAATTCCAAGAGGCCCTGGCAAGGCCTTCTGTCCACTCTTTCCTCAAAGAATTCTCCTGCCTAACGGCTGATGTCCAAATTCTCCTTCAAAAACTATATCCTTAAGTCAAGGCTTTGATTCCTGGCAGTGCTCTCCCAAGGCCGAAGAGTGCTTTACATTTCGGAAGGTGCTTTCCCATAGCCTGATAACTCTGTGATATAGACAGATACAGCTGGAGAAACGGAGAGATTAAGTAACCTACCCAGGATCAGACAAGGGACCCTTGGCAGAGCTGGGGAAAGCAGAAGCCAATACTGTGGATGCCTCATTGGATGCCTGGTCTCCAGACAACTGGCTCACAGGGAAATACAAGGAGAGAAGGTGAACACTCCAAAGCTGTCTTTGCTGATATTGGAGTTCTGCCTTGGACTGTTTCCCATCATCAACTGCCTTAGAAGAATCAGTGTTAGCTTGGTCTGAAGCGTTCAGGGAGAAACGGAATAATTCAAGGGCACTTCCATCCAGAGACTGGCTCCCACGCATATCCCTGCCCAGAGACAAGCTCCCCATCATGCCTGCTCATCTGCAATGCCACGTCTGTGACGTGTCAGGCTTTCCTAGTGTTACTGAGCTGTCTCTTTCCTAGTGACTGACACTGAGTTGATGCCACAGTGCCTCAATCACCTTAGCTTTTAAATAATTCTTGAGATACAGTAGTGGAAGGCTCTCCTAACATTGATTTTCAAAACTGTCTTGGCTTATCTTGGCCCTTAACTCCACATGTAAATTTCAGCAAGAGAGCATCAAGTCAGGATTTTGATTAACATCACAACAAATTCATAAACTTAGGCAAAATTGACAACTTTATATTATTGAGTCATCCTATCCATGAGGTTGGCATAGCTAAGTTCTTTTGTCTCTTAACATTGTTTTATACTTTTCTTTATAAAATTTTTACACATTATCAATTAGATTCATTCATTCTTTATATTTTTGTTGCTATTGTTAAAAGTACCCTTTATTCAGTACTCTTTTATTGAGGTATAGTTACGTATAATAACATACAAACTTTAGGAGTACAGTTTGATGAGTTTTGACAATTGTACATACCTGTTGTAATGACCACCACCCCTAACAAAATGTAGAACATTTTCATTCACTCCCAAAGGTTCCCTCATGTTTTTTTTTTCTAGTTAATTCCCACCTCCCCCTGCCCCCACCATCCCAGAGATGACCACTTTTCTGATATCTATCAAAAGATATCTTTTAGAATTCATTTTTAACTGTTGGTAGTTTTCAATACATATTTTTATAGAGTCCTTAATTCTACTCTTTCACTTCTCTAAAAGTACACTTTTCCCCCAGCATGCATGCTCACATATATTATTGGTATTTCATGTGAGTTTCCGGCCCTTTCCTGAGATGTGGGACTGAGAAAGGCTGTCTGGATACGGGATCTGCGGTGGAGGATTAAACTCACTATCTTGGCAAAGGCCCATGAAGGTTTTCTCTAGCTTTCTGCTACTTAAAAAATTAGTGACATATCTATTGGTAAATCAGATCCACTACCTCTTGATTATCTTAGCGGAAGATAGAAATCCGGCATTATCATCCCAACGTCAGGCTTGTCTACATGTAGCCACTGATTCAGACATTTGGATGAAAAGTGTGTTGATGGGCAAATGAACATTCTTGTGGGTAGATACATCCAGTCACAAAATATATCTTATTCATTAACCTATGTTCCCCGGGCTGCAAGAAGAGGGAGCGAATTGTGGGTACTTGAGCTCCAGCCTCAGTTTCATCATCTATAAAATGGAGATGATTTCGATTTAGATGTCGTCAATTTGTTTACCTACACCTTCCTTTCCCATTTTATCTCAGTCAGCCCCCAAAGCACTTCTGCAGGAGTAGGTATTCTCTCATTTTACAGGTGATGAAACTGAGGCTTGTGGAGGTTCAGCAACCAGTGAGAGGCGGTATCATTGTAATACCCTACCTGCTTGCCTCGTGAGGTTGCTCTGATGATCAGGTGAGATCACGGATGGGAAAGGGCCCGATCACAAATTTGAATTTGCACAACTATTGAAAAGTGCCGTCCTGGTGAATTGAATCACACCTGCCAAACTCTGCCTGCTCCCAGCAAACCACGTAACTACAAAGAGAGAAAAACACTTGCTAAACAGTTGTCATCATCATCCTTGCTACCTCTGCCGATTCTTTACTGTGTGCCAGCATTGTGCAAGGCCTTGGTCGTGCGCTAGTTTAGCTGGGAACCTGAAGCCCTTTGACCATGGCCTGCAAGGCTTATAATCTGGCCACTGGTCACATCCCTTTGGGAAGCTTCTGAGTCTGCAAACTTCCTCATCTTCTTATAGATGACCAATGAACATGTAGACTTTTAATAGCTCTGAGAAACTCCAGAGTTAAGAAACCCATGACTTTAACTTGGTATTTCTCAAACTTAGTTCACCAGGAAACTCCAGCCCTTTTTTCCTGCCCAAAAGTTGTTGCAGGGTTGGGGGAAGCATGTGTTGAGGCAGTGTGGACCACCTGTGCGTACAGAATTTAACAGCAAACTGGCTTATTTGGGGTCAGGCTTATCTGGGAAATCCAGGCCTTTAGGATTCAATGAACGGGTGATGGCCTCCAGCTGTCGGGAGTTTACAATCTGACCAGAGAAAGAACTGACCTTCACATCAACTGTGTGGGGCTGGGGCTGGGGGCAGGGAGGCTTCTGGGGCTGGAGAGAGGCTTTGGAGCACACCAGGAGACAGGCTGTCTGGGACAGAGGCAGAGTCTGAAGGCTGAGGGTAGGTCACTGTGCCAGGTGCAAGGCTTGGTGGTAATGGTAGCTTGGTGGCCGGTCTGGCTGTGTGTGCAAATCCTGCCTCCACAACCATTGAGCTCTGTGACATTGGGCACCTCCCTTCCATTCTCTTCGTCTCTTATTCCTTATCTGAAAAGGGAGGTGATAACAATAGAACCTGCCCCATACGGTGAGAGCTTTGTAGGTCAAATAAATGAATTGAGGCAAGTCTCCAATAAATGTCAGCTAGTGATTTTACAAACTCCCTTTTTCTTACCTTTATCTCAGGACATCAGGCAGGCCTGACATTGCTTCCTCAGCAACGTGCTTCAGATTAAAAAATGAAACAACTCTGCCCTTTGGGGAAAAGTGGAGAATACAGAAGATGGCAGCCCCTTTGCTCTGAGCCTGTGACCTCGGGTACACCTGGTGCCCCGCACGCTGTGTGGTGTGAGTCAGGTGGGCAGACCCGCAGGCGCCTGCACGTGCGGCGAGGAGCTCCGAGTGCCTCCCACACGGCCTTGGTCTGTCCCTTCGTCCAGGAGTTTTTAAACCACCCCGAGCCTCCCCCGCACAAGCGTGTCCGTGATGCTGCCATCACTGACTATGCGGCCTGGCCCCGACCGCATGGCCTTCTGCTGTTCCCAGTCCCTCCCTGGGGGCTGGAGTCCGAAGTGGGTCTGCCACCGGCTGGCGAGGCGAGCACACCTGGTCTGTGGTCTGACCTCAGTGTCCACACGTTTCGTTTCTCCGCCACTGGACTGAGGCATAGCTCTGGTCCCGCACAGTCCGCAGGTGGCTCCGGCGGGCGTGCTGAGCCGCGGCCAACCCCGCCGGCCGGTCTGCAGCCCCCACCTCGACTGGAGCTTGGGGCCAAACCCTGACCGTCCTGTGGCTTCTGGGCCGTGGAGACTCACGCTCCCCACGGCCAGTTGTCACGCCGGCCTCGGCCAGCAAGCAGGCGGGAGGGCCCCCGCCCGCGTCGCAGGGACACAGAGGGTGGCGTGATGCTGTGTGGCATGGCAGTGGCGGGGTGGCTGGGGCCTCTGCCCGGAGTGGGTGGGGCCGAGAAGGCCGGGAGGCCCGCGCTCCTGCACCGCGCACGCCCGCCGCGGGGCCGCGCGCGCCGGGCCCCGCCCACGCCTGTGCCTGTGCCTGTGCCGCAGGTCCGTGGCCGAGGCCACCGAGGTGGACCTGAACATGCGCGTGGGGCTGCACACCGGCCGCGTCCTCTGCGGTGTCCTGGGCCTGCGCAAGTGGCAGTATGACGTGTGGTCCAACGACGTGACTCTGGCCAACGTCATGGAGGCCGCCGGCCTGCCCGGGTGAGTTGCTGAGCTCGGGGGATGCTGGGGTGTGAACGCGCTCCCCCGAGCAGGGGCCTGGCACGGCCGGCCCCCGGCACCCGCCGAGGGGAGCAGGGCGCAGGGCAGCCCAGGCAGGAGGCCGTGGGCCGGCGCTGTCCGCGGTGCTGACTGCTCTCGCGGCTCCCGCTGGGCCCTGGGCGACCGTGGCCTGGGTGGTGAGCGCGGGCTGGGCCCCGCCTGCGGTCCTGGGGCGGGGTGAGAGGTCAGTGAACGGCTGGGCAGGGGTCTCAGCAGGGCAGGGGTCTCAGCAGGATGTCGCGTCTGGGCGTCGGGGGCACACAGGGCCTAGTGCCAACATGAGAAGGAGAGAAGGGGACCCAGGGCCAAGACCCTGGGGGACGGGCAGCAGGAGGCAGAACAGAGAGTGGGGGCGGGACGCCAGGTGAGTGGGCTACTGAGTCCAGTGATGCCGTGGCCGAGACGCAGGGCCACTGGACAGCGGGCGGGGTGCGAGGGGCCAGCGCGGCCTCGGCAGCAGGTCCGGTGCAGGGAGGGCCGGAGCACGCTGCCTTGGCTCCCGTGGATGCTCCTGCTCGGGGGAGCACCAGCTGTGGGGCTTCTCCGCCTGTCACAGGAGACACGCGTGGGAGTGAACGTGCCCTCCTCAGGCGCTGTCCCCGCCTTGTCCCCTCCCACCCACCTTGCGTGGGACAGCAGGGCCGGCACTGCCCTGGCCTCCAGCTGTGGCCTGACCACGCCCCTGGCCGACCCACAGGGCCGCTGACGTAGGTCCTCCCGCTCTGGGGCTCGGGGGGAGACTTGTCTGTGTCACCGTCCGTGCTGCAGCCTCTGGCGCTCGCTCCCTCCCTGGCCTGCCCGGCCACCAGAGCCTCTCTCTCCTCTTTCCTGCCCGTCTTCCTCGTGGCGCTCGGATGGTGAGGGGCCGCCTCAGGCCTCACACTGGCCGGAGAGCTGGGCCACGGCCCCGGCCTCACCCCGGCTGCGCCTTGACTGAGCAGCGGGGCCCCGTGGTCCCCAACCTCTGCCCCTCTTCTGCAGGAAGGTTCACATCACAAAGACGACGCTGACCTGCCTGAACGGTGACTACGAGGTGGAGCCGGGCCACGGGCACGAGAGGAACAGTTTCCTGAGGACACACAACATCGAGACCTTCTTCATCGTGCCCTCGCATCGGCGGAAGGTAGGCCAGGCCCTGCTCGGACCGGTGCTCCAGCATCTCCCCCAGGCTCTGCCCCCAGGCCTGGCGCTCCTGCAGGTGAAGGGTCCCCGCCACCCCTGCCCTGGGCCTGGCCTTTTGCACCTGTGGGGGGAGGGGAGGGGCAGCATCTGAGTCCTAGGTTCTTCACTGCCTCTCGTGCAAAACAGGTTTGACAGCTCCTACGGGGGTCAGGGACTGGGTGCACTGTGCGCTGAGGGGTGCCGTGCACACTTAACGTGGGCACTCAGCTCACCCTGTCTAAGGAAGTGATCTGGACAGCCCGGAGGGGGACTGAGCTGCTTCTGGGGCTGAGGACGAGGGACTGGGGCCAGGCAAGGATCAGGGGCCAGGTGAGAGGGTGGTTGGGGCCCCGGAGTGAGGGGGTGCAGGGCGAGGGCAGGGGTGCAGGGAGCCTGGGTGAGGGGATCAGGGCCTGGGCAAGGGGTGCAGGGCCAGGCAAGGGGTGCGGGGCCTGGGTGAGGGGCGCAGGCCTGGGTGGCCCAGTGCTGATTCGAGAGACTGCAGGGCAGGCAGGATGGAGAGGACTCAGGCTGGCTGTCCTGTGTGTCACGGGCCAGTGGTCTCCGTGTCCCAGCATGTGCCCTGGCTCGGCGTGCAGCGGGCCTTGTGCAAACGGCCCTTGTCCCTGTGACAGGCAGGGCGCGTCTGCTGACAGCGTCCCTTTGCCACGTGTCACAGATATTTCCAGGGCTGATCCTGTCGGACATCAAGCCGGCCAAGCGGATGAGGTTTCGGACGGTGTGCTACCTGCTGGTGCAGCTCATGCACTGCCGGCGGGTGTTCAAGGCCGAGGTCCCCTTCTCCAACGTCATGACCTGCGAGGACGACGACAAGGTAGGGGCCCTGAGCCGGCCGCTGTGCCCCCTGCGCGGCCTTCGTCTGAGCCTGTGCTTTGCTACGACGCGGTGTCCCCTGCGTCTGCTGTGGGTTCCTGCCCAGTCGACATCCGCACGCGGATCCTCGTGCCCGGTGTCCCACTGCTCGATCCGGGCTCAGGCCTCCGCGCAGGGTCACTCGGCCTGCACGTCCCTCCATCCCTCTGCGGGCAGTGTCTCTGGCCGCCGGCCCCTCCCGTACGGGCTCCTGTCTGCGTCACATGGCCCGCCCTTGGGGGAGCCCTCTGGTCGATGGGCCAGGCCCCCAGCGCCTGGGAGAGCTCCCTCCCGGCCAGCCTGCCGGGGGCCTGGCTCGCTTCCTGGGATGGTCAGTCACCTTTATGTTCCTCTGGTCTCTGCTGGTGGGGGCGGGGGCCTGGGTGAAAGCCTGGAGTTGAGTGCGGGGGCCGTGCGGGGTCCTGAGTGTGCACGTGTGCCTCGTGTCTGCCGCCTGGGCCATACACCCCGACTCTCCAGGGAAACCCGTCCTCCGGGGCGGGGGCCGTGTTTGGGAGCCTGAGGTGGGGCCCGGCTGCCACCCCTTCATGGCAGCTCTGTGGGTCCTCCCCACATCGCTGTCTTCAGCCTCCAGCCCTGCGGGACGAGCTGGCGTTGTCCATCGCAGTGTCCCGGGTCTGCTGGTCAGGCCCGTGTCCTGCTTCCCAGGCTGCGTCCGGCCTCCCCCATGTTGTTTCTGCCCCTGGGTTCTGTGCCTTTAAGAGGAAGCCGATCACCTTGACAGGCTTTTTAGGGAGAAGCGAGGCTGCCTGCTGTCACCGGAGGTGGCTGGGTGCCCCAGGGGCTTTTACGGTTTTGACTTGAACCCTTAGGGGTTCTGTCGGTGGCAGTCCCGTCAGGAGGTGGGCCTGGGGCATGCACTGAAGCTTGGCTTGTGTTTCTAGACAGCCCAGGCAGTGCAAGCGCGTGCATGTGTGTATGTATGTGCAGGTGTGTGCATGTGTGTATGTGTGTGTAGGCATGGGCAGGTGCATGTGTGTAGGCGTGTGTATACGTGTGCATGCGTGTGCAGGTGTGTGCCTGCTTGTGCCCAGGGATCCCTCAGTGACAGTGGATCTAGGGCGGACCTGCGGGGTCTCCCGGGCGCTGTGTGCTGGCGGACCCCCTGCCGCTGTTGGCCCCCTCCTTCCTGACCCCCACTTCCTGGCGTTGCTGACACCCGGCCTTTCCCCTGACTTTCTGCTCAGCTCAGCTGTGCATTTTGGGAGTTCCCCATAAATTTTAGATACGGTTCTTCTGTCAGATACAGGTTTGCGAGTCTTTCCTCCCAGCCTTCAGACCGTCTCGTCATTCACAGAGAACACAAAGGGGCGTGGAGTGTAATTAATTCCATTTCTATGTTGCCGAGTTCTGTTGGCTAATGTTTTGTGAAGGGTTTTTGCATCTCGATCCCGAGGGGCATATCCTGGTGTTGCCCGTTTTTCTGCCGTCTTTGTCTGGTTAATGTTGACTTTATGAGTCGGCTGGGAAATGTTGCCTCCTCTTTTTTTCTGGAAGGGATTGTGTAGCTTTGGTGTGAATTCTTCTGTGAACGTTTGGTAGAATTCTCAAGTGAAACCGTCTGGGCCTGGAGATTAGTTTTTCAGGAATTTAAAAATTGTGAATTCAATTTATTTGGTGAATATATTCAAATTTTCTCTCCTACTGGGCGACTTGGGGTAGGTTGTGTGTTTTGAGGACGAGCCATCGATCCAAGTGGCCAAGTTCGTGCGGTTTCGTTCATACCATTCCCTTATTATCCTCTTGATACCTGCAGTGAAGTCACATTTCATTCCTGAATTTGTCAGCGTCTCTTTCTGGTCACACTTGCTGGAGATGCGTCAAGTTTATTGGTATTTTTAGGGAACCAGCTTTTCGTTTCATTGCTCCGTGCTGGGGACAGTCCCCCCAGCACTCATGTGGGGTCCTGCAACCCTCCCCAGTTGCCGTGACCTCATTACAAACGGAGAGACCTCATCCGTGGGGATGAGGTAGCCATGGGGGACCTCGCCGCCAGCAGGTGGTGGAGCCGCCTGCACGGGCGACGGCCCCGTGTGGCCTGGGCGGCCGTGCGCCAGCCGGCCCGGGGAGGGCGCGGTGGCTCGGTGACCCTCCTTTCTTCCCGTGGCGGCCGCAGCGCAGGGCGTTGAGAACGGCCTCAGAAAAGCTCAGGAACCGCTCGTCCTTCTCCACGAACGCCGCGCACGCCACCCCGGGCACCCGCGTCAACAGGTACATCGGCCGCCTCCTGGAAGCCCGCCAGACGGAGCTGGAGATGGCAGACCTCCACTTCTTCACCCTGAAGTACAAGCAGGCCGAGCGGGAGCACAAGGTGGGTGACGGCGTCAGGAGCGGCCGGGCGCCGGGCCCCTGGGGCGGGCCGCATGCGCTCGCCTCTGCCCGGCGGGCGGGCGGGCGCCGCCGTGGCTCCAGGCGGCGCCGCCCTCGGGAGGGCCCCGCGTGTCCCTGGCGGTGGCACGCTGACGGGCGGCTCCGTGTCCGCAGTACCACCAGCTCCGGGACGAGCACTTCAGCAGCGCCGTGGTGCTCGCGCTCGTCCTGGCCGCCTTGTTCGGCCTCGTCTACCTTCTGATCATCCCGCAGTGAGTGTGGCTCCCGCGCCCGCCGGGGGTGCTCTTGCCTTGGTGTTCCGGGGGTCCCCGCACTGTGCTGACTGGTGACGGGGTCGTGCAGCCGCGATGGCGTGGTGTGTGGCTTCTCCGCTCAGGCCTTGGTGACGCGGCGTGCTTTCCGCGCCTGTGTCCCACCGCGCGCACCTTTGCCTTTGCAACGGCTTCTGAGGGAGAGCCACACGCAGGTCACCCAATGGGCACGCTGGTTTCTCGGTGTCATTTTCAGAAACATTAAAAGGAGAAAATGCGGTTTCTGAAAAGGAAAAACAATGTAGTGATTTTTATGATGTTTAATCATCACGCATCAAGGCGAATATCCGGCGAGCACCTGGCCGCCACCCTCTGCCCACATGGTGAACACTGTGCCACCTGCCGTTCCCAGGTGGAGGCCAGCAGGAGGGCAGTGCCTGGGGCCAAGTCCACCAGCCCCGGCCTCGTGAGGGGGGGCCTCCCACAGACTCCCAGGACTGGGGTCCTGGGGCCCCGTCCTACTAGTGAGCCAGCCTGTGCGTGTCCCCAGAGACTGCTGCTTCTTGCTGGGGCCAGGGCCCCGGGTGGGCGGGAAGGGGGCAGACTCCCAGGCACACGCTGCCTGGCCCCAGCCCACAGCGACCACGTGTCTTCTGTCCTAGGAGTCTGCCTGTCCTGCTCCTGCTGGTGTTCTGCATCTGCTTCTTGGTGGCTTGTGTCCTCTACCTGCACATCACCCGGGTCCAGGTACGTGCACGCGTGCGTTCTGTGCCTGTGTCTCCTGGTCCAGGTGTGTGTGCATGTGTCCTGTAGCTGCACACACCTGGACGGGCGTGCTCGTGGCCTCGGCCTGCCCTCTGGCCGAGGAGGCGTCCGTCCTGGCTCCCGCCCTATTGCAGCTGGGAAGCGTCGCCCCAGCTGCGTGAGCTCGCTGCGCCCTGCCGTGTGCCGGGCGCGTGGGCAGGTGCTGCCCAAGGGGCGGCCGATCGATAGCGATCGATAGCGACCGATCGACCGCGCACGAGGTGCGAGGTTCTCCTGGAACCGGAGTCCGTGTGGACAGGGCCGCCCTGGCTCCCGGGAGTGGACTCGGTCTCGGGGCTGCGTCCTCCCCGCCGACTTCATTTCCAAGCGCCCCCGTCCCCTGCTGCACCCTGGGTCATCCCTTCCCGCAGACCCCGGGCTCGTCATCAGAGTTGCCAGGAATTAGCAACTTCTCGAACAGTTAAATCGAGTTTTACTCCTTTAACTTCTGCACTGTTCGTAGCTGACGTCTCAGATTTTAGAAATTAAATGCTGTGTATTCAAACCCCATGCTAGGCCTTTGACCTTCATAGACAGAGTGACGTTGGTTTGGTAAAGTTTGAAATTGCTCTTTTCAAATAAGATTGCTTTAGTTACATAATTTTAAGTGAAAGCGTGACAAACAGATGCTCATTTCTGAAGCCTGCCACGTCCGTCCCAGTGTCGGGGACCTGTGTGCCTGGTGGTAGACGTGGTTCTGGCAGAGGCGCCAGCCCCTTCCTTTCTGACCATCCGCCCTCCCCCTCCGCCATCCTCCTTCCCCGGGGCTGAGCAGGCCTAAGGAGCATCAGGCCATCCCACAGCAGCGTGGGCCACCCGGGGCTGCCGGTTGGTCTGGAAGCTGGAAGCCGAGTGGGGAGTCAGTGTCCTGAGGGGAAGGGCTTCTGGAGCGCGGCTCTCGCCCTCAGTCTGTGGGCCCCGTGCTTGCTGGCTTCTGCATCCACCGCAGGCTCGGGCAGAAGACCGTGTGTCTGTGGCTGCGATGGACAGCACACATCTTAATGTGGTGCCTGGTCAGAGCGTCTGGGGGCTCTGGCGCCCGTGCATCCTCCGGGCTGCTGGCCGCACCCCTGTTCCTCGGCCTGTGATGCCTCACATGGCAGAGACGCAAGCAGGGGCACGGCGGGCTGAGGGACAGGCTGTGGCTGTGAACTTGACCTGCCTGCCCAAACCGTTTAAACCCTGCAGCCACGTGGCTCAGGCAGGGCAGAGAGTCAGCCATGTTAGGGCTGACCAGTCAAGGCGTGGTCTGTATGTCCATTTTTATTTCCAGTTTCAAGAGCGTGAGTCTGAAAGGAAGGCTAACTTTTACCCACGAAATTGCTGAACGTTGCTAAATGTGTTTAAAACAAATAGGTTTACAGTGGAATGAATATCTAATAACATAAAAATTACACCCACCCTGTTTGAAGAAAACGACAAAACTTAAAGACTGTGAGGCAGCGGCAGATGCAGCTCGTTACCGTTCGTGAGGTAGAAAAGATGCACTTCGAAAACATCGAGTCACTGCATTCGGTTAATTTTGGTGCCAAAGTCACAACACAGGAGTGGAAGGAAGTGTCGTTCTTTTTAATTTTAAGACACCAGTTTTGTCTTTTTCTGGCAAGTTTTTCTCTGGGAGATAACGATAGGACGGTGGCCGGAAGCCGGCGTGGAGGGTGACCGGTGGGCGAGACTCAGGCGCGGCGTCGCCCGCACAGCTGCTTGTCACTGTGGACACGCTGCCTTTGCCCGAACGGGCAGTTTTAAAATAGCGTCTCCTTGCCCAGTGCTTCCCGGGCTGCCTGACCATCCGCATCCGCACCGTGCTGTGCATTTTCATAGTGGTCCTGATCTATGCCGTGGCCCAGGGATGCGTGGTGAGCGGGGCTGGGCGTGGGCCGCAGGCGCCCCAGTGGGAGGCGAGGGGGCAGGGGGAGTGGGAGGACTGGGGTGCCCAAGAAGCCAGGAGGACTTCCTCCAGTGGGAGGACACGGTCCCCACATAACATACAGGGAGGGGAGCCGGGCCGGAGCGACGGGATGGACTGGGGAGATAGCAGGATTTAGGGGTTCCTGCCCCAGGTCCTGCTCCTTTCTCTGGCAGCAAGGAGCCTTCGCGGGTGGAGCAGGCAGGAGGGTCTGCGTCCCCCTCGGGGGCTCCTGGGGGAGCGTGTTGCGCGGGGGGAGGGGGACCACTCGCTGTCGTGAGTGAGCCCCCCGTGCTCCTTGGCCTCCATCCCCTCCAGGTGGGCTGCCTGCCCTGGGCCTGGAGCGCCAGTGCCAACGGGTCCCTGGTGGTCCTGTCGCCCGGCGGCCGCAACCCGGTGCTGCCCGGCGCGCCCTGCGAGTCGGCGCCGCACGCCCTGCTCTGCGGCCTGGTGGGCACGCTCCCGCTCACCGTGTTCCTGCGCGTCTCCTCCTTGCCGAAGGTCATCCTGCTGTCCGTGCTCGCCACATCCTACATCCTGGTCCTGGAGCTCAGCGGCTACACCAGGGCCGCGGGGTAGGTGCCCCCCCGGAACAGCCTGGTGCGCACCGCGAGCCTGCGCGTGTCGCTGCGTGTGCCGGTGTGCGGGTCGGGGCTCACGGGCTCTGCGGCTTCTCTGTTCCCCCATTTCAGCCCCGATTCCGGCGAGGCCTCGGGTTCCGGCGAGACGTGGCTCTCGGCCTGGGTCCCGGGTGCCACTGCGAGTGGGACACCTCAGGGCGCTCTTCGGATAGTCTTGTGTTTGGTGACGAAGGCTCGGCACTGACTGGTTTCTCCCTCGTCTCCCCCAAGGGGCGGCCCGGTCTCTGGGGGCAGCTTCGAGCCGGTCGTGGCCATCCTGCTGTTCTCGTGCACGCTGGCCCTGCACGCCCGGCAGGTGGACATCAAGCTGCGGCTGGACTACCTGTGGGCTGCGCAGGCAAGACGAGCCTTCTGCGTCCTCGGGGGGCGGGGTTCCCGGGGTCCCGGCTGTGGGCAGCAGTGTCCGGGGTGCGCCAGGGGGCCGGGGCCGGAGGGAGGGCAGTGCGGGAAGCCTGGTGGGGCCTCTGGGGAGCCCTGCCCACAGTCAGTGTGGCGGCGGCTTTACGAGAAGCAGGGGGGTGACGGTGCGGAGGGGCTCAGCGTCCCCTGGCTGGACGGACAGCGGGTCCGGTGGGTCACGGGAAGCCTGGAATGCGCAGACTCTCACACTGCAACGGGGGCTGGATTGGTACTTAACATGGACACGGGGAGCTCTGCCACGAGCGGGGTGGGCGGGCGTGGGGGCTGTCCCCGGGCCCTGACGTCGGGGAGGGCGGGCGACGGCCACGCCCCTGCCGGGGTCCAGGTCCACCTTTGGGCCTGTCTGGGCCACGTGGCGGCCGGGAGACCCCCACTTCTAAGCACCTGCTGCCCAGTGCTGTCCTCACTCCACGTGTGGGTCTGGATTCCGGGTGGGCGGGGGCCGCTGGGACCCGAGCCCCTCGGCCGCCTGCCCCTGGGGTGGGGATGCCCAGGGTGGCGTCTGATTCCCTCTGGCTGGACGTGAGGGGCTCTGGGGCACATTTGTGGGGGGCACATTCATGGGGACACGGCTGATGCTGGCTCACTCCTTTCCCTGAGTGACTCAGGCCCCCCGCGCCCATGCTGTCAGGCCCCCGGACACCTGGGGACGGTGGGAGGACGAGGAGCTGGTACTGGGGGGGCACGAGGCCTGCGCTCACGGGGTCCTTCATGGAGGCCCAGGTGGGAAAGGTGGCGGGGTCTGGGGGGTCTCACCGCTGTGTGCAGACGGTGGCCTGGCGGTGGCCTGTGTTGGTGCTGAGGCGGGTGGAGGCTGTGGGGGCCTTGGGAGTGGCTCTGTGGGGGCCAGGCAGGGCTGGCCATCGGCGGTGGCCTGTGGTGGGGGTGGGAGTGGCCTTGGGCACGCACCACTGGGCAGAGGGCAGAGGGCACAGTCCTGTCAGGTGAGGCTGAGAGCTGATGGCATTGGGCCATCTGAAAGATGGGAGAGGTACAGGGTGACCCGGGTTGGAGCGGTGCCCGGGGTGCCCAGGTGGGGAGTCCCCGCTCCAGGCCAAAGGGGAGTGGGGAGCAGGTCCCAAGACCTGGGACACGGGGAGCCACCAGATGGGGTCCACGCCCTTTGGCCGCGGGACACAGCCGGCTACCACTAGGTGACCGTGCCAGCAGGGCCCTGCTCTCTTCCCGCAGCCCCCACTGGCCAAGCCCGACGGGGGGCAGCTGGCAGGTTCTGGGTGGAGTCCTCAGGGTCGGCTGGGGTCAGGGCAGACGCCACACGCCGGGCCCTGGACAGGAGACCTGGCCACTGCACTGGCCAAAGCCACGCCAGGGGACGGCAGCAGCATCTTCGTGGCAGGCTGCGAGCTTGGTCTTGTCTGGCTCCAGCTGGCTCTTCAGGGTGACCGAGTTGGCTGGTCCCTGAGATGAGGGCAACCCGCCATCATTCTTCAGTTATGAGCAGCGGCTCGGAGCTCGAGAAGGACGGGCTCGGCGTGAGCAGGGCAGGCCTGGCCAGCCCGGACTGTGTGACGCTGGCCCGACTCGCTGACGAGGCGCCTGGCCCCACCTCACATGCACGGAGCGAGACCGGGCCTGGCTTGTGGCTCCTGCAGCCGGGACCCGCATCTGGGGTGGCTGGGGCCTTTCCGGTGTTGGTGCCCCTGTAAGGGCCGTTAAGCACAACAGTCAACCAGCCCGGGGTCCCCACCAGTGATGACGCCACCTGCCACACAAGCCTGTGGTTCCAGGGATTCAGTGCCGGACAGTGACCGCGTGTCCGGGGTGGGTCCTACGCGGGACGTGGGGATGGTTTTCTAGGGACGTGTGACGAGAAGGCCCCTCGCTTCCCATAAACCCAGAAAATGAGGGTGTTTCCAGGCCCTGCGCGTTTGTCCGTGCCCGTCAGAGCTCGTGAGGATATCGGTCCTCAAACCACCGCCGTGCCGCCAGGCCAGACTCACGAGGTCATCCTCTCTGAGGCTGGGCCGGTCGTCCCCACCGCATGGACAGATGGCTGTGCCCGCCGACCGCTTCCTCAGCCTTGCACCTGGGGCCATTGGGCCTCCCTGCCACGCGGCTTCCCTGTGGGCTCAGCGGGCGACCGTGGTGGCAGCTGTCCCCTGACGACAGTAAAACCGCTCATCCCTCTGCCAGCGAACGTGCATTCCAGGGTGGCCGTGCAGCTGCGTCGCCCGCGTTCAGGGCGGGGCTGGCGCACACGCGGATCCCGGGGACTCAGCCGAGCTGGCGGCCGGCTGCCCCTCCTCCACTCCCCTGCCCTTCAAGTCCCCATCTTTACACCTGTGACAGCGACCCGTCCCGGGTCGTGGGGACGTCCACGTCGCACGGCCGCAGCCCCCCCCACACGTGCCTTCTCGCTGCCCGGCGCCTCGGTGGCGCATCTGAACCGCCAGCGTTCCTGCTCCTGTGCTCGGGGCCATTATGAAGTGAAATGAGGGGGGCTGAACACAAGCTCCCTGACACCGCCACAGGCGGCCTGATCACCGCGACGGCCACCAGGTGACCTCTGGGCCGGGAGCGTGCTCAGGGTGAGACGCTGGACAAAGGGGGACACGGAGCGGGACAGCCCAGTGCCAGTTCCTGACCACTGGCTGCCGCTGGCTCTCAGCCGGCAGTGCCCTCGGAGCCCTCACGGTGGCCGACGGACGGCTGGGGCCATCGAGGTCGGCTGCTTCGTTCCTGCACAGCCCCGGAGCGAAGGACCACTGGTTGGGACTCGGCCACGCCTGCTGTCTGCCCCGCATGTCCCCCCGGTCAGACCTGCTCCAGGGAGCTGGCACCTGGCTGGGCTCCTTGGGCTCCGGATGTGCCCCTGCCAGGTCCCCCTGGCTTTTTGCTCGTCGTGGTGCCCGTGGAGGCCGGGGTCCTAGGCAGGCGGAGCGCGCCCGCGGAGGGGAGCTTGGGGAGGGCGTGTCGCATTCCCGGAGAGCGAGGCAGGTGGGGCCCATCGGGGGCTGTGTGGGGACAGTGGGCCCTGGGTGGGCTGGTGCCTCAGAGGGGGCCACTGGTCCCCAGCAGGTGGCTGGGGGTAGACCCTGGAAATGGAGGGGAACCCCCCATCACCCGTTTTCTGAAAGTTCCAGCACTTCGGGGGAGGAGTTACCCAGAGTACTGGGGTTCCCTGTGCTGGGGGGCGGTGGGGATGAGCCCGTGGGGACCCTGGCGCCCTCGGAGTTTAGTTTGGAGAGAGGGAGGAGCACGTGTTCGCGGCTTCACTGAGGGTGTGAAGCGGACGTTGCGTGAGGTGCTTGTGATGGTGGCGAGGCCACGTCCTTCTCCTTCGGGGTGGTGGGGGCCCCTGCACTGGGGAGAGCGGGCGGGGCTGGCAGACGGACACGTCAGGAGTGAGTGGGGGGATGTCCGGCCAAGCCGAGCTGGTGGCATTCTCGCTGAGGGCTGGCGGGCGGTCTGCGTCGCCTGCAGGGCAGTGCGGGTGGGGCTGACCAGATGCTGGGGTGTCAGGGTGGGGGCTGGTTCGTCAAGCTGAGCAGGGAGCCCCAAAGTTGGGCCCGGTTGGGGAGAGTAGTGCGGAGCCTGGCCCGGGAGAGCGCCTTGTCGCGGGGGCGTGTCAGGCGAGTCTCACGGAGCCACTGTCCCCAGGCTGAGGAGGAGCGTGACGACATGGAGCAGGTGAAGCTGGACAACAAGAGGATTCTGTTCAACCTGCTGCCGGCCCACGTGGCCCAGCACTTTCTCACGTCCAATCCCCGGAGCATGGTGAGGGCGCGGCTGCCGCGGACGCACGGCTAGTGTGCTGGGTCCCGGGCCCCACGGGAGGTGCCACCCAGTGGCCCTCCCATTACTTCTCTGCTTAAAGTCACAGAGCGTGGCTGTCTCCGAGTCCTCGGCCACCGAGCTTGAGGGGTTCCCTCTGCCACACCCAAGGGCAGAGAGGCTCTGGGCTGTCGAGAAGCTCCCGGGACAGGCAGGACACCCACAAATATTGTCCTGCCTTTGCCCACGTGAGAGGGCGCAGTGTTCATTGCCCCCGGGAGGAAGGACAGTGGCTTCACTGATAGGGCGGAGGCCACCTGGGATGCTCAGAGCCTCCATGTGGCCGCGCCACCCAGTCAGGCCCTGGACCCGCAGAGCAGGGCCGGCAGACGCCGACTCACAGAGAAGCAGCTCGGGCCAGCTCTGCGTGTCCTGAAGTCACAAGCCCCCAGGTCAGCCTGACCGTTGGCCTGCAGTAGCTCCCAGGCCCCCACCCATCTGCTGGGCCTGGGGCTGGCGGGCCGTCCCCTCTGCCCCTCCTCACCTCAGCGGGCTGCGGGCTCTGGCTCCCCTGAGCTGTCCTGCCTGGTGACCCGACCTTTGACCCCCAGGACCTGTACTACCAGTCGTACTCGCAGGTGGGCGTCATGTTCGCCTCCATCCCCAACTTCAACGACTTCTACATCGAGCTGGACGGCAACAACATGGGGGTGGAGTGCCTGCGCCTCCTCAACGAGATCATCGCTGACTTCGACGAGGTCAGGGCTCCGAGCCGGGTGTCGGGGCTGGGTGTCGGTGCTGGGTGGCAGGGCTGGGCGGTGGGGTGGATGGTGGCGCTGGGTGGTGTGGGCCTGGGCATGGGCTGGCTTGGCATGCCTGGGCTGTGGGGGGAGACCGCCTTCTCCCAGATCCACTATGGCCTGACACCAGTGGCAGCACGCCCCAGTGGGTGGGGGAGGAGGCTTACGGGTTCGGGTTGTCAGGGGCCCCAGGCCGACCGGGAGGACAGCTGAGGGGGGTCTTATTGCAGGCCGGGGAGGGCTGCCAGGGTGCAGATGAGGTGCCTGGGCTGCGGGGCTGGGTGCTGGCGCCTGTCCCGTCTTGTAATGCTGGCTCGGGCGGGCGGCTCACCCACAGGATGGGTGGACGGGCGGGCAGGTGGCCCATGGCACGCTCCGCGTGGCGCCCCACCCCTCTTCCCAATGCCTTTGCCGAAGCCCCGCACACCTGCGCCTCTCGGCTCCGGCGGACCTCGCCCGGCACCCATAGCGAAGACAGCGTAGCTTCCCAGACGGGCTGACAGCTCTGTGTCGCTCCTGGCTGGTTGCCGTGGCGACTTGTCCGGATGTTCCCCAACGTCTGACAGCTGTGTGTTTTAAACACAGCTCATGGAGAAGGACTTCTACAAGGACCTGGAGAAGATCAAGACCATCGGGAGCACCTACATGGCCGCGGTGGGGCTGGTGCCCACGACTGGGGCCAAGGTGGGTGCTGTTGGGGGGCCCTGCTTGGGAACTGGGTCCTAGCTCTGCCCCCAGCTGCCCTGGGGCCCTGGACAGGCAGGTACCTGCTCTGGGCCTCGGTCTGCCCTCTGCATGGGGTTGGAGCAGTGCCTGTGACCAGCTCTCTCCAGACAAAACTTCCCATGGGAAGTCAACACAGTGCCAGCCAGGGAGCTTCCTCTGTTCTCATCGATCCACCCTTTCCCGCCGGGGACACCATCGTCACCCACTTCGGTCTCTGTCTCAGCCTCCTACCTGTCGGAGGGGATGGTGACCACACCTCACACATCCCTGGTGGAAACCAACCAGCCTGCCCCCAGCTGGGCACAGGGACCAGCCTGCAGTCAGCAGGGCTGCTGCCTTGTGGATCCCGCCAGGGGCACAGGCTGGTACCCCACCCCTGGCAGCTCACCTCGTGTGTCTCTGCCCCTCCTTCCTTGCACCCCCAAACACAGTGACCTGTGTGTGCTCACGTCCAGGCTAGGAAGTGCATCTCTGCCCACCTCAGCACGCTGGCGGACTTTGCCATCGAGATGTTTGACGTCCTGGACGAGATCAACTACCAGTCGTACAATGACTTTGTGCTCCGCGTGGGTATGTGGCCCTCAGCCTCGTCATCAGGCCAGCACCTCCTTCCCCTGCTAGCTGGAAGCCTGGGCCCCATCCCTAGGAGCAGGGGTCAGCAGGCCAGGCCTCTTGGTCTCACTGGAGGAGGGTGGCATGGCCTAGATGGATAGCTTGGGGACGCAGGGACAGCTGTGTCTGAGAGCTGGGTATCGGCGCCTTAGGGCTTGGATGGGCTGTTGTCCAGCTCAGGAAACACGAGAAATCTCGGTTGTGTGGAGATGTCCAGACGGACCTATGAGGCCACGCTGAGCTGGAGGACAGTGCTCTGTTCCTGTCCGCCGACCCCAAACCCTGGGGCTCAGGCCACGGGCGCAGGCTGCCCAGAGGCTCTCCGGAGCCCAGCTGTGCCACCCCAGTGAGTCCTTGTCCTCCCACGCCCCCTCCCCTCGCCGGCGAGCGAGGAGGGGGTGCACCCGAGGGCTGAGTGTCTCTCCAGCGCTTACGGACTCGTGCGGTCTGCTTCAGTCTTCAGTTCGGTTGTTTTCTGGGATGGAGACAGTTTACTAGAAAAATTCCTACTAGTCCAGGATGTAAACGAGGAATTTTTCCTCCCTCCATCCCCCCTCCCTTCTCTCTCCCTACCTCACCCCCTCTTTCTCTCCAGCCAGCTCAGCATAGAGTTAAACTGTAGGTTTACGGTGGTTTTAGCTGGAAAAGCCTGCTTGCCTCACAAACAGACCCCAGGGCTGGTTTTGAGTGTAGGGTGGGAGCAGGTGACGTTTGGGTGGGCGGGTTCAGTCTGCTCCATGAGGCCGGAGCCAGGCCTCACCCCCAGGCTCAGGCCTCCTCCAGGCCGTGCTCCCACGAGCACCAGCAGTGACGCGCAGGTCTCGGGGCCCCTCGTGGAGATTTTATTCCTCGCTCTCCCACAGGGACCCCACAGACGAGCTCAGCTGCTGGTCACGTGGGGGGCTGGACGCTGGCTCAGTCTCGTCCCCGTGGACTGGAGTTTCGGGTTGGTGGTGGGGGTTCTCCTTGTCCCACCGGCCATGTATGAAGTGGTCATCTTGGAGCCCCTGCTTGGTTCCCTCACCCACCTGGCCTCAGTAGAGCCCCCTCCCCCGCCCTGGCTCATACCACCGAGTTCTGCTCCCCGGGTACCCCTGCACCTACCTGGCCAGCACCGCAGCACCCACCACGCAAGCCTGGGTGACTGACTAGGCCAACTTTGAAAATGCTACTCACACCCTTGGCTAAACTCAGAAGGGTCCACGTGCAGGTGCAGAACGCGGGCAGGATGAGGCGTCAGGCTGGACGTGGCCACGGGGGCCCTCAGCACCTCCTGGCTCTCCCGGCCAGCCGGGCCCTGAGCCTGCAGAGGGAGGGGCCTGCATCCCCTGCAGAGCCCCCCGAAATGCTGTGATCAGATCTGGGCTCACTCCCCAAATAGCCACAGGGTCCCGTCCAGGAAGCCGGGCAGGAGCCGCTGCTCCTGGAAGCGGCTGCGGTGGGGACACGTGGCGGCCCTGCCGACGCAGGCCGCCCTGCTGCTGGCGGGACTCCGGGGAAGGGCTCGCGCCAGGTGACCCCAGGACCGCCCTCCGGCCAGGGGCGGCGCTTGCCCTGGAGGCGTCTGGCTGACGCCACACGGCGCTCGTCTTCCAGGCATCAACGTGGGCCCCGTGGTGGCCGGAGTGATCGGGGCTCGCCGGCCACAGTACGACATCTGGGGAAACACGGTCAACGTGGCCAGTCGGATGGACAGCACCGGGGTTCCAGGCAGAATCCAGGTCAGTTCAGCCACAAGCCCGGGCTGGGTGCCATCCTGCAGGCGGAGACCCAGGCGGAGGGGCCTGGCAGCCGGGGCCTCGCTGAGGACCAGCCACGGAAGTTGGCGGTAGACAAACTAAGGGACGCCAGTGTCCTTCGCCTTCCCATAGGTTGGGCGCACTCTGCTCCTCCCTCTCCCCGTACCCCGGAGCTGAGGCCCCGCCCCACGTGGTCATGTCCACCGCAGAGTCCGCTGCCCGGCCGAGCAGCTCTGACGTCCGTGGCCATTTTTGTTTCCCGTGCGGCCCCGGATGGTTCTGGCCACGCCTGTCCTCACTGCTCGCTTGCTCACTCGCCCCTTCGTCGATCGGTTCCTTCGTCTTTCATTCGGAGACTGCCGCGCGTCTTAGGAGCCGTGTAGGACCTGGAGAGACAGCCCAGGTCCCTGTGGGACAGTGCGCGAGCTCGGCTGGCCGGGACAGATGTGCCTGGCATACGTGGAGCTCTGGGGGGTGGCCCCGCGTGGGGGAGGGGCCTCCAGTGTGACGCGGGGGAGGAAAGTGACCTCCTTTTCAGTTCACAGAACTTCGTTAGAAAGAATTTTCTCGTCTTTAGCGATTTTATGGCTTGGAGACAAATTCTTCCTGCCGAAACACTGGCTGGGACGGGAGTCTCAGGGGAGTTGTCGTGCTGTTTTCTCTGGGGGCCGTGCCCACCGCCCTCTGTGTGGCCCCTGGGCTCGGGCCCACGGAGGCACTAGGGCCCTGCCAGCCGCGAGGCGGAGGCCTGGTGTTGCCCCAGCCCAGTCTCTGCCGTCCGCCTGCAGCTGAGCTGGTCCCTGCCTGTCCCCCGCCCTGGAGACATCCTGAGATGCCATGGGTGCTGAGCACCCTGGCCCGACAGCCAGTCCTGCTCATGTCCCATGGAGCTCACCCCCAGCAAGGGCTCAGTCCGGTTCAGCCTGCCCGCCTGCTCCGATGCCCCTGTGGTGAACACTGCCCCCTGCTGCCCGTCCAGGGCCCATGCAGGCCGGACTCCTAGGCTCTACCTATGTGGGCCCCTCAGGCCCCTGGGCAGTCTCGAGAGGCTCACGTCCTTCTCAGAGTGTGCCCAGGAGCAGCACAGGCCCGGCTGTGACTGGGCGTCATGGGCTCTTCTCCCGCAGGTGACGGAGGAGGTGCACCGGCTGCTGAGGCGGCGCGCCTACCACTTCTCGTGCCGCGGCAAGGTCAGCGTCAAGGGCAAGGGCGAGATGCTGACCTACTTCTTGGAAGGCAGGACCGATGGGAATGGCCCCCAGACCAGGCCCCTGAGCTCGGAGCGGAGAACGTGTCTGTATGGGAGAGCCGGCCTCCAGACCGGACTGGCCACAGGCTGCCCCCGGGTCGGAGCCGGGCCGGGGGCTCTGCAGGGCTCGGGGGTTGCCCCGCAGCCCCCCGGCCCACACCTGCCTCCAGCAGCTGCCGGGAAGGAGGCTTAGCTGAGCCCATGCTGGCCGCTGGGGCCACAGGGCAGAACGCTCGGGGCCTTGGTCACTCCAGCAGGACCAGCCCATCCTGCAGAGCGGGGCCAGGGCCAGTGGCCAGTCTGGGAGGGGTGCTGTCCAGGCAGGACCTGAAGCAGCGGGGCGGTGACTTGGGGAGGGCGGACCCCGCCTGCATGGACAGGAGGCTCCATGGCAGCCTTGCTGGCGCCACCCTCTCCTCCTGCAGAGGGAGCAGGCTGCCCGGGGCCGGGCCAGCATCGGGTGGGGACCCTCAGACTCCCGCCAGGAGCCTGAGGTGGAGCCGCGTCAGCCCAGCCATGGCAGGTCCCACGTGGGCGGCTGCAGCCCTGGGCAGCGGCCTGCTGGGCACCGGACTGGGGGTCGGGCCGTGAGGGCAGGGCTGGGCCCAGAGCTGGCCTCGACGGTTTGGGGAGAATGGAGAAGCCCCAGCCTCATGCACGGGGGTGGCTGCCGGCTTTCCTCACCAGCCGCCGTTTCTGAGAGCCAGCGGCCGGCCCTCCACAGCCCCCACAGCCCCCGCTGTCCTGCAGCCACATTTCTGCTGTGACCGGCGCCCGGCATTGGCTCCCGGGAGCCTGGTGCCCCACTCTGCCCGCCGTGGTGCTGGTGGCCAGCTGTCGGTGCAGCCCCTACTTCCCGTATGGCGCCCTGGGCTCCTCGCATCGGGGGACATGCGAGGCTGTGCGGGTTTGAGAGCAGGTTTCCCTCAGGGGGACGGGATGATCCCCTGACGGCGTCTCGGGCGGGACCGCCGGGTGGCAGTGTCTGGGGGCTGCGGCACGGCCCTGCTCCAGCGGTCCCTGCTCCAGTTGGCAGGGCGGTGACTGCAGGCAGCTGTGGCAGTTCGGGACACCCCCTGCCTCTGTTGTCACATGGAGGTATAGGTGGAGGACGCGCTGGGCAGGCCAGTCAGCAGGGAATGGCGTCCGGAGGCCATGGCACCGACAGGCAGCCGGGGGCTCTGGGGGCTGCAGGGCGCAGGAGCCGGGCTGGGTCCCGGCTTCAGGGTGGGCATGGGGGCTCGCCCTGGACGGAGCCCTGCGGGATAGCCGGCGGCATCCCCGGGCGTCCCCGTCCTGGGCATGGGACGTGGGGCATGGGGCGCGGCCGCCCATCTGGGGAGAGAGGGCGTGACCTCCACCCAGCGCCGGCACTGCTGGGCGGCGGGGCCGAGCCGGGGCGGGTGGGCAGGTGGTGCGGGCACTCGGCGCGGCGACTGGACAGCCTTCCTCCCCGAGCTTCATGGTGCCTCGCCCGGGCACGCTCTGTGCTGGGCCTCGAAGGCCATCAGTCGCTCAGTCGAGAAACGCGACGCGTGCTGGCCGTTTCCCCGCCCGCTTAGGTACATGGTGCGAATCCTCCAGCGGACGCCGAGTCGTCTCGAGAGCTGTCGAGGCGTGTGGCTCGCGGCTGGTCCTGCCCGCGGGGCCTGACTGGCTGGGCCCCGGCGGCCGCCTGCTCGTCCCAGCTGAGCTCACACCGGCGCAGTGTGGGGGCGGGCGGCAAACAGGACACGGCCCCTGAGCCGTGAACACGCTGTCACACCACAGAGGGCAGGGAGGGTGACAGGTGGCTGCAGGCTGGGGAGAAGACCCTGCCACGGGTGGGCTCAGCGTGAATGTGTGTCCCCAAGAAGGGGCGGAGGGAGCAGGGCAGTCAGGATGGCCCCACGGTGAGCGGCCACGGCTGCCGGGAGGCGAGAAGGAGCTGCTGCCCCCACAACCACGGGCGGAGAATTCGGCATCAGCCGAGTGAACGGAGGCAGGTGGACCCGGCGACATCAGACGCCCATGAACTCTCGACGGTCATCGCCTCGCGGCTGGACCGTGGGTCCACAGAACCGGAGTGCAGAGCCTGGAGTGTGGGCCCCCCGCTCCGGGCCCGCCATGCGTGCCCTTCCCGCCGATGGTCACCGCCAGCATTAGCAGTTCCCACGCCCTCCGCTCCCGTGGTGCGGGAGCCGGGCAGCCACCCGGCCCGTGGGGTTCGGTGGGAGCGCGTCTTCCTTCGTATGCGTGACGAGACCATGACATTGCCTTATTTCCTCGAACCTTGTACGATACTCACGTGTGGACGTCACGACAGGGCCCTCTGACTGATGGACTTGGGGGGCCCCGCGCTGCCACCGCCTGTCACCCGCTGGCGAAGGGCCGGACCCCATGTGAGGGCGCTCAGCCCGATGCCCGCTGCTCCTCGTGAGGGCACCCCTGCTTGGCGACCCTCCAGCCCTTTGGAATGACTTTGTGTGTCCCCACGCGACCCCATGCATGACCCTCGCATGCCTTGTGCCTGACCGCAGTAGAGTAGAACTTCCAGATGCTTCCCTGGGCCGTGACCCCAGGCCGGCCCTCTCCATGGTGTGCGTGTCCTGCGGGCGGTGCCCCCATAGACCCAGCCACCTAGAGCCTGCTGTGTCCGTCAGACGCGAAAGCCACCAGGGCTTCCGGACACCCAGTGTCACCAGAAGCAATAACTAACCCTAAGCTGCGGAGGTCTGGTCCAGAGCAGCTTCTGGTTCAGATGCCGCACGCACGGTTTTGCCCAAACGGATGGTGCTGTGCGGCCAGCACCCGACGCCCCAGCCCTTCTGAAGACCCAGCTTGGGGCAGTGTGCCCTAGGGGCTTTGCCGTGAGCACTCTGGGCTTGGGACGCAGAGAGCCAGCGAGCGACCCGTGGCAGGTCCTCCCCGGTGATGGAGGGGGAGGTGGACACACCGGGGCCCGTGCGGGTCTGTGACTCGTCCCTGTGTCTCAGCTCGGCCCGAGGGTACGGCGAGTCCACAGGCTGCCGTTGGCATGACGCTGCCTCCTGTGGTAAACGGGCTGCTGCAGGACGGTGGCCTTGGAAGGGATCCTGCCAGCCTGAGACATCGTATCTGTGGCCCCCGCTAGGAGCTCCGGGCTGCGTCCCAGCCGCCACCTAGAAATAGCATTTAATTCCTTTTGCGGCCTCTCTGGAAGAAGGGCTGGGTTGGCCGGCCGGCCAGCCATCTTCGGCGTTTCTCCCAGGCAGGGGTACCCGTCTCGGCTCCAGCTTGGGCACCCCCACACACTGAGTCCTCAGGTGTGGGTCCCAGGAGTGGGGGTTGTGTGTGTGGCATGTGCTGAGCAGCACCAGGCGGGTGGCTGGTCACTGCTGGTGCTTTTAGTTCTGAAAACGTGCAGACCTGCAGGCTGTACACAGCAACCCCAGAAATAGACTCGGCCCCCCGTGTTATAATGGCTTCAATTTAAAAACAAAAACAACCCCGAAAAAAAAACCCAAAACCTTAGAGGCTGGTTTTAATATTTATTTAATTAGAGAAATAAACAAGGAACGAGATTTGCGGGTGGGACATTGTAGGGTGCAGCAGTGACCTGGCCCTGGACACCTACCCCAGCTGCAGGCGCGTGGGATGCTCAGGCTGAAAGCTGAGCCAGCGGCCCCCTGTCTCCCCGTAAGACTCCAGGTTCTGAGTCGAGTGGGCCATGAAGAACGTGGCACTTCCCCGGATGGTGCCCGGGGCTGTCTGTGTGCCTCTGGGGTCCTTACGCTGGGGGTGGCTTTGAATCAGAGCTGGGATCTTCTGGGGGCTGCAGGGTGAGGCCCAGAGATCAGCAGGAGGGATTTGGGATCCTGTGCCACTTATCGTGGGCGCTGGGGGGCCAACGGTGGCTCAGGCGCCTAAAGTGAGTTCGGGGACAACAGGTGGCCTCACCCGAGGAGCTCCGACACCGTGCCCGTCCCCATGTGGCACAGGCCAGGGGCCCACGCTGAGCAAAGCGGGCAGTGAGGGGACTTGAGTCACTGTGACCCTTGTGGGCCCAGCCCTGCACCCACCACTTTGACCTGAGTCGGCGGGCTGAGGTCCGCGTCCCAGCCAGACCCTGGCCTACGGCGGGCGGCAGGGTGGGCACAGGGCTGGGGCAGGTCCAAGACGGCATGGCCGTGTCCTCGCCCAGACCTCACGTGGGATGAGAGCACCTCCTGTCGTCCTGGCCAAGCCCTGTCCCTCTGCTAACGACCGATCCTGCGGAACACAAAATGTGGGGCCTGGAAGATCCCTGCGTGTTGTCACTGTCCTGACCTGCACCCCACCACACGGCCCGTCACCGACTGAGGAAACCCAGACCGCCCCCAGCAAGGAGGGAGGCCCTCTGACCTCAGACGGGAGAACGGGCCCCCGGACCCGCAAACCACACGTGTTTCTCCACTTACCTGGACCCCGCCCCGCTCCCGATGCCTGGTCAGAGCCACCTGATGCCGCTGTCCCCCTGCCAGCCTGGCGTTGGCGGTCAGTGCTCCTTCCTGGGGCGGCAGGGTCCTGAGGGCAGACGCACTGGGGGCTGCGCTGGGCCCAGACTTCAGGTGGGTGTTGTTTACTGAGGGATGATGTTGGAGTGGAGGGGGCGCCCCGGACGAGCCCCCAGGAGGCCCGTCCAGCCTCTCGGGCCTATTGACCACTGTGGGTGGTCTGCAGGCAGCGGCCTGGCTCCCCCAGGTGCGTGCGGCGGGCGGGCGGCCACCGGCAGTCCCCACGCAGCCCTGGGCACAAAGCACACGTCTCAGGGGACCCTCCCCGGCCTGGGAACCCTGAGGAAGCCCCCCACCTCACACACTTGGGGCACCACCACCCTAGCACGCGTCCTGCAGAGGCGAGCTGTTTAGCCTTCATCTTGAAAACACCGGACACGCAAGCCATTTGCATTCTGTTGCATGCCCCGAAGTCCCCGGTTGTGTGACATTTAGTTTGAATTTGGGAGCACGCAGCATGCACAGCAGAGGGACGGCTCGCCCCGGGCCACCTGCCGGCTGGCCGCAGAGCGTCCCTGGCACAGCGGGTCCTGGGGCCTGAGCCCGAGCAGCCCGAGCAGCCCCCGCACGCGCCCGCCCACCCACCCCTGGCACAAGTGAACGAAACGGAACGTAGCCCCTCAGCGGCAGCCCCGTCGCTTAGGTGAACCCACGGCCACCTGGGCACTGTCCTCGACCAGAAAGGGGTGTGGCGGCCTCAGCCCTCTGTGTCGGCTGCAAGGGCTGTCCCTCCGTGGGACACAGAGTGGGTGCATGCGGGACACGGTCTCCCCCGGGGGGGCCCCCTGAGCATGCTTGAGATGCGGACACGGGATGACGGAATGGCGAGTCCTGTCGCCGGCAGCTTCTCACGATAGATTTGTATGATCAATACGGGTCTATTTTTATGTCAGCTGTAGAATACCTTCGAGTCTTTTCCAAGATTGTTCAGTTCAGACAAGTAATCAAATAATTTGTCCTATTTTTATTTAAAAAGTGAATGGACCGAAATGTCAAATGTGAATGTACGTTTCTTAACTGCAACTTTTCTATCAGGTGTTTGCACTGTACGTCCTGGAATCTTATCTAACAAAAGTAAAGGGAAAACTGCCTGACGAACTCTTGCCACTTTCATTGAAAAGCAGGGGTCGTGTGGCTAAGGATGGCCCCGCGGGGCCGACTCTGTAATTTCCTAAAACGTCCCCCGTCCTTCCTCAGGCCCTGGCTGGGCTGTGCCCTCCTGGGCTGGAAAAGCCCATCGTGTGACCGGTGGTGGGGGGGGCATGCTGCGGCCCTCAAGCTTTGCTCCTAAACGAGATTCTAAGGGAAGGTGATTTGAGCTATTTGCCCCACGACATGTCTGCCACTGACATTGAGTTCTGCTAGTTTAATCTTTTATAAATAGGAAAAAAAACTTGCTGGCCCCGAATAAAATATGAAAGTTGGGGTTCACTCCCTCTTGATATGCCATGTGCCCCACGGACCCGGTGGCTGGACCTGGCGACAGGGCCGGGGTGCCGCTGGCGAAGAGGGATGGCTCCCGGGACACTGGTGAGCACATCGGGGAGAGCTCACTGAGGCTAGTGCAAGCCGCGGACATCGGACCCCACCCCCGGTCCAGCAGAGAGGGAGAGCGAGGGGGCTGTGGACGACCTGCTGCTCAGAGGAGCACGGTCAGGTGCTCGGGGCGGGGGCTCTGGCCGAAGGCGGACCAGGGGCTTGGACATCCCCATGGGGGACTCGGGAAGCTGGAAGGTATGGGGGAGCAGGAGGCTCCCTCGGCGGTCTTAGTGGGACTGTTGGCTAAAACTGGGCCCGGCAGGCCAGGGTCAGGCCAAGGTCGGCGAAGGGGCCCTGAGGAACCTGAACAGCAGTCAGGGTGGGTGAGCAGCTGGCCGTGGTGACCGAGACACACCTGATGCACCCTCGGGGGAAGCCCGCCCTACGCCTGGATCAGGGGCCAGGACAAAGGGGGCTCGGGCAGGGACGGAGTCCGGAGCTGGTGTCTGGGAAGGGACGAGGCTGAGGGGACGGCGGGGGCCAGACGTCGACCAGGAGAGCGTGGCCGAGGCGTCGGCGAGCTTCTGGATTCTTCCAGGTGTGAATGCAAGACAGAGGCACGCGCCCCGTGCCGGCCCAGCCTGTTCTCACGAGCAGCTCGTTCCTGTTAATGGCGGCGGGAGAAGCTGCACAGTATTAGACTCCGTGCTGCAGTTACAGGCAGCTCTTCTGCTGCTTTCCACTTTATCCCAAAAAATTAACCTTACTGTTTTTATAATGACGATATTTGTTATAACAAAGGAAACCGAACAAAGTGAACGGTCACCTGCAGAGGAGGGGCTCGCTCAGAAAGTGCCCAGCGCTGGCACTCATCGTGCAGTGACCCTCCCCTCGCCCCCCGGAGCTTCCGGGGAGAAGCGTGGTTGGGGGGAGGGGGTGGGGGGCTGGCCGCCCCTGGCCCAGACGCACCCCCCACCCAGAACGCCCTCGGCCTTGCAACTGCCGCGTTCCATCAGCCTGGGTGTCCTGATTCCGCTGCAGTGATAAGCTTTGTCCACGTGCCCAAGGAGAGCCAGGCCACCACCGCCGGGCCTGGACGAGGGACCACGGGACCGCCCAGGAAGGGGCTGGAAACATAAGCGATCTTTGGCTTTTAGAAGGAAAAAAAGCAACGCGTTTTAGACAAAGTGGGAGATGAAGACATTTACAAGAATAAAGCCTGAGCCTGAGTTTACAGCCACGACACATCCCCAGGAGGCCGTGTCCGGGGTCTGCTGCTGGGCTTGTGTGTGGCTGAAGGGTGCTGGGTGCCCGCTTCTTCCTCACAGTGAGTCACAAATACCTCTATCCCCTGCGTGGGACCCTCCTCTCCATGCTAGAGGTGGACGCAGCCCCATTTCTACAGGAGGCTAAACTGACCCCAAACAAAAGCAGTGCCCGCCCATGGGTCCCAGAGGCCCTCCAGCAGGGGGCCCCATTCTGGCCGCGCCTGAGGTGGCATCCC
Source organism: Pteropus medius (assembly GCF_902729225.1). Classification (NCBI taxonomy): domain Eukaryota; kingdom Metazoa; phylum Chordata; class Mammalia; order Chiroptera; family Pteropodidae; genus Pteropus; species Pteropus medius. The sequence goes on from NW_024352780.1 coordinate 655,880, forward strand.
GCGACGTGGGACGCTGTGGCCTTCCCCAGGTGGGTGGGTGGCTGAGCACCCGCCTCTACATGAGCCTGCCCGGCACCTGCGGCCCACAGGGTGCTGGGGAAGCAGGGTGGGTGGGCCGCACCACGTCTGCGCCCGCCTCACCTGGCAGCACCTGCTCCCTCTGCCCCCTCCCAGGGCCACACTGGGGTCTGAGTGACAGGTGTCGGTTAACCAGCCCCATTGCACCAGGAGGCATGTGAGCGGCGGGGCACAAGCCCAGGGTGACCTGGGGCAAGTCCTGAGCAGGGCACGGGGTCCACGGATGGACGGGTGGGTCGGGGTGGGTCAGTCAGCCGTGGCGGTCCTGGGCACTGTGTCGGGTGGGTCATCTTCCACGGTGAGTTCGTGCCATGTGGCCTCCTCAATGTTCTGAAGCTGCCGAGCCTCCCAAAGCCGCACTCGCTCCATCTGTGGAGGGACGGAGGGACGGAGGGACGGAGGGACAGGACCTTGGCGGGACCACTGGCCTTGGCTGGAGCTGAGCCCGCAGGAAAAGCCACACCCACCCCGGCTGCAGACTGCGTGCCGGAGCTCCCGGCCAGCCTGCACCGTCCCCTGCACAGCTGGGCACCGGGACCTCATGATAGGGCCAGCAGCCACCCAGAGGGCCAGTCGCTGTGGGGACAGGCGGAGCTGGGTCTGAGCAGGGCCCAGAGAGGTCGCTGGGGAGGGGACAGAGACAAGGAGGGGCCAGCCAGGCCTGCGGTGGAAACTCGAGGGCCGGCCCAGAACTTCGAGGGAGCCACCTGATGTCGTTGTCACCCTGCCAGCCTGGTGACAGGTGTCGGTTGACCAACCCTTTCCAGGAGCTGCAGCAGGAGGGAGCACAGGCCCCAGGAGGGTGCAGGGATGAGTCCCAGCTCTGGGGCGGGATGAGTCCTGCGCCAACGAGCCAGGGACAGCTCGGCCAGGCCCATGGGGTGTGTGCGGGGAGGGGCCGCGGAGACCGAGCGCAGAGAACGAGCGCAGAGACCGAGCTCGGAGCCGCGAGGGCGGAGGCCAGCCCACTGCAGGCCAGGACCCTCCAAGCCCCGCCAGAGTGCGAGGCCACAGGCAAACCCGACGGACGAGAACAGAAGCTGGACCCCAGGCCGACGGAGCAGGACGGGCCGCGGAGGCCGGAGTCAGGGATACCCAGAGCTGAGCGGGCAGCGGGGCCAGTGAACGGGCCAGACTACCCTCGCGCGGCCTGTCCCTGGCCAGTGGCCGGGGCGGGAGGGGCCCAGGTCAGCGGGGCCTGGGACCCTGGGGGCTCAACTGGTCACCAACGTGAGGGGCCAGGAGGAGATGTCCCCAGCCGTGCCCCGCCTCAGGGACCTTCCGGAACAGGCGAGGGGCTGGGAAGCATAGCTCGTAACAGCAGAGGGCTGAGGACACTTCCTCTGACTGTGACCACTGGGATTCTCGGGGCCACCAGAGGTGGGAGCAGGGTGCATGTAGGGGGAGTGGCCCTCTGGGGCTCCCACCCATCTTGCCTCGTCCCAGAGCATGGGAGGAGTTTGGGGAGCAGTGGGAATGGTGAGGCACCCAGCAAAGGCCCTCCACCTGGAGCATGGAAACCCCAAGAGAGGGGCCCAGCCACCAGCCTCCTCCAGCCTGTGACCTCACTGTGCCCTGGTGGAGGGCCCTGAGCAAGGGCTGAGCTCGTGCTCTTGGCTGTCACAGGCCACCCGCCAGGGGCCCTGGTCAGGGGCCCAGAGCCCTAGGGTCGGGGTGCAGGTCAGAGCAACAAGCAGTGTAGTATAATGGGGTAAAGACAGTGGGGGAGGGAGGGATGGGCCGGGCCTGTAGAGAGGGGAGTGGGCCATGGGTAGAGGGAGGAGATGGGGAGAGGGGGAGGGAGGGGGGTGGGGAGGGGTTACAGGCGGTGAGGGAGGAGGGAGGATGGGGAGGAGGGGAGGAGGGGTGGGAGGGGAAGGGCAGACAGGGTGGGTGGGGGAGGGAGGGGCAGGGAGGGCGTGGGGGGTCCGGCCCACCACCGTCAGCTTTTCAGGTCCCGGCGCCTGGGCCTGGCGGAGTTTGGGATCCCGGGCAGCCTCTCTCCTCGGCGCCGGCTCCCTAGGGACGCTTCCTGCTGCTGCCGCCGCCGACCAGGGACCGAGGCTGGCCTGGGTGGCTCTTCCTCAGGAGCCAGGGGGTCCGAGTCAGGCCCTAGCCGCCCACTGGCGCCCTCGGAGTCCCAGATGGTAGAAAGCCGCCTCTCTCTGAGGCGGGGTGGCAGGGCCCAGGAGGCGCGGGCGGGTGGCGGGGACGCACCGGCAGGGCCCCCTGGCCTCCTGCGCCGGCGAAGGGAGCCTCTCTGCGGGGTGCTGTGCTTGGGGGCCGCCCCGGAAGACGGCCACCTCGGCACCGGAAACGGGCCCTCGTCCTCAGAGGCCCAGTCGAGACCCTGTGGGGACAGCGCAGAGGTGGCCTCCTGAAGCGGGGCTTCCAGCTGGGCCAAGGGATGGCCCCTGAGCCCGCTGGGCACGTGCCCCTCCAGGGGACAGCACCCCGAGGCCCACCCTCCAGTTTCGTCGGGCAGGGGGCAGGCAGCACCAGATCCGGCCCAGCCAGGGACCGACACTCAGATGCCGCACCTGCCTTTCCATTAGTTTCGTCTTTTTAATTTTATGGGGTGTCAAAACTTTAAGCATCAGTCAAAAATGTGCTAAGGATAGGATCGAAAAACTGACGGCTTTCAGATAAAAATATTTTTTTCAGGGAAAATAGTGCAAAGTGTTGTCAATGTTATCATCTTAATATTTAAACTCCACATAAAAAATCACATTCATGGCCAAACACTGCAGGTTTGGGACACAAGCCACCTTGGGCAGCTGGAGTGCCCTCCCGCTAAGGCCAGGGCACCTGGCCTCCCCCGGGCCAGTGGTCTCTGGGCCCCGCCTTCGGAAGTCGCGCTGGCGAGGGGACCCACGTATGTTTTCTTAGCGAGAGGATCTGATTTCACTAACCTATTAATGAAGGGAACTCAGAACCAACTGCGTGTTGGTAATTTCACGTGCCCTTCGGAAAAATAACCCCGCAGCCGAATGAAAGCTGACAGATGGCAGTTCAGCGTCTGGCAGCTCTGAGCGGACGGCGCAGACGCGCCGCGCCACAGCCTCACGGGGTGGGCCGGGGTCTCACGTCAGTGGGGAAGTGTCCTCTCCTTTCCACTTGTTCTGACTGGTTGGTCATTTGGAGAATAACCCAAGACAATAGTAAAGCCACGTCCCTAACTCCTGCCTTACCCTTAAGTAAGTCACGAGCGGTTGAACATTATACTTAAAAAGTTCATAGATCACTTGGAAAAAAAGAATTAAAAAAATCTGATATCACGTCATTCGCCAAGAGAAATTCCCAATGGATATGCGACTAGAATGTGAAAAACAAAGGTACAGAAGTTTTCGCAGGAAATGTGGGTGATTCCTCTGCCTGTCAGAAGTAGGCTGATGATAACTCACAACACAGAAACCATAAAACAAAATTATACTAAATATGTGAAAAAAAAGTTCTGTGAGGCAAAGCAAAAAATAAATAAATAAATCAATAAAGATGATACCCTGAGTGAAAAGACCAACCACGATCCCCATAAAAGATCAACAGGGGCCAGGCTTCCCAATACCTAGGAGAAAAACCACCTCATGGATAAACGTGCAAGGACTCTTAATAGTTTATTTTCGACCTACAAACTTAAAAAAAGAAAATGTGTACTGATAAGAGCTCCGTGTCTGGGTGGAGGAAAAACCAGAATCTGAAGTTCTAGAAGCAGCTAGAAATGATTTTTTATGGTGGGGGACAGGGACGCCGTGTGCCTGTTTATTACTCATTTACAAAAAGAAAAAGAGATCCCGCCCTGCTCATCCCGCTGCCCCCACCTCCGGGGGAGGCCGAGGGTCCCCCCAGCGGCCGGGGGCGCCGGCAGGGTCATCAGGTAGGTTTGAATGTCACCTGCAGCCGTTACCTAACTCCGCACCCGCCTCTCGTTTTGAACCGCGAGCCCCTGTTCCCGCAGCGCCCCCCGCCCCCTCGCCCCGGGCAAGGGCCAGACCCGGGACTGTGACCAGCTGGGCCAAGGGGGCCGAGGGTGGGGATTCGGGCCCCTCTGAAGTCACTGGGAGGCCCTCGGGCGCCGGATGGGGCGGCTCAGGGGTGGGCAGGGGTCTCCTGACGCGGGAGTCGGGTGTCCACTCAGGCAGGACCCGGAGGCCCTGGTGTCGCGGAGCGCAGAGGGAACCCGCCTCTCCCACCTGGACCTCCTCCCCGCCCGCCTGCTCCCGGGCGCCCTCCCGCTCCTCTCCATGGCTCCCCTCCCGCGTCCCCTCGTACCGGTCCTCCCCGCCTACCTGCGCCCCTGGCTCCATCCCGCCTCCCGCGGGCACGGCCTCGTCCACAGCAGTTGCGCCCCGCGAGTCCCGGCGCCCTGAAGTACGCGCGCATCCTCCCCGCGGGCCGGGCAGGTGTGCAGGAGCCCACCTGTGCGGGGCCTGCACCTGATGACCCCGTGGCCGCGCAAGCGCAGAAGGCGTGGGTTGCCGTGAGCGGGGCGGGTGAGCGAGGCGCCGGTGAGCCCGGAGCCCGTGAGCCCGGAGGGTCTACACCTGGCCAGTTCCTCATTTTACCCGCGCGTGCCCCGTCCTCAGGAAGTCAGGGCGCCTGCAGACTCCCCAACAACGAGCCATGACGATGCTCTCACTGTGTGCCATCTGTCTCGTCGGCATCATCAGGACAACCGGAAAGGGTGGAGGTCACCATCCCAACCTAGTTCCCGTGGCAACCGAGACACAGCTGTCCCAGCCCAAGTCCTGCTGCCCTGAGGGGCCTTTCCAGCCTTCACTCAGAGGTTCTCAAACTCGAGCTGATCAGAACCCCTGCAGGGCAGAGCCGGGGTTCTGCAGGGACCCAGGACTGGCAATTCACACCACCCCCAGGCGCCCTGCATTCACGAGTGGCTGGTCACTGGGTCTGTACTGATCCCGACCGGCCCTGGAAGCATTTGGGGGAGGGGACTAGAGGAAGCATGGATTGGCTGGCCACAGCTGCCAACCTGAGCACACGTGTGTGTGCTTGTTCTTACACCTCAGCTGCCCTGAGCACCCCTGTGCGTGCTTGGTTTTACACCTCAGCTGCCCCTTGTGCCATTTTGCTGAGGGGAAGGCTGAGCCCGGAGAGGCGGGGACTGTGCAAGGTCACTCAGTGGTCCCTGGCTACCCCAGATGAGAACCTGGGCTGTGTGACTCAGGGTCAGTGCTCCTGGCCCTGGATGCTGCCCTGGTGTTGAAAGGCAGTGTTCGCCTGAATTTGGCCACTGAGTCACTGATTTCCCGCAGAAGGATTTTATCACCTGTTCTGTCTTTTCTCTGTAAATTGAGGTGCTGTTTGAGGCGATGTCCCAGGCCTTTGAGGTCCCCGAATCCTGGGGGCCTGGCCAAGGCTCAGAAGAATGTGGAAGGTGATTGTCAGGCACGGGGTCTCCACGGGACTGTCCCTGTTCCGTTAGCACAGACCATCAGGGCCTGGACTGCTGCCCCGTTCCAGTGCTGCGGGCAGTGGGAAGGGGCCCCCTCAGCCCGCTGCTGGGGCTCCCCAGGGACACAGCTTGGCTGACTGCAGGTCACCAGGGGCCACACTGCTTTGGGGGCACGCATACCCTTTCAGGGGCAGCCCCACTTCGCGGCGCACCGGAGACCACCGGCCAGGCCTCGCTCACTCTGTCCCACATCCAACGGGCACCCAACAGAGTGTGCGCAGCCTGGTTAGATAGGGTAGGGCTCATCCAAGGGCAGGCGTCCTCTGCGGCCAGTAATGTGTGTGCGTGTGCACGTGGATACACACCCACGGAAGTGATGTCTGTAATATACTAAGTGAGAAAAGGCCGTAGAACCGAGTGCAGTGTGACACTGTTTCATAATCACACACCACACATGCACACACATGCACACACGCATACGTGTTCACGCACACATCCAAAAAGAGACCTGAAGGAAATTGTAAGGTTGGTGATATCTAGGTGTCAGGATGTTGGGCACATTTTAACATCACTTAAATCTGTGTCATTTTCTAAAAAGAACGTGTACTTAGTAAAAAAATAATTAAAAAATGTAGCTCACCTAGTACCGCCCATCGCTTCCAGGTGGGAGACTGGGCCACGGGGGGCAGAGTTTGTCCAAATGTCCCAGAGACAGTCGGGCGGGGGCCGCTGGACACTGGCCCAGTGTCCTGATGTTTCCTCACTGTACCAGGCCATCCCGGGGCCCCCTGACCTGCTGGCCCCCAGGGCACCCCGGTCCCCCGGCCCCCTGGCACTTAGGTGTGCTGCTTTGAGCTTGGNCTGACGAAAGAAATCGAGGAACGAAATAGACGAGGGGTGCCCCCTGTTCATGGGTAGGGAGACTCACTGAAGTCCGGAAACCAAGTCTCCTTCTGCAGACTTAGCACAAGCCCACTAAGCCACAGTAGCCCATCTTGTAGATACGGACAAACCGATCCTAACGTTTACATGGGTGCGAAGGACCCAGAAGGGCCACACGATTCTGAAGAGCGGCGCAGAGGGCGGACAGCGGCCCGGCCTCCAGGGTCGCCGTGACTGCGCAGTAGTCGTGACGCGCAGATCTGCAGCGCGGAGGGCGCGGAGCGAATCAGCGGAGGGACAGAGGAACGCGACAGCCAGCCCGGGGAGCCCAGAGAGGGACGCCCGTGAGTGATGTCGACTGACTGGACGAGCGTCAGGAAGTGACGATGCAGCAAGACGGTCTCTGCAACCGATGAGGCTGGGGCAGCCGGGTGTGCACACAAGCGGCACCAAACGCACGAAACAGAAAAGGGAACCTGGGCTCGGACCTCCCCGTCCTCACGTCAGGGGACTCAAAATGGGTCACGGAACTACACGGAGAAGGCAAAACTTGAAATTCTTAGCAGCTGACCTGGAGGAAACCGAGATGGCCTTGGGTATGACAATGACTTTTTAGCTACGACAGCAAACCCCCGATCCACGAAAACTTAAATTTATAAGCCGGACTTCAATGAAATGGAAAACTTCGGATCCGTGAAAGACAATGCAAAGGCAATGAGAAGAAAAGCCGCAGACGGGGAGGAAATTTTCGCAAAAGGCACATCCGATAAAGGGCTGTTAGCTAGAGTGTGAAAAGAACCTGAAAACTCAAAACTAAGAAAAGGTGACAGGCCTTAGCAGACCAGCCCCAAAGACCACGCGCAGATGCGAGGAAGCACCTGGAAAGCTGCTCCGGCCGGGCCCTCGGCGGGCGTGGGCGGAGGGCCCGGCGGGCGGGAGACCCGGACCCCGCGTCTGTGTCCGGGGGGCGTGGTCAGGAGTCCTGTGTTTGGAGGGGCCGATGGGCCCGTAGACACAGTAAGGGTCCGGGCCGTGCTGACGTGACAGGGCGGAGGCGACGCCCGCTTCGGGTGGCGGGCTGGGCGCGCCTTCGGTCCGGGCAGCGCTGGCCCTGGTCGCCCGGGCGGAGCGGGGCAGCGGGCGGCCTCCCGACAGACTGTGCTCCGCTGCTGGCGGGAGCCCAGCAGGGCGCGATTTTGTTCTTTTCCCCCAGGTTCAAAACAGCCCCCTTGGAGAGGCCCCGGGGCCCAGCGTCCTCTCCCTTTGAAGCTCGGCTTTGCCCTTGACCCCGGCATTGTTTGTCTGGGTGCCGATTGCCCAATTTTCCGGCACGAAGGCAGGACTGGCAGCGGTGGGTGACGGAAGAGCCGGGCCGGTTTCATCACCCACCGAGCCCCGGCCCCTGCGGAGCGCGGCGGGGACGGCCGCGTCCCGGGGAGACGCCGCAAGGTGCGGGCCCGCGGAAGCCGGAGGGCGAGCGGGCGGCCGTGCGGGGGCGACACGGAGCTGCTGAGGTGGCCGCGCTCCCACGACCCGCCCCTCACGGCCGACACGCTCAGGTCCTTGGGCGCAGCAGGCGACACCTGTACCCACGGCCCCGCCGCCCAGGGCGCATGCGTTGGGAAGTGCCGTGAAATGGTTGGCGAAGACGCTGCGTGTGGCCCCAGCCGTGCTGCACCCCCTGGGGTGGACAGGGCGCCTGCTCTGCCTCTCTGAGATGGGGACAGTGGCTTCCCTTCTCTGTCCCTGAACCCCCCAAGTCTAATGCTCCTTCCTGCCCAGGCGACATAATAGAGCGAGTCCACATGTGGCACTGAAAACTTCCCACGTGGACCCCTCCCCTGCCTCTCAGCCCGGCCCCCAGGCCTACCGACTGCCCGTGAAGTCACAGACGCGGTGGCCCCCTCTTCCGCCTCAGATGCGGGATTTGGGCAGAGCCGCTGCGGGTAGCCCCCTGAGGTGTCCCCAGCAGCTCTGGCCAGCGGGGCCTGGCACCAGGTCCGCGTAGTGGCCCCTGTGCCTGCCGCCCCTGCTCTCTGGGCCTGTGACCTGGTGTCCGGCTCCTGGACCCTCACCCCCCGGGGCCTGGCTGTGTGGTGCTCCCCCACCTCTGAGACCTCGGCCTCTGGGCGGCTGTTCAGTGCCCCCACCCACTGTGCCGGCGCTGGCTGCACGGGCCTGTCCCATCGCTGCCTGCCTGGCTGTCCTTCCACACTGCACCCCAGCCTGCTGCTGGGGGGGTCCCCACTCCTCTGAAACACCATGGTGGTGGCCTCTTCTCTGACAAGCGCTCAACCTGTTGTCCCCAGCACACGCTGGGCTCTCACCGAAGCACTTGTCACAAGGGCCAGCTTGTAATCAGCCCTGGACAGGGCGTGACCACCACAGCACCTGCCAGGACCAGTTCAGGCCTCGTGGTGGCCCCCACGGAGCTCCGTGCCTGCACCCCACTGAGGGGGCTGCTCCCTGGCTCCCCTGTACTGCTCTTGGGAAGGGAGGAGAACTAAGCTCTCACGTGGGGGCGGGGGAGGGGCTGGAGCTTAATGAGATGGCCCAGGAGGATGATGTGGAGGCCAGGGAGGCAGATGCCAGGGACGCGGTGGTTGGAGACGTGTGTGAGACAGACCAGAGGTAGAGACACGTGGCTCAGAGGGTGACATGGATCATGGGGTGTGGAAATTCAAGCAGGGGGAGCCCCAGCAAGTCGTGGAGGTGCGACCTTTTCTTTCTCTGGGGCGGGGGAGGGGCGGCCCGGGGCACCACATCGGAGAGGGGCTCCCTGCACACCTGTGCCCACAGGAAGCACCCCTCCCCCTAGTCGGCCATGGGGAGTCAGATCAGTGGGCTGGGCATGAAGCCAGGTTACGCAGTGGGCGCCCTGCAGCCGGCCGCGGGGCCTGGGTTTAGGATGCACCCAGAAATGACCACAATCAGAGCCACCTCATGGTGACTGGGCCTGCGGAGCGAGGGCTGCCCACCCCGCAGGACAGACAGGTGGCCCGCAGAGCGCCCGGGCAGGGCCTGCTCCCGGGCAGGTCTGCGCCCTGCGTCACAGGACGAACGCTCCCGGGTCTGGTGGCTATTTACTTTGCTCCTGCTTTGAGGTGAGTGATGGAAACATGGGAATCGATCCGTTGGGACAGACTTCCACTACGTGCGGAGAGGGTGGGGCGGGGCCGCTGGCGAGGCACAGCTGGGGGACACTCTGGGCTGACAAACAGCCGGGTGCTGGCAGGTGGGCCCCAAGCCCCCCACGACCCTCTCGTGTGCCGTTGAGAAAACGTGTCTGTGGGCACGGTGATTCCACGGTGCAGAGCCGGGGGGAAAGGCAGAGCACAAACTCTTCTGGAAATTAAATCATTTAGGAGGATACATCGAAAACAGTGCCAGCTGAGTCAAAGGCACTGGTCCCGTCTGCCCCTCAACCGGACACCGACCTTTGCTCTGAAAAAACAATGACAAACATGACCGTGAACTTCCGAGTGCAGTCATTTTCATGACCTTATTTTGATTGTTGCTGGGGAGCTGGAGCAGCTGTGTGGCCTGTGGGTGCCGGCGAGGCAGAGCAGAGGCCGGCCCGAGGCCCCAGGTGCCGTGGCCAGAGGGGCCCTTCGTCCTGGGTTCAGCTTGGTGGCCCCTGCGAGAGAGCGTCCATGTGCCCGCTCCTAGTAAATGCAGTGTTTACGCGAGTCCAGGAGGACGAGAACCGCAGGGGAACCGGTGCCCCCAGGCTCCCGGTGCCGCCCACAGCAGACATCAGCCCCGGTTCTCATGTGTCCTTGAGAGTTTCCATACAGTAGAATCCTGGTGACAGGTCTGATCACATTTCCTGAACGCAGAGAGCACGCGTTCCGTCCCTCACCGGCAAGGCCACCGCACGACCTGAGCAGCCGGGGGACTTCGCCCACCGGTCAGTGTAGAGCTGCCTGGTCCATCAGCCGCTGCCGACCTTCCAGGGACTGGGTTCCAGGGAGCGTGCCTTCGGCTCCTGGGGACAGCAGGGCCACTTCTCACTGTCTTTGAAGGCACACTGACATTTTTCTTGCAAAGGAAGAGAACATCCAAGAAATAGAAATATTAACTAAAAAGGAAGTCTCAGTATTCGATCCCCGACAAAAATGTGGACTGGGCCAGACAGAGTCAGCCTGGGGTCTGGGCGCAGCCGTGGCCTGGGCTCCTGCTGGGCCTGGTGGCCGGGCCTCTGTGTCCTGGAAGTGCAGTGGACGGTCAGCCTCCAGGCTGCAGTGAGACTGGGTGAAACTGGGGAGCGTGGGGACCTTGGGCTCTGCCCTGGGGTGGACGTCTGTCCCCTCCCTCCCTGGGAAAGGCTGTGGAGACTGAAGCGAAGGGCGCGGGCTGCTTCCTGCGGGAGGAGAAGCAGGTCTGGGCTTCTCCTGAGCGCCAGCGCTGGCGGGCAGAGGCCTTGCTTCCGAGCCTGCCCTGCTGCGCTCTCCCTGGGCCCTGGCTTCCCTGTGGAAACGAGGGGGGATGTTGGGGTGGGGGGGCGCTTCCCCTGGGTCAGCCCAGGACCGCGGGCTGCTGGGCTGGCCGGGTCCCCATTAAACAAAACAAGTCCGCGCTGGCCCCACCCGCCGCGCGCTCGCGGTGGGGTACATCACGACGGAACAAACAGTCCGCGCCGCGTTGACCCTCCGTCCCACCCACGGTTTGCGCAGGGCCTTGAGCGCACGAGCAAAACAAACTTATTTTGGACACTGCCGGTGGCGCGCAGCTCTGCCAATCATTAACCAACGGGTTCAGGTGACCTGGCCCCGGCCCTTCATAAGGCGCATGCAGCGCCCAGCGAGCATCCACCACTCGGCGAGCACCGACCACCGCCACCGCCACCGCCACCGCCACCGCCCAGCGAGCAGTGAGCCCGTGCGCCACCCCGGCCTGGCGATGCCTGAGATTCCCTCTGCCGGCGCCTGGCCGGTCCTCCTCCTGCTGGCCGTCCCGCTCGGCGCGGCCGCCAGCGCCCCGCAGCCGTGGCACTGCGCGCCCTGCTCGGCCGAGAGGCTCGCGCTCTGCCCGCCGGTGCCCGCCTCGTGCCCGGAGCTCGCCCGGCCGGCCGGCTGCGGCTGCTGCCCCACGTGCGCCCTGCCGCTGGGCGCCGCCTGCGGCATGGCCACTGCGCGCTGCGGCCGCGGGCTCAGCTGCCGCCCGCTGCCCGGGGAGCCGCGGCCCCTGCACGCCCTCACCCGCGGCCGGGGCGCCTGCATGGCCGCTCCCGACAGCCCCGCGCCCGGCGCTGAGGCCACAGGTACCACCACCCCCAACCCAATCCCCTCTAGGACAGGTGGGCGGGCCGGAGCAAGCAGGGTAAGGGGCTCCAGGGAAGCCCACGGCCGGTGGGGGCAAACCCACCCAGGCCCAGAGGGCGGAGCCTGGAAGGGCACCTCCATCCTGGAGGATCCCGCAGGGGGCATCCAGGAAGGCGCGCGGCTCAGTGCCGGGGAGGCGAGAGCCCAGCCCGCCGACCCCACGCCCAGCCAGGGGGAGTGCCGGCAGGTGGCGGGGTCTGCGCTGCGGGTGCCACCTCCTCTCTGCGGGCTCGGCAGCCCCCGGGGCCGGAGCCTGGGAAAGACCGGCGGTGCGAACCCCTCCTGGCACCCCTCCTGCCGTGCCCACCACGTGTTCCAGTGTCCTTTGTAATATACGTCCTGTGGAGACAGTATGTGCTTCCCAAATGTTTACAGAACATAATGTGAGAGTTTAGGCTGAAAACTGCACTGCATTCAAGCCACAGAAAACAGTGTTTGAAGTGCCTGTCGCCTGCCCAGAACGCGACAATCAGGCTCTTTCCTGGATTAAGCTGCGATTTGTTTGTAGTGGGAAGCGCAGGAAACGCCTCCTCGCCCCCCTCCCGCGCTCCCCACCTCCTGGCTCCCTCGCCCCGGGGCAGCCCTGGCCCTCCAAGGAGGGGACCCAGCTCCCTGCTGCAAAGTCAAGGAAACGGGGCTGGCTTCTCGGTCCGCAGAGGACAAGGCTCTTCCCGGGCCCCCAGAAGACCAGTTCTGGGTGATTCTGTCCGTACCGAACGGAACCCTAGGACGGTCTGCGAGATATCTGCTGAGCCCTCTTCTGGGGGCTGTGAAGTCCCTCAGACGTGGGAGGCCGAGAGGAGAGGGGGCACCTGGAGTCTAGACCTGCTCCCAAGTGGCCCCAGCAGCGCCAGTCAGAGCTACTGAAATGCCACTTGGTGGGTGGGAATCTGGAGTGGGCTCAGGTGGGGACTGTGGTGTGTGGCCCAGGGCGGGCAGAGGAGCGCGTGGCGCCCGCTCTGCTGCTGCGGAAGCAGAGACGCAGGGCGCTCTGGCCAGACCCGAAGCTCAGTGTTTTCCCAGGACAGTCTGGTGTCACTCTTTCCGGAACCTTCAGAATCTTCCCAGCCTTATGTCCCAGCCTGGTGTTTGGGAAGGGGTGCGACTTTGGGGGACAGGTGCAGATGCTTCGGGAGGGCTCACGGATCTGTGTGTTCCATTTTCAGATGCAAAGGGCCTCGTGGCCCCACAGAGCATGTCCCCTGGGAGCACGGGGCTGACCCGAGAGGAGCTGCAGGACAGCTTCCACCTGGTGGTCTCGTCCAGCGAGGACCTGCCCACCCTCTGGAAAGCCGTCAGCAACTACCAGAGCCTAAGGGCCCTCGGGGCCACCGACATCCAGACGTGGAAGGTGAGGCGCAGTGAGTTGCTCGAGGAAAGCATAACATAAAACTTAGCATTTCACCATTTTAAAGTGTCAAGTGCTGTAGCATCAGGCACACCCATGACATTCTGCAGCCATCACCACCGCCCATCCCCAGACCTCTGTCTTCCCAAAATGGGACTGAGCAGCTCAGGTGACTCCCTACAGCATCTCAATTGGCGTCGGTTTTAAATTCTACCACTTGAGGGCGACAAAGAACAGAGGTTGGAGTGACTTGGGCTGAGTGGGAGGATGGTCCCTTCCACGAAGTGGCCGAACCATTTTCTTGACACTGCGGTGTTTCATCTGGAGATAGTGACGCAGGAAGAAAAGTTTGCCCTTGCTCGGGGTCCCCGGGGGGTGCCCCGTCCTCGCCAGTTAGGCTTCCGTGAACTGAGCGCGTTCACTGCAGAGATCAGGCGTTAATGCCTGGAAATCTCTGCTGCAAATTCGCCATTGCAGAGCATGCGTCCTCCTGTCAGCTGGGCGGCTGGGGCCAGAATGACGATTGGGGCAGGGGTGGCGGGAGAGAGCCGTGGTGCTTGGGGCGTTCGTGGAGGGGCGTGGGGTCTCCTTCCTCCCGACAGCGCAGGGCGGAGGCTGAGCACCCCCCAGTGCAGGAGGCCCGTCCCGTCCGCTGTGGCTGGGCTGAGCACTCATCTTCCCATCATTTACTCCAACGTCAAATCTCTCTCCCAGGAGCCGTGCCGCCGGGAGCTGTATGAAGTGCTGGAAAGACTAGCCGAGCAGCAGCAGGGGGCCGGAGGAGCTGGGCCACACAGGTTTTACCTGCCCAACTGCCACAGGAGCGGCTTCTACCACCCCAAACAGGTGCGCCCCCTTGCAAAGCCACGCCTTCCTCTCACAGTCCATCCAGCCCCCCATGCACCGCGGACAGCGCCCAAGCGGGTCCTACTGAGCGGGATTCAGGCCCCTGGACCTGGTGGCCTGCTGCGCTGGGGGAGGGGGCCCGGGGCGCTCTGTCCCTGAGCCCTCTGAGCAGGAGGGACTTTCTCAGGCCCTGCTCTTTGGGTCTGAGTCTCTCACCTACAACACGAGGGGCGACAGCTCTGCTTAGAGCGGGGAGCATCTGTTTGGACACCTCGTACTTTTTTCCTCCCCACAAAGGGGGAGGGACTCTGTCATTACACATGACAGTGTTTTCTGGCTGGCCAGGTAATAAATGACATCACACATGCCAAGACCTGGGGAGCCGAGGCCTCGGGGAAGTGCGGGCTCTGTGGACGGTACAGGGATACAGAGACTCGGCAGTGTCACAGCAGAGCAGGGCCTCGGGCGGGAGCCGGGGGCCGTAGGGCCACGAGGCAGACAGCCGTGGGCACAGCACGCCGTCCCGCACACGCGTGGGGGCCTCATCTCACTGGACTCACGAGCTTGGTCTCCGCTTTATGAGGAGAACCAGGAGGGTGTTGGGTGTGCCTTTGGTCACGGTCACGGCCAGTGAGGGGTGCTCTCTGCGTGGCACCGGGTGGCACAGGGCCCTGTCACGCGGCTGCTCTTGACCTTGCGTCTGTGTCTGCAGTGCGAGGCGTCTCTGGACGGAGAGGCGGGGCTCTGCTGGTGCGTGTACCCCTGGAGCGGGAAGAGGATCCCGGGGTCTGCGGAGGTCCGAGGGGACCCCAACTGCCCTCAGTATTTCCACTGAGAACGGAAGAATGCGGCCTAGTCCTTCACGTGAGATATTTAAGTGCATAGCGTATTTATACTCTGGAGCACGCGCGTTTATACTCATATGGATTTGTACATACGAAGGAACCACTTTTTATGCTGCACATAGTACTTGATATATAAAGCTTCGATTTATTTATTCACTGTAAGTTTATTTTTCTACACGGCAACTTGTGCCGTATAATTTATATATCGTGAAACACTTCTTACCACCTGCCTGTAAATACTTGTATTTTAGCTTTTCCAATGTCCCGGCTTCTGTTCGTAAAGAGCTCGCGAAAATCCTTGCGAGCCGAGCGCGCGGCGGGGCTTCTGCCGCGGCGGCCGGAGCAGGCTGAGCGATTGCGCGGCCCGCGCGCGGTCAACGCGCGGGTCGGGGCGGATGTTGAGTAAGCTCAGCTCTTTGGGGCCCTGTTGCTGCCTGTAAACACGTCGTCAAACTTTGACAATGTAACGTATTCGGAATAAAAGTTCTACTCGCAACATTTTACTGCTGTGGATGTTCTGGAAGCCCCCTGCGGTCACGCGGTCCGTTTCCCGTCTGCGGGTCCTGCCTCACTCCTGCAGGGCCGCTGGGGCACCCCCGGCCGGGCACCCCCGGGCTGGGCACCCCCGGCCGGGCACCCCTGGCTGGCCCCGCCGCCTCCATTCGCCCCTTCCTTCCCACTTGTAAACAGGCGAGGGCTTGTCCCCTCTGTCACACAGAGAGAAGCACCTGCCGTCGCCCCCGCCGCCCCTCCCCTCCGCCTCCGCCCTCTGCAGAGCCTGAGAGGCGCCTCCAGGCGGCGCCGCGCCTGCCCCTCCTGCTCGCAGGGTTCAGCCTTGAGCCCACGTCCTCTCTGCTCCTCGGGCCCCTTCTCACCGCTCGCTCGCTTTTCCTGACTCTGCCTCCCCGGCCCTGCCGAGGGCTCCCGCCACTTCGCTCCCTGGGTGGTCTCCCAGCGGGTCCCACACGGGCCTCCCTGCTGCATCCCCACCCTCGGCCCACCTCAGGTCACCTCTTTCCCGACTCCAGTCCCCATCATGAGTCTCCCCCTTCACCCTCTGACCCCGCAGCCAAGCCCCAGAAACCATCTGTGAACCCAGGGTTCAGTATCATAACATCTGAACAAAGTGGACACAAAATCCGCAACAAAATACTAGCAAACTGACTCAAGCAACATATGAAAATAATCATTCACCATGAGCAAGTGGCATTTACCTCAGACGTGCAAGGTTGTTTTAACGTTCCCAAGTCAGTTCATGTAATAAGTTATATCAATAGAATAAAAAAAGCCCCCGCATCACATGATCACCTCGATAGACTCCGAAAAAGCAGTTGATAATACCCCATACCCTTGCGTGGTCAAGACAGTGTCACTGGAAAAGGGGACGTATAGATGGGCGGGAGAGACGGACTTGAGAGACCATTAATAAACCCACATGTTGATGGCGGAGAGAAGACCCTTTAGTGGGGATAAAATTGTGTTTTCAGTAAATGGGGCCGGGGCAGTCACCTGCAACTGGAGAGTCGCAGGCAGGGGAAGGAGTTGAAGCCAATTCAAAATCAAAGACCCAGATGTGAGAGCCAAAAACTTAAAACTTTA
This sequence comes from Pteropus medius, assembly GCF_902729225.1. Classification (NCBI taxonomy): domain Eukaryota; kingdom Metazoa; phylum Chordata; class Mammalia; order Chiroptera; family Pteropodidae; genus Pteropus; species Pteropus medius. The sequence goes on from NW_024352780.1 coordinate 672,212, forward strand.
AGAAGAAAACATAGGGACAAGTCTTTATGATCTTGGATTTGGCATCAAAAAGACAGGCAATAAACTTAGAAAAAGGTAAATCGGACTTTATATCAAAGTTAAAAACTTTTGTGCTTCAAAAGCCACCATCACAAAGTGAGAAGACTCCTCCCAAGAGAGAAAATATTTTCAAGTTGCGGAGCATGAGGAACCCTTACGACTCAGAGATATAAAGACAAACAACCCAGTTAAGAGTGGGCGCGGCATCTGCGTAGACATTCTCCAGAGGAGACCTACACGGTCCATAAGCACCTGAAGACGCTCGGCACTGGTCACCAGGGAAATGCAGTGAGACCCACTTGGCTCCCATCAGGGCCCTGGCTCAAATGTCAGGTGACTGCGGGCGTGAGCAGGTGGGGACCCTCGCACAGCTGCTGGGAAGAACCGTCTGGCAGTTCCGAGGCAGTCAGGCCGGTTTGCACATGTCTGCGCCCAGCCACCCGGGGCTGCTCGCTGGGCGACGCTGAGAGTCTCAGGGGCGCCTCCCTGTGGCGGTGCGGGGGCCTCACCGGTAGCTCCTCCCGCGACCCACGCCCGCCAGCGGCCTCCTCCCATTGGCTCTTCCGTGGAAACCGCCTTAGGTGGCTCCGAGGCGCTGCCATCCCTCAGAGTCCGCCGTCCTCCCGCCGGGCCGCAGATCCCAGGCCCAAGGCTGCTCTCCGGCCCTCCGCGCAGCCTGGCTTCTGTCCCCACTGCACCGTGTCGCTCCCCACTCTCGGCTCCTGCCCACTCCGGCCCTGCGCTGGCCCCTCCCTGGTCTCAGCGCCTGTCCCCCCACCGGCTGGGCACACGCCCCGCGGTCCCCCGGCTCCTCCCCAGGATCCGTGCTTCTTCTGGCTAGAGAGGGCCCCTCGGCGTCCTACAGCCTGTGACCTCGCCGCCTTCAGTCGCCACTTGAAAGTCACCCTGTCAGAGCCCTTCCCGGGTCAGCTTTTCAAAATCAAAAAAATAAATGAGAGAGAAGAGAAAAGGCACACGGGAGGGAGGACGGCCCCGGGCCTTCCGCGTCCCCGTCCGCGTCCCCGTCCCCGTCCGCGTCCCCGTCCCCGTGGTTCGGCCACAGCGCTCGCCCCTCCCCCGAGGGCCCCCCCTCGCTGTCCTGGCCTCCCGTTCGCGTCCGCGGCTCCATTCACGCGCGCCTGTTTGAGACTGCAGCGCGACAAGTACGGGGGCGTTTTCTGGGGACCGGACAGAGTCTGGGCCACATCTGAGGTGCAGGAAGGGGCTGGACAGAGGCAAGTGGGGACCGGCTCTGGGCAAGGCTCTGGCAGATGCCAGTGGCCGGCGGGCAGGGGGCCTCCGGACATGGGGCATGGGGTCTGCGCCCCTCTCCTGCAGGGAGGCAGAGCCGGCAGGCACGCACCCCACACCCACGCGGGGCGCTCGGTATCCCCGAGCTCCTCCCTCCGGTGCGTGAACCCGGGGTCCTTGCCATCTAATGGCGACAAGGCAGCCCTCCTGACCGAGCCTCGTTGGCCGTCCTGAGCTCCCGCAGCGCTGGGTACACGGGGCCTGAGCACAGGAGCAGACGTCTCTCCTGACAGGCTGCGGCCAGGGATCCCTGCTCAGGACGCCTGTTGCGGTGGGTGCTGGTGGCTCCTCCAGGGCACCCATGTGCTTGTCGGACCCTGGAAGGCCGTGCGGCAAGGCGTGTGGCCTGACACAGTGGAGCGGCCAGTGTGTGTGTCTAGGGGCCGGTGGCTGGGCACATGTGGTACTGGGTGGGTGGGTGGTGAACCCGGGCGGGCAGGGGAGCGGGGGTCCAGCTGGGCCTGAGGGAGGGGAGATGGGAGGGGCCAGTGCAGCCTCGTGAGTTCACGGGGCATGACAGGAGGGCACTCAGAAGGAAGGATGACCGGAGGCCGGGTGGAGGTGGTGCTTCCAGGGAGGCGAGCGGGGGCTCACAGGCCAGGAGTCGAGCGTGGCTCCCTGCGCCCAGCGCCTGCCCAGCGCCTGCCCTGCATCCATGCTGGGACCGCCTGCTCCCCACCGCTGGCCCTGCTGGCCTCTACCTCGCTCCTTCCCTGGTGCATCGTGACCTGGCCGGAACCCGCCCCCAGGACCTATGCTCTGCTCCCTGGCCCCCGGGTCATCTCTGATCCCACCCCCACCCCGGGTGTCTGGACACTCAGCGCTTACTGCTGGGCACACTGCTGCCACCATGATGAGGACCCACCCCCGGGGGCTTCGTGAACGATCGGGCTGCTCTGATCATGTGACTTCCTTACATGCAACACACCCTTCGATGCCTTGAAGTCATAGGGTCGGAACTTTGCCTGAAGTGGCTCTGTGACAAGGGGCAATTGTCCCCAGGCTGCGGAGGGGCACCGAGACCCCGGAACCCCCCAGCATCTCCTTGGGTCCTTGTCCACTTCCTTCTCCAAGGACTGAGAGGAAAGGACATCGGGCTGAATCGTCCAGTTTGTGTCCCCCGTACCTGCCCGAGTGGTGACAGAGAGGACAATGGGGACAAGACTCGAATACAGCGGGGGCCACAGAGATGCACTGTCTGGCCCGTCCCCACCATCTTCCTCACGATGATCCGAGGCGGCGACCGGCCTCTGCCCACCATCCTGCGTGCTGCTCCAGAACGGAGGGACGCGTCTCGCTGTGACGGCTCCGACTCAGGAGTGCCCTGCCCTCTCTGGACTGTTTCGTTAGTGACATCAAACCCGGAGCCAGTCATTGACGTGGGGAGAGGGTTTCTTTACCGTGAAAACTTTATTTACCAATTATAAATACATTGCAAGACGAACTTTTCAAAAATAATTTTTTTTCCAAAAACGTAATTAAAAAAATAAAGAAAAGCTCATAGGTGGCAGGACGTCTGCGGACCCCTGTGTCGCGGGCAGCAGGGCCTCCGCGGGGTGCAGTGAGTGCCCCACTGCCCGCCCTCCTGGCAGCGGCCCAGGTTTCGTCCCCAGCGCGGCTGACGACTCAGCTAGATGCCGGCGAGCAGGTCCTGCCACATCCGGACTGCGGCGGGTGCACGCGAACAGCTCACGAGGGAGTTTTCTCTGCGAACATGTGTGAAGCGGAAAGAAAAGCCTGGGGGGCAGCGAGCGTCCCCCACGCCCTCCCTCCGTCTTTGCGGGTACATGCGATCAGCATTTTCTACACTATGTCAGGGAGGACAGGGGACGACAGGTGAACAAAGGCCTCCTCGGCCTTTGAGGAGTTTATCCTCAAAAGTAACACTGGCCTTGAATTTTTCGAGTGCGAAAACACCATTTTCTGACAAAGGAGGGTCAGAAATACCCACCTCTATAGGTTGCCAGACCTCCCCAGGCCCTGCTCGGTCATTTCTTTTTTTTGATAAGCCAGACCCTGGCGCGTTCTCTGCACCGGTCCCCTGGCAGGGCGGGGCCCCCAGGACAGGAGACGCCTCTGGGTCGGGGGACGCAGGCCCTTGCTCCCGCCAGCTGCACCGGTGGCTTGGACACCAGAGCCAGGGCCCTGTCCTCAGGAGGCCCGTGCTCATGTCACAGAGGGACGAAGCGCACGTCTGCGTGAGCAACGCGGCTGCGAAGGCGTGAGCGGAGGCCGGGCCGCGTCGGTGGACACGGCGCCCGGCGCGGCGTGAGGCCGGTGGCTGCTCCTGCGTTTACAGGCAGTTTTAAGGGAAGCAACGAGAAAAACGACGCTGTTTCAGTGACCACTGGAAAGTGACAAGACGCTCGAGTTTACCGTTTCAGAGAATCGGGCATTCACACATCTCTTTCCAAACTTTGGTTTTTTAAAAAATCAGTTCGCCACAAAAGGAAATATTAATCGAGGCTGAAGCCAGCTGCTGATCATGTCCTTGGCAGTCTTTTGTGCAAAACCGGCGTACTGGGGCTCCCCACTAACTGAAACAAACAGAAGAAGAAATACGTTGAAATAACTCCCCCAGGTCAGGGGTCCAGTCCGCCCCAGAATAACCAGACATGACACACTTTTCCCCAAGCAAAGAGATACGATGCTCGCAGCATTCACCCCAAAATCACAATGATCTTTTCCAACGTACGAGGAAGCAAACACAACAAAAAAGTGAAATTTTCTTCTGTTTACTTAAATTTATCTTGAGGAGATAAAAGGAAATATATTTATTCTTTTTTTCCCCAACAGTGTTCTCATTTATTAAAAAAAAAAAAAAGAATATTGAACGTGCTAGCATTCTTCAAAACGGTGGTTTAAAAGTTCATTTTCCTATTAGATTTAAATAAACTTTATTAAAATTCTGTTTACCACAGACTATCGGAAGATCTATAATGTGTTTTACAGGGAAAAAAACGGCCACATTTTTGAACTTAGAAACACGCACAGCAGGAGGTGAGCGGCTGGCGCGAGGGAAGCCTCGTCTGCCTTTCAGCCGCCCCCAGCGCCAGCATCAGCTCCTCAGCTCCGCCAGGGACCAGCGGGTGTTGGGTGCTCATAGGAGCACCGGTCCCTGGTGCCACAGAGGTCGGGGGCGGCTGCTCTAACGGGCTCTCGTGGATGAAGATTCACCCGTGAAGACAAAGGAACTGCGAACTTCACGTGTTTTTGGTTCTTTAAACGGAAGTGAAGCGTCCGCGAGCCCCGGATCCGCCCGTTAGCTGAGCTGGGGGCCCCTGCGCCTTCCTCCGGGCCCTCGGCCCGAGACCCCGCTGCCGCCCGCAGGCCCCGGGCTTACGCGGCAGCTAGTTGTCCTCGGCGCCGTAGCACTGCACGGCGCCTCTGCCGCTGGCGTCGGAGCCCGGGAGCGGCTGCCCGTACTTGTCCACGCACCAGCAGAAGCCCCGCTTCCTGCCTTTGGAAGGGCGACACTGGGGACGGAGCACAGAAGAGCCAGCGTGAACCCGGGGGCCCCGCGGGGTCCCGAGGACAGGGGCGGGTGCCAGGGCGTGTGTCTGCAGGCGGGGCAGGCGGGTTCGTGTCCCTTAAGGTCTTGGGGAGACCCTGGACCCGTCTCCTCCCTGGGCCGCACACGGGCAGAGAACAGCCCACCGGCCCCGGGCCTGCCCCGCCCCTGCAGGGCCCACGGTGGGGTGTGACCGGCAGTGACCACCGGAAGGGGGGTGAGGCCATGGGAGGCGACGGCCTCTGGCTGGGGCCGTGTGACACGCAGCTCCGTGGAGGAAGCGTCCAGTTCCGACGGTCACGTTGCCGTGACGTCATCGTCGTCCACAGAGGCTTTAAAATACCTACGTCTCCGGCGCGTCCGACCTTACGGCGCGTCACCCCAGGAGGCGGTGTGCAGGGGCGGGCCCCGCGGGACACGCACCTGCTTCCTCTTGTAGAAGCCCCTCTTGTCGCAGTTGGGGATGTGGATGCCACGAGGGCTCAGCACGTCCAGGAACTTCAGGCGGTTCAGCGCATCCTCCATCTCGCGGCGGCAGGGCCCCTGGGGCGGGGCACGGCGGGGTCAGCGGTGACGCGCGCCCCGCGGCCTGAGCCGGGCGGAGCTGAGGTGCCCCTGGCCCAGCTTCAGACCGAGTGAGTGGTCGCGCCCCCACCCCCCCCCCAGTGTGTCCCCCGGAGACTGGGGACAGAGCGATCGGGATGAAGCGTGGGTGGGGCTTCCTCTCCCGCAGGACCTCGGACCAGCGTTTCACCCAGGACGCCCCCACCGCCCATCACGGGGACAAGGGACCGGCTCTCACGTATTCCGTCTCCCGCTTGGACTCGGAGGAGAAGTTCTGGGCGTCTGTGCTCTGGGCCTCGTAGTCGGCCTTGTAGCGCTGGCTGTCCTTGGCATGTCCTTTCTTGATGGCGTCCATCTTGGCGTGGCCCGCGTGGAACTTGGAGTCTGGCGCCCGGTGGGTACCAGGCAGTGCCGGGCTCCCCGCGGCCCCCGTGCTGGGGACTTCCTCTGACTCACTGCTGTTTCCTGGAGAGACACGAGGGGATCGGCCGTCTTTCCACAATGTCACCAACGCACTGCGTCACCCCACGGAGGACCGCCACCCGCGGTGGCAGCAGCTGTGCCTCCGGAAGGGTTACAAGCAGGGGCTACTCAGCTTGAGGCGTCCCCTCCTCCAGCAGGAGGGGCATAGCTGAGCACGACGCCCCTGGGGGTGGGCAGCAGATCCAGAAGGCCCCCAGGCAGGGCCTGCTGCTCTGCTGGGGTGCCCAGCGCCCCGCTGCAGCTGACCCGTCCTCTGCCCTCTTGGGGATGTGTCCTCATGGTGGCAGCCGGCCACCACCGGGAAGCCCGCCAAGGCTGCTGGCATTAGCTCCGAGGAGACTGAGTGGGGGACGCTCCGAGGGCTGAGGGGCCGAGGCGCTGGAGGTCAAGTGTTCCAGCTGCAGGGTGACTCGCGGGGTGCGGGGCTTGGGGAAGTTCCCCCCGCTCTGTCGCCATGTCCCCACTGGCAGTGGTCCCAGGAGACGGAGGAGGCGCTCTGCTCCCAGGGGCCTGGGGCAGGGAGGCACACCCGTCTGGACCAGCGCCCACAGAACTGGTGGGGTTTGGTTTTGATTTCCTTTAATCTTCATTGCCCCCCCCTTTATTTTTCAGGGAGGTACTGGGGCAAGGAGATGTAAATAAACATATTTGCATTTCTTTTCCAAGAACTCTGAGTAATGTCTTAAACATCCTTGGCTTCTTTCTAATGCCTGATGACTTATTCATGGAGAGGAAATTTCTTTTTAAGCAACAGATAATTTTAACTTTTGGCTGTCATTTAAATGTACGCCTCTCCCCCACCCCCCACATGTGGATTTTGGAAGTCACTAATATCTCTACAATTTTGTGATAAACCACACCAGTCCGAGTTGCGGTAGTAATTAATAGGCTCCAAAAGGACGGCGAGTAGAGCCACCTCTCAGTCACTTTTCTAATGTCCTGAACACGCTGGAACGAGGAGATGCATACGCAGCAAATGGCATCGCTTAGCCAGAGACAAATGTTTCGAGGGACTTGGACAGTGATGTCTCAGGCCATTGGAATTTTGTCTTTCTACCAATCCTGGGCGAAATGGGGCCAGTGCTGACAGCAAGGACACGGCCTCGCCTGGGGCGGGGGGTGGGCGGGCATCTGCAGCCCTGGGATGATAAAGGGACCCACACCTTCACCCAGCTGTGGCTGGCCCTCTGGCTCTGCCCAGCCGGGGCACAGGTGGGGCAGAGTTTCCCCAGCTTTTAGCTCCGTGGGGACTCCGCTCACGTAGGGAAGCGAGGCTGGCCAAGCCTACTTGAAATTTGAAGGGGCACAACACACGTCCTTCACCCGGGCCTGATTCCCCCTGGGGCGTGGGGGGTGGGAATTAACTGGCACATCCCTTCCACTTCAGAGTAAGACGGAAACAGCCCTGCGGCTTCGTCCCTGTCGCTTCCTGTAACCGAAGCCTGTGGGTCCACACCGCCTGCTACCCCAGCTCCTGGCGTTTGTCTGAGTGCCACGAAGGCAGGGGGCGGGTGGGGAGTACCAGGGAAACCATATTTGCAGTACAGGGTTCAGGCCACTCTCCTCCCTGCCTCTGAGGGCCCTTGGAGTCACTTCTTTCTTAAGGTCAGGTTGTCAATCGCCGATTCCCACCTCGCTCGTTCAGGGACAGCCCAGGACGTGACGTTGCTTGGCAAACAGTAAGTCTGTGCCAATGTTACTATTTTTAAAGACAGGTACCCCTTCCTATAAAGTGCTTGCCCACCTTCCGTGGTCCAGACTCGCCTGCCTGCGTCCCGGGTCCAGCATCGTCAGCGGGGACATGCTCGCTCCTAGTTCGTGAGAACCCAAGCCGCGTTCCAGAATCCGCAGCGCGATCCCCGCCCATGTCCCCGCGCCGCGCGGGGCCCTCGGTCTGGGGTCTTCCGGTTGATCCCCAGCCTCGGTATCTGCTCCCTCTCTCCCGCCCCACGACATCTTTGACTCATTTTCGCCTAAAGCGCTTTGCAATTTACAAGCTCTCTACACTTAAGAGAAGAGAGAGGCTGCGGAGGGACCGTTGGGCGAGCGCCCTCGCCTCGCGGCGCCTCAGTCTCCCCACGAACAACCGCTGGAGCGCGGAGAGCAGCGCAGTCCCCCCGGCGGCACCGCCCATCCCCGGCCCTGGCCACTGCGGAGGCACGCCGTGTGCGGGCGGCTCACCTGGCGCGGTCGGGTCACCTGGCGCGGGCAGCGGGTAGGCGCGCAGGCGGCCGGCGGCGCTGGCGTTGGCGCAGACCCCGCGGCCGTCCAGCAGCGCCTGCAGCGGGCGCTGCTCGCCAGGCTTGGGGTGGCAGCGGAGGCCGGCGCCGCAGCGCTCGGTGTAGACGCCGCACGGCTGGCCCGCGCGCAGCGCGCACGTCAGGCAGCAGCCGCAGCCCGGCTCGCGCACCAGCTCGGCGCACGCGGGCGCGGCGGGCGGGGGCGCGCACTGGGCCAGAGCGCGCGCGTCGCAAGGCTCGCAGCGAACCACCGGGCCGGTGCCCGCCGCGCCCGCGCCGGCCCGCGCTACCGGCGGCCCTCGGAGCAGCGCCAGCGCAGTCAGCGTCGCAGCCCAGAGTGCAGGGCGCGTCCGCTGCATGACGCTCGCCGCGGGGTCCCGCTGCTCGGCCGGCTGGGGCGCGCGGGGACGGGGTGACAGCGCGAGGCCGGAGGCTGCGGGAGCAGGACAGGTGGCAGGCACTCCTCAGCGCCGCTCTGCCGCGCTCGCATCTGGACGGCCAGGGCGCGCCGGCCTCTATATAGAAGCCGAGGTGGCGGAGGACACGCCCCGGAACGGCGCGCCGGGGGTGGGGGGAGACGGGGGGCGGGCAGGCGCAGACGAGGCTCTGGGGTCCCGTATCTTGTTCTGGGCAGGCGGGCCCAGCGCGGCGTTGCGCCGCGCGCGGCCGTCTGGGCACCTACTTCCCGCGGGTACGCCTGGCGCCCCGCCACCCCGCGGTGCTCCGGAACCCCACTCTCCCGTCACCAACCCGCCCTGGTGCCTCCGGCCACCCCGGCGTTGCCGGTGACCCCGGCCGCCCCAGCCACCGCAGTGCCCCCGCCCGCTTTGGGCCAAACTGGAGTCTCCGCCGCCCTTGTCCGCCGGCGCTCCTGGGTGAAGTCGCCGCGGCGAGCCTGTCGGGGGAGCTGGCGTTCGCCGTTCCGCACCCGTGTGTGCTTTGGAAAGCTTTCCAAAATTCAGGCCCTCGGGTCGAGCAATTCGTGGCACATTTCCGAGTGAGACTTGGTTCGCGTGGGGTCTCGGGGAGCCGAGGACCCGGGGCGTTATGTGCACCTGGTTGGCCTTTCGCACCCCCGACACCGCAAGCGCGCAGCTGACGGTGCGCACGTGGCCTTTGCCCTCTCCAGGGTCAGGTCTCAGAGCGGGGAAGGCTCACATTTGCCGCCCTCTCGAAGGTCGCCAGTGGGAAATGGGTCCTGAGCAGGCTTGTCGGTTTGAACTGTTTCGGGTATTCTGATGACGCTTTCAACCAGTTCCCATCCACAGCGAAAGAATGATGAAGAGGATGAAGAGGATGAAGAGGATGAAGAGGAAGCGTGCTCCGCGGAAGTGTAATTAATAATCAAATAGTCCTTAAAATGGGTGATTTTCGCTGTCATTTTTTCTACCACTTAGTATCTCTGCACTAAGTTCCCTCCGGGGCCTTGGAAGACTTTGGGGTTCCCGCGTCCTGTGCAATCTAAACCCTTTGAGCCCCGGGACGAGTCGCGGTCGCCTGCACCCGGCGGGTCTTTTTAGTGTCGCCTGAGCGTCCGTTCTTCAGATGACCGACAGAGGACGCCCATGGTCCAGGATCGAATTGGGAATCGCGGCCCCCTGGCTCTTAGAAATAGCTCAGGGGTCAGCCCTGGGAACCCGGAGACCGCAGCGGAGCAGAATCCCTGGACGGGGCTGGTGAGGTCGCGCACCCGCCCCAGGAGGCGGGCGGGCATCATGGAGAGGCCGCCTGCAGTTTGCTGCGGACACAGCGAATCAGGCGCCTGCGCTCCCCCTCCACGCCGCGAGCTCACCGGCAGTGGCGAGTGAGGGTGACATCCAGCCAGCCAGTGTGTGTGTGTGCGTGTGTGTGTGTGTGTGTGTAAATCTATACCCCCTTTAGAGTGGAAAGACCAATGTTCTCATAGCAAATGAATAAACATAAAACAGTTGTGATAATCGAGGCTCCACCAGGAAGGGGGCGAAGACGAGAGGAACCTGCGCCCCGGCATGCAGAGCGCAGCACCTCACTCCCCAAGGGGCCCAGCGCTGGGGCCAGTGGCACCCTGACCCCCGTCAGGCCCATAGCCTCCCGGTGCTCACCTGGCAGGTGTGTGTTATCTGCTTTGACAGCCTAGAACAGGGGCTCCGATTTCACTGGAAAATTGAAGGAAATGAAACGAAGCTACCAGGGTCACATTTATTCCTGAAATAACCACGAAAACTGTGAAATCAGAGCCGGGATCTGTCTGGAGAGATTCTCGAGGTCGCAGGTCCGCTTCCGTTTAGTCCAGTGTCATACAGGGCCCGGCTGGTCCCCGCTAGCTTCCCCTCCGTCCCGCTGCTCGGACCCCAGCCCGGCCATGCGGAGGGAGAAAAGGCGCATCGCGCGCGAGTCCCTAGGGGGCGCATCGGGCCAGACTCCCCGCAGGAGCGGGAGACCAGGGAAAACGCGTGGTTACCTTGTAACTAATGCTCAAGAATATCCCACAGCGGCGGTATACAGAGTGTCACCCCCTTTCCCTGAAAGCCTACAACAGCGAAGTCTGCCGCAGTGGCGTGGGGAGAATCGTGTTGAAATATTTAGTCGTTTTTATGACAAACCCCCTTGGGAAAACCCCCAGAATGTAATTACTGCAGGGAATCCTGGGTGGGATAAAACTAAATTTTGTGACATGCTAGTTCGTTTTGTCGGACTTTTGATTAATATGTCGTTCATGGTTATTAACAAACCAGAGTGGTTAGTGGCAAAGGTGTCCATCCCCGCCCCTCGCCCTCCATGAAGGGGCAGCGGGGCCCAGGGCGCTGCCGGCTGCAGAGGGAAGTTGGCGGCTGCACCATTAAAGGCCGGAAGCTTCCCCCGGCCAGGCCAGCGTGGGCTCCAGGCCTGCACCCGCCTCCGGGGGCACCTGGGAGGTGGGCAGGCACCCACACAGGAGCGGCCCCTTGGTGGGGGCTTGGGGGCGGGGGTGAGCAGAGAAGGGGCCAGTTCTTACCAGAAGAAAAGAAAACCGGAGCCCTGCGGATCTGGGGCGGAACAGCCACCGAGTCAGGCTGGCGCTGCGGTTGGGGGGGCTCTGTTCCTGAAAGACAGCCCTCGGGGACCACGAACGCCTAAGCCATTGTTTAATGGGGGGCAGGTTTTTTGTTAAATAGTAATAGCTGACAACAGGTTTTAATTTGGGCTCTTTAATGCCTCAACTACACTCCATTACTCAAGAAGCTAAGAAAAAAATACTTTTAAAAGATTTTCTTTCTAGGTTATGATTTTCCTCAACACACCGACTTCCAAAGTTCCTTGGCGCTTAATTTTTATTTTATGAGACAGCAGCTTTTCAGCGGGAATTCCGGAGCGGGCGTCTCGCAGGAGCAAGGAGTGGGGAGATCTCGACACACGTTTTTGGAGAAGCCGGAGTTTGGGCAGGAGGGATGGGGTCCGCCTCGCTCGGCGTTGCAGAGTCGGGCCGGCCTTTGACAGTGAGACTGGGAAAGGTCCCCGCAGGCCCGGAACGCAGTGCGGCCACCCGAGCGTGGTCAGCGACAGGCAGCCTCTGCGGGGGACGCAGACCTGCTGGCCGGCTGCTCCCTTTCCAGAGCCCCCAGCTCCCGCTCCCTTTGAACTTGCTCCCGGGTGCCTCGAGCGAAGGGCGGCTGTTCTGGCAGTCACCCCGCGGCGCGTTGCCGAGGCCGGGCCTGGCGCGTGGTGGCCTCGCGCGGGCTGTGCCCGTGGCAGAGGTGCGGGAGGTGGGAAGTGCAGACACAGCGCTGGGCACCGTGAGTGGACGCCGTGCCAGGCCCGCGGGACCTGACGGGCAGTGCCGGGGGCCGCTCAGTGGCGGGAGGAGAGCCACCACCCACCGTGCAAATGACAGTGTCGCTCGGACTGCTGAGCCGAGAGGGGCCTTCGGAGGGCAAGGCCTAGCAGAGCGAGAGCAGGGAGAAGGCTGTCACAGCAGCCAGGGGTGGGGACGGCGATGGTTGACAGAGAGGGTGCGCTGATGGGTGGGTGTGGGCCGTGCAGAAAGAGCACAGTCCAGAACCCGCTCAGTGTC
>NW_024352780.1:684400-724995 GCF_902729225.1 Pteropus medius
TTATTAACAAACCAGAGTGGTTAGTGGCAAAGGTGTCCATCCCCGCCCCTCGCCCTCCATGAAGGGGCAGCGGGGCCCAGGGCGCTGCCGGCTGCAGAGGGAAGTTGGCGGCTGCACCATTAAAGGCCGGAAGCTTCCCCCGGCCAGGCCAGCGTGGGCTCCAGGCCTGCACCCGCCTCCGGGGGCACCTGGGAGGTGGGCAGGCACCCACACAGGAGCGGCCCCTTGGTGGGGGCTTGGGGGCGGGGGGTGAGGCCCCGGAGGAAGGGGGCCGGTTCTTGCAGAGAAACCCGGAGCCCTGCGGATCTGGGGCGGAACAGCCACCGAGTCAGGCTGGCGCTGCGGTTGGGGGGGCTCTGTTCCTGAAAGACAGCCCTCGGGGACCACGAACGCCTAAGCCATTGTTTAATGGGGGGCAGGTTTTTTGTTAAATAGTAATAGCTGACAACAGGTTTTAATTTGGGCTCTTTAATGCCTCAACTACACTCCATTACTCAAGAAGCTAAGAAAAAAATACTTTTAAAAGATTTTCTTTCTAGGTTATGATTTTCCTCAACACACCGACTTCCAAAGTTCCTTGGCGCTTAATTTTTATTTTACGAGACAGCAGCTTTTCAGCGGGAATTCCGGAGCGGGCGTCTCGCAGGAGCAAGGAGTGGGGAGATCTCGACACACGTTTTTGGAGAAGCCGGAGTTTGGGCAGGAGGGATGGGGTCCGCCTCGCTCGGCGTTGCAGAGTCGGGCCGGCCTTTGACAGTGAGACTGGGAAAGGTCCCCGCAGGCCCGGAACGCAGTGCGGCCACCCGAGCGTGGTCAGCGACAGGCAGCCTCTGCGGGGGACGCAGACCTGCTGGCCGGCTGCTCCCTTTCCAGAGCCCCCAGCTCCCGCTCCCTTTGAACTTGCTCCCGGGTGCCTCGAGCGAAGGGCGGCTGTTCTGGCAGTCACCCCGCGGCGCGTTGCCGAGGCCGGGCCTGGCGCGTGGTGGCCTCGCGCGGGCTGTGCCCGTGGCAGAGGTGCGGGAGGTGGGAAGTGCAGACACAGCGCTGGGCACCGTGAGTGGACGCCGTGCCAGGCCCGCGGGACCTGACGGGCAGTGCCGGGGGCCGCTCAGTGGCGGGAGGAGAGCCACCACCCACCGTGCAAATGACAGTGTCGCTCGGACTGCTGAGCCGAGAGGGGCCTTCGGAGGGCAAGGCCTAGCAGAGCGAGAGCAGGGAGAAGGCTGTCACAGCAGCCAGGGGTGGGGACGGCGATGGTTGACAGAGAGGGTGCGCTGATGGGTGGGTGTGGGCCGTGCAGAAAGAGCACAGTCCAGAACCCGCTCAGTGTCACAGGCCGAGCCCCTCGGTGATGGCACTGTGCTCAGCTGAGGGGGCCGTGCTGCTCACGTGGTCCGGAGGGGAGACGGGCACCGGGCCTGGGCACCGGGTCTGAGCATGCGGGATGGGCACGTGGGGTCTGGGCACGTGGGGTCTGGGCACGCGGGATGGGCACGGGGTCTGGGCACGGGGTCCGGGTACGCGGGGTCTGGCTCCGTGAGGGGCCGTCCTCTGCCCCCGCCCCAGAGAGCTGGCTGCTACATCTCTGCTGACCCAGCAGGCTCCATGCGGACCCCAAGTGCGGCACTGTTAATACCATGCCACCCACGTACCCACGTGCTGGGCCGTTCGCCGATTTAAATCCAGCAATTCGAGGGCTTTCAGTGGGCTCGCACTTGTGAACCGGCCCCACAATCTAATCTGAGGACATTTGTCCCCCCCTCCCCCAAAGCCTCCACCCATTAGCAGAAGCTCCACACCCCAGGGTGGGCCTTCTAAATACCGACTGCCCCGAGCTGGGCCTTGGCCTCCCGCAGCCTTTGATGGTGGAGGCCCAGGCCACTGGCTTTGTGTTACTGTTACCGGCCTGGAGCAGTTGCTCCCTGTGGCAGGAATGAGCCCCGCTTTTACATAAGGAGGGTGACGAGCGCCTGGGGGATGGTGTGTCCACGGGGCTGGCTGTATGGTTGCTGCCGCAGTTCCCATGTGCTTTGGACTGATGGAGGCCATGGTGACAAGGGACCATTTGCTTTTCTTTCTTTGCTATGTTTCTTCAGCATCTGTTGTAAACGAAACAGAGAGAAGGGTCTTTTCAAACCTGGAGCAAATCTCTCAGATGCGACGGAGCCAGCGAGGAGAATGGAATATTGAAGTTCGGATGATGGTGAACACGCGGCATGACTCACATCTGCTTGTTAAACTCAGTTTTCAGCCTCAGTGACAAAAGCGGAGAGCCGCTGGCAGTTCTCTTGGGAGAAACAAACCAGTTGATAAAGTCTCGATTTTAAGTGTTTTATGGCATGAGGGTGCTCTGTCTCCTTCTGGCCAAGAGTTTATGGACTCGGATGACACACTTTCGAAGCTGGTGGGTGTCACGACGAGACTGTCCCCTGGCACCTTCCTTTCAGAGCTGACAGCTGGACGGTGGCTCCCGGGGCCCCTGGAGGGTTAGCGGCCCACCAGAGCAGGAGTCAGCGGGGACTCCGCACTCACCTGGCCCGTGGGTTGACCAGTCATTGTCAACGTTATTCTGAAGCTTAGGAATTTTGTCCAGTGAAGTCGCGTGTGGGCCAACAATAAGGAGCAGGGCGGAACCGTCGCGAAGGGGCCGGGGGCTGTCGGGCTGCCCGGGGCGTCCCTCGCTGTGCTCCTCTGAGAGTGGCTCGCCCTCCAAACGCTGTCACTGCTTTGCTTGCTCCTCTCCCCTCAGCTCTGGACAGAATGACTGTGCCTCCCACGACACTGCGCATCTCAACTCACGACCTCAGGGAAGACGAACCTGGCTCCTCAGGTCCTGTGCAAGGTGCTGGAGACGCTGCCCCGGGGCTGGCCGCCATCTCACGCTCCTGGAGCTAAGACCCCGGGCGAGAGTGTGCGAGGGTGAGAATCCCTTAAGGAACCAGCCCTACGACACGTGCTGTGGGGAAGCCGAGACAGCGGATGGGGACAGAAAGTGCCAGAGCAGCGGGAGGGGCCGATTTGCTGTTGACGCGGAGAAGGCGTCTCTAAGAGGGTGACGCTTACACAGACACGTAAAGAAGTGAGGTGGGGCCTTGGTATCAGGGAACAGAAATGCAGAGGCCTCGGGCAGAGGACAGCGAGGCCGGCGTGGAACGGTGGGTTAGCAGGCGGGACAGAAGGTGCCCACTGAGGCAGGCCAAGAAGTCCGCACTCACTGAGCTCCCTGCCGCATTCCAGGGGGCCCCGCAGGACTCGGGGTCAGGATGGCAGACCCGCCTCCCAGTCCGCCAGGCTTGCTGCAGCCCACCTGCACATCCTTCCGCCTGAACCTTCTAGATGTGCCCAGAATCGGACGCTCTCACCATCTGCACTGCTCCTGGCCCGGGCCACCCGCACATCTGATCTCGTCGTTGCGATGGCTTCCTGGCCTTGGTCCTCCCCTAGTCTCCTTGTGATGGGGCAGCCAGCAGATGTTTGGCCATGTAAGTCGGGGGACCCATGTCACTGAAAACGGCAGAACAGGAAACTCCGAAACTCTGTTCCTCCACTAAAGCCACATGTGAGCTGGCAGAAAATATCAGCGCACACGTCTCCCAATTCCGGAATCTGAGAGAAAATGCGCTGCGACTGGGCACTGGGTTGTGAAGTAAGAAGCTCCTAAATTTTGGTGTAAGAGCTTTTCGGCATTTTACCTGAGCCGCCTAAAACCCTCCACTTCCCAGCTCTACGGTAGTTATGGGGACATTGGGGTGTTGGCCCATGTTCCCGGTGTGACTTGCTGGTGCCAGAGGGGACAATACAGGCCTCGCTCTTAAATAATCACGGCGTGTGTCTGTTTGGTGTCTCCCTCGAGGACTGGTCTGGGGCTTTGTTTCACTTGCCTGAGGATTTCTCAGGGCTGAGCATCATCCTGGGTGGCATTTGTCAAGAGCATTTAAAGGCAAATGTCCTAGCTTCAGCTCCCCTGAGGCAAGGGGCAGCAGACAGGACGAGCAGGACGGATCAGAGGCCGAGGAAGAGGCTGGGCATATAAATAAGGGAAGGAGAGCTGGAAAAGCATCCACCTGTTCTGGAAAACCAGGAGCCGTGTGCACGCCCAGGATGCGTGAGGGCTCGGAAGAGGTGGGGAGAACCTGCACCTCCATCTCGGGCTGAGCTCCAGGCCCCACGCAAGCGGGAAGGGGAGGCGAAGGCGGAGTTAGTTACGAATGGCCCAGCCAAGCCCGGAAGGGGTGCCCGGCGCATGGCCGGCCTTGAAGACTGGGAGACTCTTTCGTTATGTTGGCTTCAGGCATTTAAGAAAATCTACGTTTAACCACTAGCTGACCACCAAGCTAACAGAACTAAGCGTTCAGGGACCATCTGACAAACAGAAATCTTTACGAAAAAGAGTTTGGAAGAGTCACAAAAAAACAGCTACAACCCACGAAAAGCAGCAACGACGGACCTGGGGGGCGGGAGGGGGGGAGCGTGTGCTTTCCAGAGCTACCACGGCGTAAGGCTCAAGACGCTTGCTTTCCACAAAGATGACGGCACGCGCGAAGAAACGAGGGAGTATGACTCAGTCTCAGAGGAAGACAAACGAACAGATATCGCTCCTCAGGAAGCGCGGACATTGGGTTTGCTATTAAAAGGTTTTGCATGAGCCATCTTACATATGGTCAGAGAGCTAAGGGGGCCAGGACAGTGATGTCTAAACAAGCGGAGGGTATCCACAGAGACGGAAGACATAACGAGAAACCAAACTAATTCTGGAGCTAAAAGCACAACATCCAAAGACAGGAATCAGTACAGGGGTTCGGTACAGATCTGAGCAGGAAGAAGAGGGAATCTACAAACTGGAAAATAACGCAGCTTAGATTATCCAGTCTGAAGAGCACAAAAGACAAGGAGTAAATAAAGATGAACAGGTCATTAGAGACCTGTATGATATAATCCGACCTACCAGCGTATGCGTAGGGAGAGGACGAAAGGGGCAGGAAACATTTAAAAGAAATAATGACCGAAAACTTGCCAAATTTGATGAAATACGTAAATCTACACACCCAAGACTCTCTGTGAACCCCAAGCAGGATAAACACAAAGAGACCATGACACGTTTTCATCAGGCTTTCAAAAGACAGAAACAAAGAATCTTGAAAGCAGAAAGGAAGAAACAGCTTTCACGTTCGCTTACGAGGATCATCGACGGGAATAACAGGCCATCGTCGCAGTGCGCACGGAGCCAGAAGGAAACGGGACAGCACATTTAAAGGGTGGCTGGAAGAAACCGAATCAAGAATCCCGTCCGGAGAGGCCCTCCTGCAGGGAGCGGGAGAAGCTGAGTGTCCCAGGGAAGCAGGAGCCGAGGGAGCTCGTCACAGCGGCGCCGACTATGAGAAATGCGCGAAGCTTCCTCTGGGCCGAAGCGCGAGGGATGCCGGGCGGGCATCGCCGCTCCCGAGTCACGAGCGGCAGCGAAGCCAACTTGGGAGGCGCGGGGGAAAGTCAGCATCGCCGTCCTGCGGGTCGTAATGGCTTCTTTTCCTTTCTTTTTCCTGTATAGGTGAAACGTCAACTGCATAAGACAATAATATGAATTCACGTTGGTGGGAATCAATGTGTGAAGATGTGTCTGTGAGGAGAGCCGTGTAAAGGGACAGGCGGGCTGGGTAAGGCAGAGCCGCTTTGCACGACCGAGGTGGAGTGGGTGTTATTCGAGCTGCACCTGAGTATAAATTTAAGATGTTAAATGTCATCTCCAGATTATGAAGCAAGAAATAGCTAAAGAATTAGTTAAGACAATAACTAACAATTATATTAGGGAAAGAAAAATGAGAATCGAACCGAACCGGGACAGTAGGAGAAACATCAAACAGAAACCGAGGTGGTCATGGAGGAATCGAGACGCACGCACGTTATTAACAGAGAAAGCGGCGGAGCGAGCCCCTCCTTGATCGTCCGTGCTTCAAATGTGAGCGGAAACGCAGAGACTCGCTCCAGGTCCAGAGACACAAACGTGCCGGAGATGGAATGGCTAACGTGTCCCACGCGGAGACCGCCCCAGGGACGCACCGACGGCGAGAGGGACCCTGGTGATGGGAGCCGAGCGGCAAGGCGGGGTGCAGCCCCCCAGCCGAGGGCCGCAGAGCGAGCCCGGCCACACCTCGGCCTCCGGCCCGCAGACATTCTGGACTCTCGCCCTTCAGATCTGTGGGAGAACACGTCGTTCGGACGGAAGCCGCTGCATTTGTTATAGCGGCAGCGGGAGACGAACCCCTGGTCTCAGCGAAGCAGGGTTTTGGTCTCTTTCCGCCCCCACGTCGCTCCGGGGCGCCCAGCGCTCAGCGTGTCTCAGCAAAGTCTTCGCCGAGTGAAATAAACGAAACCAGGCTCTGCGGCCGGACGCGGGCAGGTTGGGTTGGCACTTGTCACGAGGGGACAGGGCCCAGTTCTCTAATGTCGCTTCCACTTGGGCCGGGAAGCCCTATCGCCCGCCTGACACACCGGCAAGGGGCTTGGAGGGGGTCCTCGGGGAGGGGCAGGTGCAGGGCTCTCCCCAGAGCGGCGGGAGGTGACCGCTTGGTCATTTGTGCGACCCAGGCAGAGGTCACCACCATGCTCGCGCGTTCTGCTCCAGCCGGGGCTGTGGGGACGCATGGCGGGGGCTGGGTCACGCACTGCGTCAGGCTTGTCCAGGACAATGCGGCAGAGGCAGGGCGGGCGAGGGGCTTGGGCGGTGGCTGGGAGCTGCCCTGGTGATGAGCCCGGCAACCTGAGCCGGGCCAGGGGGAATGAGGACGTGGGCTGGAGTGACACTCAGATCACGGGCTGGAGCTCGAAAGGGCGCCGCCGTCCTGTCGGAATCACGGTCCTGGAGGGAGTGAGCTCGGTGGGCGGTGGGAGGGCACCACGTCCACACTGCGGGATGGGGGGGTGGCAGGCACCGGCGTCGGGGTCCTGGGGTGGCTCTTAGGAGAAGAGGAAATGAGGGAGGGAGGCCAGCAGGAGAGCGTCTCTGTGCCTGGATTGGGTCTGGAGGGACCACGGTGATCCGGGCTCTGACAGCCCCGGGGGGCGGGGCAGGGGAGGGCCAGCCTGGAGGTCACGGCCAAGGGAGGGCCCGGGATGAGCATTCGCCCAGCAAAGTCAATAGGGTCTGAAGGGAGGCTGGGGAGGGAGGGGGCCGGAGTCCAGCCCGCAAGTCGTTGTGGAGCTGGCCTCTTCAGAGAGGGCTCCTTCCGGCTGTCCGCCCCTGACCCGGCAGCAGCTTCATGCTGAGGCTGCTTCACATCCAGGTGAGCTGGCGCCTGAGGCTTCCTGTCACGTTAACCTGAACCAGTAAGTAACCTCATCCTGAAATTAGGGTAGCAGCCTGTGGCCTGGACGGCACTTCGTCATGACAGACCGTGCAGTGGGAAGCGCGGTCGAGGGCGGTTGGTCTGGGGAGGGGGCGGGCGCAGGGCAGGGCACCAGTGGCCTTCTCCAGGTGGGTGGTGAGTAGGGTGGGGCCTAGACGGGGAGCCAGCCTGGCCGGTGTCAGTCCCCTCTGCAGGAAAACTGTGAGACATACCCTCAAATGTGACCCCGGGGGCCTCGCGACACGTCTGTGACTCATCTGGAGAAATCCTGCTCCCGCGGCGGGCAGGGGGCCTGGAGGCCTTGAGTAAGGGGCACAAACTTTCGCCGACCAGCCCGGCGCGGCCCCCGGGCTCCTGGGGCAGAGGGGCCTGTTCCTTTCACCACCCGCCTGTTGTTTCAAACTATGTACGTTTCCCTCGAGGTAGTATTTTCAGCCGGAGTCACTGCGCTTTAATGTCGCAATGCGCAGCCGCAGCCGCCTCTGCCGGGGCCTTCCTCCCACCGCGGGGCTGGAGCGGCCTGATCGGGCGAGGAAGGGCGGGAAGTGTATCCGCGATGCTCAGTGTGGTTTCCGTCGAGCCGAGGAACGGGACCTGCCCTTCCGCTGGAGCCGGGTGCGGGGCGCGAACACCGCGCTGCGTCTGGCGCTGGCTTTCCTGGCTTTGCACTCACCTCCGATCTCCGGGAAAGCGGCAGAAGCTTTGAAAAACTTAATTAGAGCCGAAACTTTAAATGAATGAATTTAGGGCTTCGAAGACTTTGGAAAATATATAACGAGGCCCAAGTGGCAACTGTAACGAGCTTGACGATGTGACCGGCCAGAAACGAGGGCGGGGCCGACGAGCGCCTGGGGACGAGAGCACGAGGCTGTTTATGCGCCTGGACCCACCCCGTTCAGAAAGAAGGACCCACCTCGTTCAGAGAGAAGGAGGCACGAGCCAGCGGGAATCACCCAGGAGAGCCTGCCCTCCCTGCCCACGAGCCGACGGCCCAGCGGGGTGCCTGGCGCCGGCTTCCCGGCCACCTCTGCGCACCCCTGACTTTGCAAACGCGGCGCAGAGCCCCGGGGGAGGGAAAGGGCTGGCTGGGACCGGCGCCCCCTCTGCTCGGGGACTCTCGTGACTCGCGCGTCGGTGCCGGAGTCCTCGATGGCAGCCAGGCCTCCGCAGCTCCCCGCGTCTCTCCGTTCTCCCCGCTCCCCGCCTCGGCCCGGGGATCCGAACTGACCGGTCCTCGCGTCTGCCGGTCATGACTTCTCCGCCCTCTTCCTCTGTCGGCCCGTCCAGTGAATTTTCGTTTCGGATGTCGTGCTTTTCAGCTCCTTTGCACAACCGCAGTCCGTTCGCTGACGTGCCCTGCGTGATGTCTCGTGGTGAGACATCACTGTCGCGCTGTTATTTCATTCACTGAGAGCTCCCTCCGGTTCTTGGAACACGCTCCTGAGAGCTTCTCCAAGGCTCCGCGGGCCGAGTCTGAAGTCTGCGGACAGGGCCTTCCGCCTCTTCTTCTTCTGTGTGTGGAATACTTTGCTATTTCTTTGTGCCTCTCGTACATTTTCTTCTAAACTGAGTGTTTTAGGTGATATATTGTAACAGCTGTGGCGTCGGATTTCTCCACCATTTGTCGGATTTTTCCACCATTTGTGGCTTTTAGTTTTACTGCGTTGTTGTCATCTTTCTTGTCACCGCTTATTTGTTTAGTGACTTCCTGGGACGAATCCCGTAAGTTCTGCATCCCCTGCAGTGTGGACACCCTGAGTTTTCTGCTCTCTCTCTATTTTTTCAAGTTTCTTATTTTTAAACATTTTAAAATGAATCTGTTCCATGGAATGGGTCAGACCTTAAAAATCATGAACTGGAGAGAGCACTCGGGCCCTGTTGGTGGTCCCGAAGGACACACATGCATAACTGTCACTGCCTGCCCGCCACGCAGGCTTGGCCAGCTGCCCACACCTTGCATAGCTAGTCACGCGGTGGTTTGACCGCTGGCCGAGGGGATGCAGCCTGCGCCCGCCTCCGAGCCTTCTCTGTGGTGTCGTCTTAGCCGCTGATCCCGCCTCCGTGGGTCCGGGTGAGACCGGACTGAGTGTGAGCTGTGCTGCTAAGGACGCTGACTGTGCCGAGGGACGAGGGCCTTCCCTCTGCTCTCTCTCCTCAGCGCCTCGCGTTAAACCTGCGCATTCTCTTCAGTTGGCATCTTATCTCGGGAGCAGGGGTCACTGCCGAGCTGTTCGGGGACCCTGGATGCCGTCTGTCCTCGCCCACGTTCCGGAACCGCCCGTTCATCTGGGGACTCATTCGCGGAGAGGCAGACGGGGCAGGTTGGAACCGGCTCGAGCAAGGGCCCTGAAGCCGAGGGCAGCGGGGCCGGGCCTGGCTTCCAGCTCTCAGGAGCCCAGACGACACGCGGACGGGGCGCCGACCTCTCCTGGGAGCGCGGCGGGCAGCGCCGTCTCTGCGCGCTCACGTCCTCACGGGTCCTGAGCAGCGTGGCCCATGAGGGCGGCAGGGTCAGGTTGGTGGCAGAGCCCTGGCCTGTGACTGTCCTGGACCGGCCAGCTGCCAGTCCGATGTCAGCAGATGGCGACAGTAAGACGCCTGCGGATTGGCTCAAGCACCAGAGCTGCGCCCAGGCTGTCCCGGCCCTGCCGGGCTTTTCCAGAAACTTCTCTTCTTCGCTTCGCATTGGTTTCCACCCCGGCATCCTGGCTTAATGCCTCCCGATTCCCCACAAACATGAATCTTGGGATTCTGGAAGGAGTCGGAATTCTTGGGAAGAAGTGGAATCGTAAATTATGCTGTTTTTCATAGCGCTCTATTTGCGTGTTTTTAAATAATGAGTGGCTGAATAATTAAGAGGGAATCAGTTTTTTGTCATAGGTTTACACCAAAAGTTCAGGGATTTTTCTGTAAAATGCATAGATACAATAACAAATGCAATGCATAGCTTACGATTATTGTAAACTAATACTGTGACATGATCATATATTTCAGTAATATATAAACATGGTCTCCAAATGATATAGTCATTCGCTAAAAGAAACAATTAAAAAAGGAAACATTAACACAAAATAAATGCCAAGTAACAATCATCAAAAAGTTGAATGATAATACCACAAATACTCGGTTTTCCTTGGCCCCGCTGGTCGAATTGTCCCCAAATCACCTTCAGGCTGGGCTTTTGGTTGCACGTTGCTTTTTACAAGTCACTGTGGCCATTGCTTCAAAGCCAGTAAGCAGGTCCAGCCGGGACCGGGTGGCGGGGGTGACGCCGGCCACACGCCACACGTGCGTGGCGGTTAGGTCGCGGGCTCCCATCTTCCCTGGAGCACAGCTGAGGGTGCAGCTCGGGGGGCTGATGACACCACGACTCAGCGGTGCCCGACGCGGTGCTCGTGAACGTCCGGGTGCGCTTAGCCCCAACGGCGGGTCCTCGCACCCACACGGACGTTCACTTTCTTATGTCCGCACTTGCAAGCCCCAAATGGATGTGCGTTATTCTATCTTCCCGTGTGTGTTCTGTGTTGACATCTTAATGGCCGTTGCAGCCTCTGCTTAAGAAACTTGTAAACTCACACCGCCATTTTTCTCTAAATTATCTTTTACTTTTAGCTTTAGAAAATATTTATGCGTGTGTGTAAGTATATGTATGTATATATATTCCTGAGTGTATGTGATTATACACACACGCACACGCACACACAAGAACTTCGTAAATAAATAAACTGTTCGTTATCACCTTACATCCATATAACTTAGGAATTTTACTTGTTTTCTTGAGATTGAGATCTCATAGCCAAAGTGGGTAAAAGTGTGCAGTGGGGGTCAATGGATATAGCTTATTTTTTCTGGCTCAGAACAACTCCTGATAGCTAACAGCTGTCCCCTCCTGCACCAAAGTGTGATGCTCCTAGACCGACATTCACAGAAATTCACGCATCGTTTTCTCTTGTATTTTGAAACTTCTTTAGTAGCTGTCGATAATGAGGTGGACTGAAGCAAAAATCACCAACAAAACCGAGCGAAACGAAACGAAATCTCAACAATAATGAGAAGAGTTTGTCTTAGTTTTTTCCACCTCCATTTTCCAGAAAATAGAGGTGAAAAAATCCAAAGTTAAAGCAAAAGAAGCAAAATAAAATAAAAAAAACGGAACACAGAGGGTCAGATTCTGAGAGAGGCTCGTCGAACTCGCTGGCGAAGCCGGGGTGCCGGCTGTTCCCTCCGTGGTCTTCCGGCCTGACGAATGGCCTCGCCTCGAGCCGTGTATTCTGCAGCCGCCCTTGTCGTGGTCGCCGGTGACACCGCGAGTTACCGGGCGGGTCGTGCGGCTGGCCGAGTGTTTCACTGTGAGCACAGAGCTCCGACCACGGACGCTCACGCTTTCTCTTGCTAATGGCTCTGCACCGGCGACCGCGGAAAGAAGCCCGGGGGTTGGGAGCATGAGCTGGCGACCCACGGCGTAAACTCAGCTCACTTTTATGGGCAACGTCAACTACGTACACGAGTAGACGGAAGAGCGAAACGAACCCTGTTGCGTCGGCAAGAATTAGCTCATGGCCGGTCTCGTCCCCGTGTCTCCTGGGTTATTTCGAGCCTTCTCAGGGTCCTACCGTCTGCGTACACGTCTGACTGTCTCTCTAAAACATAGGAGCACAAGTACATGGTTGATATTCTAGCTTGGCAAACTTTCGGGGTTACTTCCCTTTCCCCCCCCTCTCTCATCCTCCCTTTCCTCTCTTTCTTCTTCATTCTTTTTTGAAAATTGTTTGATAAAAAACTAGATCATTCGATGGCGTTTCCCACGCTGCATTTGCGGCTGCGTCTCCTCGGTGTGATCTAATGCGAACCCTTGGCCCGTATGTTTCCTGCACGGCGATCGTGAAAGACGCGGCTTCATCAGGTTCACGTTCGATTTTGTGGGGGGATCCTGCACCACGGTCTCCCGAGAGCCCGGCGCCGTCTCTTCTGGTGAAGTGGCAGGCGGATGGTCCCCGTGTAAATCTGTTTCAGCAGAGTGCAAACTGACGACATTCTCTCGGTATTATTTCTAAATAGTCTAAAGATAATCTTAACCTTCATCGGTCTAATTGACCCAAGATAAGTTTCTTTGGGAAAAGCAAAATAAACTGTTGGGTTTTCTCCTTTGTATTTTAATTTTCAAAATAATGCGTTGGCTCCCTAGCATAAGTGTCACGCACGGAAGCTCTGCCATTTGGGGCCGTGGGGGTGATGTTTACTTATTCTTCAGCTCAAGTAAAATTTACTTATAGCACCGTTCAGACACCTATAGCTTAGGAGGAGGCTGCGCTACATCCCAGCTCTGCACGCCCCATCCATGCCGCGTGCGACTGTGGGTTAGGCACGGAGAATATGAATGAGTGGAAAGTGACAAAGCATCATTATCACACGCAATATAGAAAGGTAGCTGAGAACAAATAGAGGAAAATCATATCTCCCGTGTGTGAAAAAGAACCAGTTAGAAAAAGTATCAAAGACTATATTTCATTAATACCAACAAAAAACACATTCGCATAGCGAGAAAAGATACAAAAAATGAATTTGCAATGTCTGTATGAAGAAACTTAGAAAACGACTTCGAGTTTCAATATTACATCCTTCCACATTCACTTATAAACTTAACACGATCACGATAAAATACTGCACATTAAAAAAAATTAACTTGACAAGTTGGTTCTAAGCCTCATGTTTAAAAGTAAGAATATTCAGAAATGTTTTGAAAAATGGAGAATGGAAAAGGAGCACTGGCCTTAGGCAGGTATAAAGACGTATTATAAAGCTACTATAATTAAAACAGTGTGATAGAGACGCTCAAACAAATAGCGGAAACAATAGGATGGAATAAAGTCCAAAAATAAACAGCACAAATAGAAGCACATGGTCTGGAGTGCGAATGGGGAAATGCTAGATTTTCCATAAATAACACCAAGACGCTATTGGAAAAAGAAGTCGACACTTAGTTCATTTGTTATAACGAAATAAATTTCAGATGAATAAATTATTTAAATATAAAATTTATGGCCTAAATGTACTAGGAGTAAACATGGAAAAACTCTATTTTTAACAATCTTCTCTTGGAGATAGCATGTTTCAGCCTACAAACCTTGAGGAATGTTTTAGAGATTTGACTATATCATGATAAAAATTTTATTCGTGGTTAAAGAGGAAGTCCAAGGCACACGCCAACGGGGGATACGCGTTTGCGCTACCTCTCGCAGACAGAGCGAATTTCTCTGACATTAAATGTCTCCCAGAAAAAGACAGACGTACCCTTCGAGACACATACACGATAGCATGAGTCGACGGTTTACAGAAAAGACATATAAATGTTTAAACACTCGACAACAGGCTCAACCTCAAACAGAGCAAGAGAGATTTTTTTTAAAATTTAAGAGATTGGCCAAAATAGAACTTTTCGAAAAGACTCATAAATGAGATCCTCTCAAATGTATAGTTCATGTATAAATTGATAAAACATCCATGGACATCACCTGGACATATTTATTAGGGCAAAAACGCCTGATTTTTGCCAGGCAATTCTACTTCTGAGGGCTTACACTGCAGAAAATGCTCACCCATGTCTGAAATGACAAAGGCGCAAGAATCCTAGCGCCCGCTGTCCCCAGTTTCCTGAGGTTCGGTCGGCGGTGGTTTGGTCACCAGCAACGTGATGGAGAGACACACAGTGTGAGAACAGGCGGCGGGGCGTGTTTGTTGTGGGCTACGGCGGGCAGGCGGCGGTGTGGGCGGCGCAGGCGGCGCGGTGGCGCAAAAAAGGTGGGCCTGCTGGATGGAGGAAGCAGGAACGTCGATGCCGAGACGTGGGAAGAGATGCTCCGCGCAGGGCATCTCTGCAGGGGCCGACGCCGGGAAGGCTGTGCCATCTGTCACTCCTCCCAGCTCAGCGCTGCCGGGAGGACCAAAGTGACTCCCCACGACCGAGAAGCCCACCAGTGAGCTCTCCCCGAGTGGTCAGATAGGACCCTGGTGACAGGCCGGGCCTCGCATGGTTCCAGGTCATGCAGGCTGTCTCCTGCGGACAGCAGAGGCCTGGGGGACACCTCGCTCAGCCCCCTTCCAGACGCAAGTCTCCTCCATGGCGTCCAGTCCCACAGAGCTGGCTCCAGAGCCGCTGCGAGGCTGTGCTGCGCCCACCTGCCCTGTGGTGCCATCGACACCTCTGGGTGCTAATGCTCTCTCTGGACCTCCGAGTCCTTGGGCATCTCAGGCAGGTGCAGGGGGCTCCTGGGACCTGCTACCCGCACCCCCCCACGCCCACCCCTGTGTGAGCCGCAGTGCTCGAAGGAGAGGCATCGTGAGCATGTGGTAAATAAGGTCCTCTTAGGAAACGGTGAGAAAAACTGTTAGAACCACAGAGCAGCTTCTCTAAGAGACAATGAAAATGTGAGTGGCGACACGTAAGGACAAAGGTTGGCGCTGGAGCTACGCGATCGTGAAATCCTAGTGTCTAACGCGTATTTAACCCTGTGGTCTCACGTCGTATCTCCCTGGAGGACGCGCCGGACAGGAAACCGCACACCAGGAGACGCCCCCGGGACGTGGTGGGGTGTGCGACTGGCCAATACTGCTGAACTTGACTCGACCTGTGACAGATATGAGAAGAGACCGCGTTGTCCCCATCGTCACCTCCGTCTTTTACTTCTGGAAGGACATCGGTGCCACTCCAGGTTTGTTGTTTTCTTAAGCGTAAACTGCGCCAGGCGGAGGCCCGGGCAGCCGGTGAGTGCGCGCCGGTCCACCCGTGTCCGCCCGTGTCCGCCGCGGCCTCTGCTCGCCGGCCCCTGGAAGCGATGGCGACATCGGCCGCGACATGGGCCCTGACACCCGAGGAGCCCGAGGGAGGCGCAGAGGGCACAGGCACCGGGCACTGTGGACTCCCTGCCGGCCCTCGTCAGCCAGCGGTCGTGGGCGCCCACCTGGCCACGCAGCGCCCAGGCCCCCAGGTCGAGGTGGTCGCCCTCGTCCCTGTCAGCTGATGAGTCACAGCTGAGACCCAGCGTCTCCGTGCAGCGGTTCGTCATTACCCCAGGAAGAGAGCGGAGGAGGGGACTGTCCCCACAGCCCGGGACACCGCCCGCCCGCCCGCCCGCGGTGCCCCGCGCTGGCCGCAGCTCAGGCGCACAGCCCCTCCGGGCCCTGGGGCTGTCGGATCGACCGCGATCCGCGTCTTCCGCGGGCGCAGGCTCTGCCGCTTCCCTTGTGTGCGCGTCCACTGCGTCCTCACGACGCCACGCAGGGCGGCTGTCACCACCCCTTCCTGCACCCGGGGCCTGAGGCACCCGTCGTGGGGTGAGGGCTGCCTGGGGTGCGTTTCCTCAGCCGCACCGGGCACTGGAGTTCGGGATGAAAAAGCGGGTGGTGTCCCGCGAGATGGCGCCGAACCAGCCCGGGTCCCAACGTCACGGTCACGCACGGGGCCGGGCTCTGCCTCTGGCTTTCTCAGACCCACGGTAAAGCCACCACTGCCGACTGTCACAGGTGCAGGACACGGACTGGTGGCAGTTTCACTTTTCCGGTGGTCGTGCGTGTGACAGGTCCTTTCTTCCTGCCATCCCAGGTCCTTTAATTGTTTTCATTGTGCATCTTCGTCAAACGTTGCAAACGGGATTCTGCATCCTGTTAACACAGTCATGATCGTCTTACCCGACCTTAGCCCCCCAAGGTCCCCGCCCTTGGGACCGGCGGCTTCTGTCTGGGTTTGGAGCCCCTGCCGCTCTCACCCCCACCGCCTCACACTTAATGAACATGTTCCGTTCATCTGTTGCAATTACTGCTTTTTTCCCCTAAAAAATGCCCGGTTTTAATACAGAACAGTTTCCCTCAAGTAATTAGGACCTTCTGGTGCGCTATTCTCGGACTATCCTGTCGCGGCTGGAGCACCGAGCGGAGGCCCGAGAACGGAGCTCGGGGAGGGGGCCCGGGCGCAGGTCGCCTGCAACCCCGCGTCCCCGCCGCCTCGCTGGTGGTGCTCCAGCCGCCCCTCCCCCACCGCCCCCTCTCCCCGCCCCCATCCACACGGATGTCACTGATTCTAACTTCACTCGCTGTCTGTCCCACCGGGACGTGAGCTCCGGGGGCACGGCATGCTTGTCCCTTGTCACCGGGGCACCCTCGGCACCTTTGACCTTGCCTGGTGCCAGCAGACACTCACCGACCAGAGCAGGGTGAGAAAATGGACAAAGTCCTCATAAGTTAGTTGCCGACTTAACCGTGAGGAGCCGAGGCCCAAGGTGGGAGCGGGGTGCTCCCCGCAGCATCCCTCAGTTGTGGCTGTGGCCCTAAGTGGGCATGACTCCCTCCCCCGCGCCCGGCTGCCGTCCCCGAGGCCTCCGGACAGCAGAAGGGGCACGCGGTGGCCCTCGCCCTTCAGCCAGGGGCAGCTGGCCGAGTGGATGGCCTGAGGACGGCGCGTCCCCTCAGGGAAGATGAGCTCCCCTCCCCATCGCCATGTGCACCAGGAAGATGCACGAACGCCAGGGTGGGCACTGACCCCTGTCCTCCGAGTGCCCGGTGACACCTGAGCAGGCCAGACGGGGGGTGGGCGCTGCTCGGGGCCAGGGAGAAGCGGAGGCCTGAGTTTCGGGCGGGCTGACGAAGTGGGGGCGGGAGGCGGACTGGACGCGGCACCGCAACGGCCTCCTCGGGTCTCGCCGCCCGGGGAGAGAAGACGCGTGGAGGTGGGAGCTGCTTCCAGCGCGTTCGGCAGGGAGCGAGGACGTGGCGGGGGCGATGCCGCTGGCGACCGCTCGTCACACGTCGAGGAGACTGAGCTGGAAATGCCTGATCGTGAGCGTGCGGCGGGGGCGCCCCTGGGTGGCGCCCCGTGTGGCTCGCAGCTGCCCTGCGTGGCCGCTGCGGGACCTGAAGCCCAAGGCCCGGCAGGACCCGAGGTCATTCGTGGCCTCGAGGGATGTGTCTCGGGGGAAGGGGCACCGTTGCTCAGGGATTAAGACGTTTCTCGGGAGGAGGACGGGAGTTTAGGGAGCTGCGGGCGTTTCTGGCGTGGCGGAGCTTTTTCCACCAGTTTCTTCCACAGCCTCGTTATTCTTAAAATAAATGTTTACGGAAGGACAGCGTCAGGGGGAGTCGGAGCTCGGCAATTATTTCTATTCCGGTGCTTTGTCCCCGATTCTGCAAGATTCAGGCTGGACCCGGCCGGACGTTCTCGCCGCCGGTCGGCGTGGGTCACCAGCCATGCGCGGCTGCGAAGTCGGCGCTGCGCATACGCCACGTGGCGCATCGGAGGCTCTTCACGTGGACGGTGCTCGTCGGGGGAGGGTACGGCCGGCCCTTCCCCCTCCATTCACGACATACGAGAACCGCCCGGAGCAGGAGCCGTGCGGGGTGGGTGGGGGTCACGGCGGGTTCTGACACGGGGCTGCCCCTCAGGGTTTCGCGGCCCAGGGCGGGGACCGCACACCAGTGGTGAGGATAAGCCGCGTTTAGGGGGTGCAGGCTCCCTGCTCAGCACGGTCCACGTGCTTAGGATCACCCCTCGTCAAAGGCAGAGGCTGTGCTTGTCCTTAGTTTTAGATGAGGAAACCGAGGCTCAGGCTTACACGACATTCCAGGCGTCACACAGCTGACGAGCGACGGACGTGGCGGCCGCCAGGGGCCGCGCTCAGCGGAATGGCCCAGCTTCAGTTTTGAAGGCGCTGGCAGTCTACCCGCTGTGCGGAGCAGGACGGCGTCGACTCCGGTCGGTGGCAGTTGCCATGGCGGAAGGGACCCTGGGGTTTCCCATGGCGTCACTTCGTGAGGCACCTGTGGGGGGGATGCTTGTCGCCCCACGCAAGCATCCCGGTGAGAGGGAGCAGCTGCCATCTCAGAGTGCAGACCCGCAGACCTGCCCTGAGCCGGTGGCCTGTCAGCGTCGCCGTGGCATCCGGTGCTGATGTCACGGACCCCGCAGGAGGTCACCTGCCTGGTCTTCATCCCCAAATCCGTGTCCTGTTCTCACTGTGACAAAATGCTAGATGGACCCAGACTGGGGACGCTGTCCTACACGTCTGATCAGGACAGGTGTGGGGGACACGGGGCCTGGCACCGGCGAGGGGACCGAGCAGGCCTTCCCCGAGCCTGAGTGCCGGTGACGCCGCGTCCACCCCCTCCGCGGCGGCGCGGTCCGGCTCCCCCTCCCACGCGTGTGTCCGGCCGCAGGCCCCGGAACAGAGTCGGCCTAACTGGGGCTGTCTGGCATCTGTCTTTCACGGGGCTCAGGGTGACAGGGTGACAGGGTGACCTTGCTTGTCTCCTAAACAGATGACGCTCGAGCATTTGGGGGACAACCAGGAACATCCAAGTAAAGTCTGCGCTTCAGTTAGCAGTGCTGTGCCGAGGCCGGCGCTTCTGTTTGGGTAAGTTTACCGCGGCCGCGTCAGACTCTGGTGTCGCGGGAAGCTGGGTGACCACACTTGCTTTGTGGCACTCATGTGTCCGAAGTCACTTCAGAAGGCAATCTGCAGGTTCCTAGTGGACGGTAAGAACTTTACAGCTAATGCGTCCGCCCTGGCTGGAGCACCAGGACCTAGAACGCTCAGCTGCTGGGGGCTCCGCTCAGCACCCCACTGAGGAGCCTGGCCCCTCCCCTCTGCTGCCAGGAGCGCGGGGGGCCCGCAGGCTCAGCCTCCGCCTCTCCAGCGATTGCCTGGAATGCAGAGGCCGAGATCCTGGGCACCCCCCACGGGCACCCACATCCCCAGACTGGGGTGCAGGGTCGTGGCCTCGCAGTGGACACCTCTGAAGCCGTGCCGGCCCCGAGCGCCCTGCGCGGTGACTGCCCTGCGTTGACAACCCTGCCTTCCTGCAATCCTCCCGTAGCAGGTGACATTAGCATGCTGTCCTACAGGCCGACTGAGAAAGCATTTTCAGGCGGAGGGGGAGGTCGACTGGGTCGAACATGGCACAGGAGACAAAGGCCGAGAGGTGACCACTGGATTTAGCAGTGTGACTGTCACTCACTCCCGACAGGACACGGGGGTAATTTTGGTGGCCCCCTGGGGACAGTCGGAATGTTAACGGGGAGGAGAGGACAGAGCATTCGGGGAGGTTTCTGAAAGGGAGGCGGAGAGCTGGGGAGGTGACGGGCCCTGTCGGCCGCGTCCGCGTCCGGTGTGGGGACCGCTCAGCCCGCAGACTCAGTCTGGAAGTGCGAGCTAATGCGTCCCCCGCCCGTGTGGAACCGAGGCTCTGAGGGCGGCTGGTCACTGTGGAACCGCCCACAGGTGGCTGGTGACGGCCGGGCCGGCTCCATTCAGTCTCATTGTTTTTAAGTCTCACCTCCTATTACCTGCACTTTGGGGGGGGCTGGAAGAGCCTATACCTGGCATGTTTTTGTTTGACCCCATTTTGGGGGGTCTCTGTTACTCTGACAGTGCAGGTCAGCCTTCTGCCGCACTTGTGCTGGCTGAGCAGCAGCCTTCCACCTGGGGACGGGGTGATCGGGGACAGGGACACGTCCAGAGGAAGGCCCGCCTCTGCTCGCGGTGGGAGCACAGGGACAACACCCCACACCTCCTTGTTCCGGTGACGGCTCTGACTCAGCTCGGGGACCTGTGCCGACTGCGAGCCGAGGTCTGTCACCCCTGCAGGAGGGCACTGCCACTTGTGGAGCACCGCTCGTGCTGCTCGGGGACCGTCACCCCCTGCCGCCAGCGGAGATGGAGGGCTCAGTTTCCAAGGACACGGGGCTGAGGACAGAAGAGGCCGCTGAGGTCCAGTGGCTCCCCTCAGGCCGGGCCGCATGGCTGGCGTGTTCAGCCCCGGGACGCCCCTGGAGAGGCCCCTGTGCTTTGGGGCGCAGTGCGGTGTCAATTTGATCCACAAAGCTGGGCTCGGCGTGAGGCCCCAGGAGCCACCGCACCCAGCGAGACAGGCGCCAGGCCACCCTTCCTCAGCCCTGTGCTCCCTGGGAGGCGGCGGCAGCCGGCTCTACCAGGCATGGGTGTGCACGTCGCCACCGACATGTCCGGGCGAACGTGCACATCTCCCGTGTGACATCCATCAGGGAGGCTGTAGGGGGGGCTGTAGGGGAGCTGTGGGCGGGGGGGATGGGTCACCCAGGGAGCCGCTGACTCGAGCGTGTTTTCATGGCCCACGAGTCTCTCGTCTGTTAGACCCAGCGGTGCCAGCTGCAGGCATCATGCACCTCTGGGCCGTGGCTTCATGGTCCCTCCGACTGCCAGGGCCCCTTTTCTCAAAAAAAGAGAAAAGTTGAATGAATTAATCGATTGGTAACTTTTTCCTAAGTGTGTCATCTGAGACCCCTGAACTCAGGTCGTGTGGCCAGAGGATAAACCGCCGCCTGTGGTGTGTCCCTCTGGGGGCGAGCGCGGCAGGTCACGTGCAGTCACTTGTAACCGTTTCTGCTGAAGCGTGACGTGGATAGCGATCACTAGCAGTTTCGGGGAACGCTGAGTCAGCTCCGCTCGCCCCACCCAAGGGCGCGAGCCTAAAAATAGCACGCGTGCTACATGCTGCGGGGCCGCCCGGCCTCCCCGACGGGGTGGGGTGGGGTGGGGGACACGCTACGCCTGACTCAGTATGTGCCGCCCACCTCTTGCTGTAAGGAAACACGCCCGTCCTCAGTTCCTGGGGGATCTTTGGCCCCTGGGGCCCCGGGACCCGCACAGACAGGCCCACGTCCCACTGCACGTGCTGTGGCGGCCTCGGCGACCCAGCCCCAGAGTGCAGGGGCGAGGCCCCCGTCTGCCCTTCCGCCTCCTCTCGTGTGCGTGCGAACGTGCCGGTGTTATTCACAGAGCTACCCGTGTTGTTCCTGAAACCTGACTTTCAAATTTGGGCTGGAATTTGAACATGAAAAACCTTCAAATGTGAATAGATAAGAGATGCATTTTACGTTTACTCCAGCGACTCAATCGTTACAGACACACAAATAAAAACACCTTCATTCTGCTCGAAAATTATCTTAATTTCATTATTGAAAAAAGTTGTATAAGCGGACGGTTGGACCCGGGCGTTCGCCTGCAAGGGCGCAGCTGTAGCGTCACCCCGCAAACGCCAGGCGGGGTCCTCTGGTCTTGTTCACGACGAATTCGGTGGAAAACGCGTTCGTCCTGGGGGCGTGTGTGTGCCTTGCCTTATTTACTTTCTCCTGTTTGATCTGATGACATTTCATCGTCTGCCCACAGAAATCCATTTTGAAAACAGATCCTTTTTAATGAAAACGTTTATTTACAGTAGGACACGTGAGTAGCGGAGTGTAACACACGGGCACGTCCCTGTCTTCTCCTGTCCCCGCCCGGGTTCCGAGGTCCCGCCACGGCTCCTGCCAGCCCGCGGGGCTGGAAGTGACGGCGGAGCGCGGGCCTGACGATCGCGACGATGGAGCGTGGCCGTGACGACCGTGGCCCCACTTTCCATTTGCAGCGCGGTGGCGTCATTCAGCTTCCGCCGCGGGCTGTCTCTGGGGTCTCTCGTTCCCGCGCTTGGGGAGCATTTTAATGACGGCGGCGTCGTGTCTCCTTGCTCCGGGGGTCCCATTTATGTGACCCACGACTGATCGCCGCCTGCGGGGGGCGCAGGGCGTTTTCAGTCACCTCCTGGCGCACAGGACGCCAGTGCGGGTGTGTCGGGCCCTATACACGTGTGCGTGAGTGCGCGCGCGTTACGTCGCTGGGAGCGGGAGGTCTCCGCCGGGTCCTCACGGCGAGGACTCGATGCCGACCAGCTCCGGCGTGGTCCGGTGGAGACGGGTGTGCGGTGTCCCTGTCACCCGCCGGGCGTCTACGTCGGAGCCTTCTGATTCCCAGCAACCTCGAAGCGACGGCATCGCGGCGGGGGGCTCGGCGTCCGCACCCCGAGGCGGCACGGCATGGCGGGGAGCATTGGCGTCCGCACCCCGAGTTGGCACAGCATGGCGGGGAGCATTGGCGTCCGCACGCCGAGGCGGCACGGCATGGCGAGGGCTTGGGGTCCGCACCCGGGGAGCCCCGCGGCTCTGCCTCTGCTCGGCTCCCCAGTTACGCGGAGCGAGGTCGCACGCAGACCCGAGTGGCCTCTGCGCTCGCTCTGGAGAGCTCTGCGCGGTTTCGGGTGGGTTTCCCGTCCGCGCCCTTGGAGGCTGGGAAGGGCACACGCACGCGCAGGCTCTCCCACCCGCCCTTCCACGGGCTGCCGGGGACAGACAACGTGCGACCTGACCTGTCGGAAGGGCTCGCACTGCAGACAGGCTGCAGGCGGCCGCGGGGCACCCCGCGTTCTCAGCGCGCGCGGCGCGGCCCCGCGGGCGCTGCAGGCGCGGAAGCAGGGGACGCTCGCAGAGGGTCAGAAGGCGCCGAGCCGGCGGGACGGGGACAGGAGGCCGGGCACAGCGGCGGCTGCTGACCGCCCGCCCCTAAGCGGCGGTGGCCCGGAAGGGCGCACGCACCCCGCCCTGGGCTGCCGCGACCCGGTGAGAGCGCCCGTCTTTATGGGGCGCTTCGCCTTCCCGTCGCTGAGCCGGAGCCCCTTCCCGGGGCGGGGGGTCTTGCTGGGAGTCTTCGCTGGTAACGCACCTGGTGGGCGGGACGCTTCTGGCCTCTCCGGTAGCCGTGTCCCTCCGCCTGACCGCCGAGGAAGCGGGCTCAGAGCGAGGCTTGTCCGGCTGCACTGGACACGCCGGGAGCTGCCCAGGTCCGTCCCCCTCGATCCGCGCGGACCGGGACCCTCCGGGGAATGCGAGACTCGGGGTGCAGGGACATGCGCAGCGGCTCCGTGACAAAGCCCGGCGGCAGTAGCCACGACAGGACGCCCAGAGCCGCGGTGGCATTTGTCAGCGCCCGCGAATGCTCCGAGGACGCCCCGACTTCCTCCGTACCGCTGCATCCCGCCGGCCGGGGAGCCACGGATGCCCCCCGCACCCCGCGCGGCGGGTGGCGTAGAGGACGCGACGCCCCGCCGGCTCCTGAGTGACCCTGCGCCGGGGACGTGGGACGCGCACAGCGGCGGTGCGGTCTGCGGAACCGGGTTCGGCCACCGTCTGGAATCGCCCAGACAACACGCGTCTGGCTCGTGTCCCTCTCGTTTCTCCCGGCACCTTCGAGCTGGCGCTCGTTTGCGTGACGGTGCTTGTCCGCTGCCCAGGGGGCGCCGGTTCTGCCTTCGGAAGAGGGGCGCCTGGGAACCTGCCCGTGCGACCCCCGATACCTGAGCGCGGTGGGCTCTGCGGCCGTGAAGAGGGCGTAGGGCGAGGACCCCGCCGCGGTAGCCGCCCGTGGGCAGAGCCGCGCCCGCGCGGTGGCGGCAGGACCGGACTCCCGCCTCCCGGGTCCCCGCCTGGTCTTGCCGCCTCTGCACAAGCCCAGCTCGCTCTGAGGGCCTCACCCGACCTGCTCCCTCCACGCGCCGGGGTCACGGCGTGCGGGGTGTGGGCGGGAAACCGAGCTGCCCGAGAGCGCGCGGGAGCGCACGGAGGAGCGGGCCGCAGCCCACACGGCGCTCGCCCGCCGCCCGCGGAGTCCCGAGGCTGAGTTGGATGGACCCGCGGCGATGGCCAACTCGCCTAGTTTGACCTTTCTTATGGGCATGGGCCTGGCGAGCTGGACTTACACATGGTGACTCGTGTTGTGAGGGCCACACCCTCTGTCCGGCAGCGGCAGAAGCGAAGGCGTGAGGAGCGCCGCACGGCCGTGCACGCTCCTCCCGCGACACAGGAGCGAGGGAGACAGGGGCAGCGGGGCGCAGAGTGAGGGCGGAGCTAGCGGGAGTCGCGGGCCTGGAAAACGGCAGGCGGACACCTGCGACGCCGTCTGCGAAGCTGCAGCTGCGTGCAGCACATGGCGAAGTCCTCCCTAGCCCGCCGCGAGGCCCCCTCCTGGACCTGGCAGCCGCCCCCGCCATCGCTGCGCGCCGGTCCCGCATCTCACCGTCCGGTGGTTCACGAGACAGCACAGGGGCTGAGCTCTCGTTTGCAGCAATCGGCCCATGAAACGTCGGTCTCGTTATCTGTCATTTCGCTTAAAGTCGCAGAGCCCGTCCGTGGTGTCAGGCGAGGACTCGCTCTCGCCGTGCAGGCCACCGCTGAGCGTCAGGAGCTGGAAAGGGTCGCTGCTGGCCTTGCCGCCGGAATGATCCTGGGTGGCCGGCTGGGGCAGGGCCATCCTGGGGTCACGGGCAAACACCTGGCGTGAAACACGGAGAGACAGGTGCCGCGGGAGAAGCGGGGCCTGGTGCGAGTTCGCCCTCCCGGCAGGGGCCGAGCAGAGGCTTCCATGAACACGCAGAGCGGCGAGCGGGGTGCCTAGAGGCTGGGGGCCCCAGGGTTTCAGACATGGCATTCCCGCCCCCCCAACGTGCATGCTTCACATCAGGGACCCCAAAAGATGGGGAGTTCAAGGGACTCCTGGGAGGCCCCCCACGGGATGCTCTGTGACGGCGGGACAGCAGCAGAATGCCTGCAGAGACTGGCCATCCCCGCTCCGGGCCGCAGCCGGCAGCCGGACTGGGCCCGGGACACTGGAAATGCTCCAGGCAGGGGAAAGGAGAGTGGACAGCGCCACCCCGGGTGCCGGCCCACGACGGGGGACGGGGCTGCTCCCTCTCGTTAAATATTTACAAATATGTATCCTGAGCAAAATGCTCTGCTCTCCTGTGTTTCCCCGGGTCCCGAGCAGGTCTCGACAAAGCCACAGGCAGCACCCGTGCTGACTGGCAAGTTCCTACTGGGCCAGCGTCCTTGCCCTGGGCGCCGTGACGGAGCATGGCGACGAATTACTCAGAAGCACACTACAGGCTTCACAGTCCGGGGGAGTTTCGTGTTCCCCAGAAACACGGTGAGCGCTGAGTCACCGCTGCTGACGCAGTCCGCTGGGCTCTTGAGGGTCCCTCTGCCTCCGGCGTCTGCAGTCCCCGCTGGGAGCCGCGTCTCTCCCCGGGGCCCTTCCTCCGCAGGCCGGGGCTCCCCGCCGTGGTCGCTGGGTGCTCCTCTGACAGAACCGGAGCCCGCACGTGCGGGTCGCTGCGTTTCGGCTTAACAGCTGTGCCAACTGTCGAGGGACGCGATCGCAACGCCCTGTATTTGCATGGACCCCATTCTTTCCTGAGCTAAGGCGAAGCCCTGAGCAACGTGTCCTTCTGTCTGCTCCCCCCACACGCCGCTTCCCTATAAAGTCTGCTCCCACTTTCCAACCATGTCTGTGCGATGAGGGATGTGCAGAGCGTGGTTTCGAGGTCAAGCACATTCTCATCGCGCTCGGGGTAAATTATGTGTCGGGAGCGTCTGCATTCACTCAGTATCCTGCAACTCTCTGGCCGAGGTCACAAGGCCAACATTCCATCCAGATCTCAGGAAATGAGACATCTGGAGTTCAAACGGGGGTGCAGAGCTTACGCTCCGGGTCTCCTCAGCTTCGAGGGGCCGAGGTGGGGTGGGGATGGCGGGGGCGGTGAAGTGGGGTGAGTGGGGTCAGGCTGAGCCTCCTCGACTCTGTGCATCTGGCAGACGCCATCGATTCGGTCCTGATTCTCAAACAGTGCCTTCCCTGAGATGCAGCCTCATGAGCAGATTCAGTAAGTTCTCGTGTTACTTGTCTGAGCTTCAGAATTCAAGTAACACCTGAAACAGAGACATCGATGCCTCCCCGTGACGATGGCGTCGGCCGCACACGCTGTGTCTGGCCCCCGAGGCCTCGTGGACGCCGACCGGCCCCCGCCTGGCCTGTCTGTGCGTAGCCGCTCTGCTTGCCCGCCCTGGCCACAGAGGCTCCTGGGACTTGCTCCCACGTGTCCGGAATGGTGACTTTCACTAATGTCCTTTCCCACCGTGGTGACGTCTTCTTGGTGGCCCCACGGGAGTCCCCCGTGGCTCTCGCGCCCCTCGTGTGTGGATTTGTGTGTCCCTCTCTCCGGCCTGCCTTCCACTCGTGTGCCCACCGCACAGCCTTTCATCAAGGCAGACGGCAGAGGGGGAAGTCGGAAGCGGGTCCATCACGTTGGGCCCCACGCGCGGAGCCCCGAAGCGGGGGTGGCGCCAAGAACCGGGGCACGTGGAAGGCGGAGTCACCTCCTCCCCCGGAGCCCTGCAGGGTTGAGGGTGGCCCAAAGCCCCCGAGCCGGGAGCCCGCCCCGCGCGCCCGCTCTGCCAGCGTGTGGGGTGGGGGTGGCCGCTATGTCCCAAAAGTGTCAGGGGAAAAACCAGGACCTCATGGTGGACGGGCAAAGCTGCGCACAGTGAAACGGATCTAAATTAACCATCAAAGCAACAGGCGGCGCGGGCCAGGGAGGGGCCGGAGCCTGTGGCCCGGTTCCGGCGGCGCCAGGCCGCGGCGGTGCCGAACGCGTGTCGCCCTCCGCGTGTCCGCAGCGCCCGGCTCGGGCACACGTCCACCCAGCGGACACCGCGGGTACGAGCTCTTCGCGAGCCGTTCGTTTGTCTCATTTTTTCCCCGTTTACATTTTCCTTAGATAATGGAAGACAAGAGAGACCCACGTCACGCCTTTGCAGCCAAAATTATTCTAGAAGGTGAATCACAAGGACCTGGGCAACAACGGCTGAGCTTCCGGGGGCCAGGACCAGACACTGTGACGGGGGGAGGGGGGGACGGGGATTTCACACGGGTCCCTCCTCACGACGGCCCTGGCTCGTGGCCATTAGAGTCTTCACTCTCCAAGTGAGTAGACAGCCTCGAGGAGCCAGGCTGTGGCCTCTGCGCCGTGGCAAACGCCGACACACGGGCCGAGGGCAAACGGAGTCTCCCCACCTCGCGAGAGGAACAGCGCGGAGACGTGACCGCCCCACGCTCGGGAGGCCGCCCAGCCGGGCACACGGTCAGGTGACACGGACGGTGGGAGCACGGAAAGGCGTTTGCAAGCTGTGACGTGCCACCAGCGGTCAGGGGCTGACTCGTTTGGGTTTATATCTAGAGATGGGGACATTCGTTCCGATCGGACTTGTTGGTCTCGTGAATTCAGTGTGACCTTACTTTTCAAATGAAAAAGACTTTCGTGCTTGTTTGTTTCTTTCTTTCATGGGAAAGCCACATAACCTTTCCAAAACAACTCTGGAACATTCTGGAACATTTCAGCTGTGCACTCATGACCTGGGCACAGGGAGGGTTCGGTCACTCTCTGCTCAAGCTGTGAGCCGACGCCAGAGAGAATCGGAAACTCAAGTGCCCACGCTGGGTCACCCCACCTGGCCGCTGACATTCCCGAGCTACCGAGGGGCCACCAAGGAGCCTCCTGGTGCCACGCCCGTCACGAAGCTCTCCCCAGGAGCCAGGGTCTCGGTGGCTGGCACCCTGCCTGGGGCCACCTGAGGGTTCACGACATCCACGCCACTGGTCCCGACGTCGGGACTCAATCCTGCCTGAGTCCCAAAAGAGCCAGCAGGCGACACCATGCCTGCTCTCTCCCATCCGCCCAGCGGGTGGGCTGCATGGTGGCCGAGCCATGAAGCTGGGGCGTCTGCTCTGTTTTTAAAGTGTCGCTGCTCAGAGCCGAGGACACTTGGAGAATGCCCTTCCTGCCCCGGGGTCTCCCCAAGCCTCCTCCTTGTTCTGCCGTCCCCAGCACACGGATGTCGCGAGAAGGCCCATGATGGCCGTTCACGTGGGGAAAAGCAAGAGCCACAGTCTGGCCAGCCGGGCGCGGGGGCTTCCGAGTGGCCATGTAGTGGATGGCCTCAAGACGGAGTGACAGCGACGACCCCAGGACTCTGGGTCTCGAGATGACGACACAGCCCTTCGGACGGCCGTGCACACGGCGATGCCAGGCGCAGGAGGGCGCTGCCCGTGATGACGGGATCCGTCTGGTTTCGATGGCCAGAGCACGGGCATCTTTTATCCAACCTGAGAAGTGACCTGAGTCCGTGACAACACGGGATGTCTTCAAACTACATCGGCGCGCTCGGCACGGGGACAGCCAGTCTCCTACTTCCAATAGTGACCAGGGGTATCCAAAGTCACTGTCTTTCTCCCATGTCCTGAAAACGAGGTTCCACGAAAGCCGGATGGCGACACGGGCAGTTCTTGGAGCCGCCGTAGCGCGTCGTGTTTCCAGGGTTTTGTTTGTTTGGCGTGTTAAAGAATAAGCAGTTCTTTTCTTCCTTTTTTTTTTTTTTTGTAAATTCAAATCCATTTGTATTTCAAAGGAAACCCGATCCATATGTTCCTTATTTATTTACACTTACTGCAATTCATCAAAGTGCCTCTAACAAGCTGGTTAATGTCCAAAAAGTCTTAGTCAAAAGATTTTTTAAAAAACCTTTCATCTTGTGTTCCAGGACGTTTTGCTTTTCTTTGAAACAAGATTCTAAGTTTGGAAAAATGTGACTTTCCATTTATACTCTGAAATGTTACTAGGTCTGTAAATTAAGCTAAGAGAAGTGTAGATCTGAGCAATGCTTTGGTGAATTTAACCAGTTCTTCCTAAATCGGGGGCGAGCTCAGTCCCCCAATCTCCTTGTAGTTGAAAGCTCGGGAGGCGTCGTGCGGTCGGGAGGCAAAGAGGAGGCAATTGCTTCTGCTTTTATCCAACGATCTCCTGAAATATTAAGCAACTACTGTACATTACCCAGTACGTGTGAAAAAGGACTTGGATTTGATTTCGCCATGTAATATCGTTAAAAAGCATCATCTTGAGTGATGAAAAATTATTCTGCGTGTTTGTGCCTGCTCGTATGTGTACGTGTGCGTGTGTGCATGTGTGTGCGCCTGTGTATGTGTGCCTGCATGCGTGTGCGTGTGTGCATGTGTGCCATGTGTGTCATGCATGTGTGTGTACATTTCTGTGTGTGTGCGTCTGTGCAGGTCCGCGTGTGCGTGTATGCATGTCTGTGTGTATGTGTGCACGTGTGCCTGTGTGTATGTGTGTACGCATGTGCCTGTGTGTGCCTGCATGTATGTGTGTACACGTGTGTATATCTGTGTGCATGTGTGTCTGCATGTACGTGTGTACACGTGTGCACGTCTGTGTGCATGTCTGGGTGTATGTGTGCATGTGTGTGCGTGTGCACACGTGTGTGCACATCTCTGTGTGTGCATCTCTGTGTGTGTGTGCGTGTGTGTGCACATGAGGTGCGAGACGGTCCTGTGTACAGTCGCCCCTCCTTCCCACGGTGCCCATGCGCCCAGCATTGTGGCCCAGACTCACGCGCTCCCGACTGCGATGTGGCTGGCGGGCGGGGGTCGGGGGGAGCGGAGCCCGAGGCCCGTGTGTGAGGGCGATGGTGAGCGGGGTGTCCGGCCTCCGACCCCGGGAAGCCCTCTCCTGGGACAAGCTCTCGTCCCCTCTTTCTCTCCTTCCTCCGCCTTCACCTCATCTTTGTTACGTTTGGTGAGGTAGGTCAGAAGGACAGAGTTTCAGACCTTTGTAAATACTGTGCACCCAGCTGGGAGACGATCAAATAATTCTGTTGTGGTTGACATTTTTTCCCAGATTGTTATAGGAAAAAACATTACAACAGACTTTGTGCTGTATTTTTTTTTTTCCCGAAATTCAAAAATAAATTGTTTCTTTTTTTCTTTTATGGGAGCCATCCTTCGTTCCCCGTTTGGGGAATGTGTTGTTTGTGATTTCCCAGGCCACATTAAAGAGAGAAGAATGTGACTAAGTCGAGGCAGGATCAAGACTCCTAACCCGCACGGTGACCATGAAGTCCCAGTCTCCAAGGTGAGGTCCGCCCCTAGAGCTCACGGAGGCCATCGGCGTGGTGGGA
Organism: Pteropus medius; assembly: GCF_902729225.1. Taxonomy (NCBI): domain Eukaryota; kingdom Metazoa; phylum Chordata; class Mammalia; order Chiroptera; family Pteropodidae; genus Pteropus; species Pteropus medius. The sequence goes on from NW_024352780.1 coordinate 714,437, forward strand.
TCGGGGCCTGGTAAGAGACCCCAGGGAAGTCCCCGTCCTGTCCGCTACATGAGGACAGCGAGAAGAGGCGACTGTGGCCCAGGAAGCCAGCGCCTTGATCTGGGACGTCCAGACTCCAAAACTATGAGACATAAACACTGACTGTTTACACGGCGCCCGGTCTGTAGTCGTTCGTGGCAGCAGCCGAGACAGACTGAGGCAGCCTGAAATCACCTTCTTTCTCAACCTGAGGCCCGTGGAGAAGTTCTTTAAAGCCAAAAGCTGACCCTCGAACCTGACACGGAGCCGCAGCTGGCGACGAAGACCTGTTAGCCAGCACGGGGACCCGGGCACCTAAGGGCCCCGTTACGTTAGATGTGGCCAGAGGCCTTGTGTTTGAATTTCAGATGAACGACAAACAATTTCTTAGGATGACTACGTCATAGACATTACATGGGGTGTACTTTTACCGAAAGATGATTTTTAACTGAAATTCAAATTTAAGTGGGTGGATGGTATTTAATTTTGCTAATTCCGGCGACCAATGCTTCTTATGTGAATTATTATTGCAAAAGTCTCCAGGAAGCATTTCTGGTCATGCGTCAGGGGCCCTCTGCCCGAGGGGTGGCCTCCAGCGCCGGCCCTGGCACCCGTGATGCTCCATGCTCCAGGGGGTGCTCCCACACCCCCGTCTGCCGCACAGGGCTCCTGGCCTCCGAGACACGGTCCTCGCCTGGCACAGCCTGTCCCCACTGCCCAGAGCATTCTAGAAACTCGCTTTAAAATCTGGGTCAAACGTCGCATCTGCGAGTCCTTCTCTAGCTCTCCCAAGCACGTTGATCACTTTATTAAATTCATAATCTCTCTAACGAGAAGTGCATTGTCCTGTTGACTGGGAGCAGAGGTTGACCCAGAAGCCTGGGACGCGGGCACAGGGAAGGAGTGGCCGTTCTCACAGGCTCTCCGGGGTCTGGGCTCCCTGGACGCTGCAGCAGCCGGGCAGAGCGTGCGTGGGGAGGCGCCTGCCCCGCACACGGGCCCCGGAGATGCGCCCCGCTCACGCCTGGGGAGCCCCCTCCCTGGGCTCTGGGGGCGGGGCGCAGGCGGAGGGCTCCGCGGGGCTCGGCGGTGGCCCCCTCTCTTTGGAAGAGGAAGGGGGAGCGGCGGGACCCCGAGGGCGGCGTGCGTTCGGTTCGTCACCTTCGGTGCAAGGACACGTCACAGCAGTCGCCACGGTTTATTCACGGGTCCGTGGGCCTCGGACGAAGACGGCGTCTCACGGAGTCTCGAATTCGACAGCCCCAGCACGGCGCTCAGCAAGCCTGGGATGAACGAGGGAGCGGGTGGGTGGGCGGGTGGGTGGGGGGCTCCCTTCGTCTGCTGCACAATAGTTTTCTTTGCTATGAGGTTGGAGCCGTTTCTTAGTAAATAAGTGAACTTATTAACTCGGCAGCATCGTTTTATGATTGTGGTTCTTTGCCAGACAATATAAAAGCCATATGTCCCACTCCAAAGTGTGAGAGCAAGAGACATTTTCTCCGGCCGTGACAATGTGCCATTTTGAAAAACCAAGATGAACCCTTGGTCCATGGGCTCTGATTTTCTGGGGGGACAATCTGACCAGTAAGCACAGAATGTTAGTGACGGGGAGACGGTGCGGGAGAATGTGGCTTATAGGAGTGGGGCCTCTCTGTAACCCCAAAACTGCTCTGAAACTCGGGTCTCCAGCATTTTAACGTAGTTACGTGGCTCTTTCAATAAAGAAGGAACGGACACGGGAAAAACCACGCCCGCACTGACGCCACTGCTGAGAAAGCGGCTCTTCCGCCCGTCTCGGCCTCGGCCTCGGCCTCCGGGGAGGGGGCGTCCACGCAGGACACGCCGCGTCCTCCAGGGCCCGAACCCCGTGCTCCCCCAACTCAGTTTTCTTTCCTGGGCTCGTTCGTCGGAGGGTCAAGCTTCGTGCCTTTTACTGGGGTTCGAAGGCTGAGCTCGGGGGCGTCTCCTGCCTCCCTAATCCCTTGGGGGGGGTGGCACCGTGGCAGGCAGCCAGCCTCTGCTGGGTGTGCACTGCCGCTGAGTCTCAGCCGCCCCGAGGCAGGTGCCGGCATCGTCAACACCGGGGATGAGCAGCAGCTGCCCCGCTGGTCGCAGGCCTGGCCTTGAGGCGCCATTGTGACCCCTCCCGCCAGCGGCCAGGCGATGCTTCAAAAAAGTACCACGTAGACTAATAAATGCAAATCGTCTCTCCGGTTCCCACGCGTTGACCACCCTCTGTGGGTGCTCGGCACGTCCTGCACGACCAGCAGTGACCCTGCAGCCCTGGCTGAGTGACGGTGACCGTGAGGCCGGGCGAGGGCCAGAGCCGACCTGGTCTGGTGCTGGGCAGCCTGCAGCCCCCGAGGAGGAAGGCGTGGCCAGCTCTGCAGGAGACAGGAGTGACCGCAGGGACACACGGGGGCTGGCTCTGTGGGCCGAGACTGAGGACAGGGGCCCAGTTGGGACATCCTTCGCATGTGGAGGGTCCGGGCTGCGTTCGTGCACAGAGGGCCTTGGGAGCTGGGATCTGGCGTGTGACAGAGGGGGTTTCCCACGGTGGGACATGCCAGCGCTCTGGCTCGGGGGAGCATGCAGGAAACCCGCACCCGAGCTGGGCCAGCTGTGGGAGTGTGGCCCGCAGCGCTGTCGTGGGGACCGTGTTGGGACTGGCGAGCTGCAGGGCCACCCGGTCCCTCACCCTCTGCCTCTGCGAGTAACATGCGGGGTGACAGAGCTGGCTCCCACCCATGTCAGAATCGCCTCTGGAAGCCAAGCGTCCCTTGAAGGGAGGGGAGTTCGTGGTGCAATTTGGGGACGAGAGTGGGGACCGTGAGCTTATTAGTGACCCGGCCCGGTGGGGAGAGCGACCAACGTCACACTTCTCCAAGGTCTGTCTGGAGAAGCTGCGCGCTTCGGCCTGACGGCCTGAGCTCTCCGAACCGCCCGGAAGCGCTGACGGTTCAGCTGTTCACAGATCAGCTCTGTTCCCGGATCAGCTCTGTTCCCGGGTCAGCTCTGTTCCCGGGTCAGCTCTGTTTTGGCTACAGTTGAACCTTAAAGAAAAAACAGGTCCCTCCACTCCTTCATGGAGTCCCTTTCCTCCGCCGAGGCCACGGTGGCTTTTTTAATCGGTGCGGGTGGCGCCGCACATGCCTGGTGCCGACCAGATGAGCCGCGTGCTGTGACTAAGGGAAGGTGTAGCGTGCAGCCTAGCGACATTATGCGCCGTGAACTTGGCCGTTTGGGAGGGCCCAGGACACAGTACGTGGCCGATGCCGGCAGCCGACGTGCTCACGGGAGGCGGCGAGGCCCGCGTGTGCGTCTGGGAACTCAGCGCTTTTCCCATCCATTTTACATACGTGGTGAACGTGCAGGTCTGGGGGTCGGGGGCGCAGACAAACATGCTGTGGCCTCGAATAGGGCTACTCTTAGAAATAAGTCATGATGGCTACACACAGCTCGGACGTGTCAGCTTCGTGCTCGCTGTCGGCATATCTTACACGTGCACACCTCGCTCCTCATTGTCGAATCGGCTGTCCCCCACGATGCAGCCACGGAAACGTGTTTGTCTATCTCAAAGTTGTAATTGGTATGCAGATTTGAAATTATTTCTCAAATCTTGTCAAGCATATTTATTTTATTTTTAAACATTAAAGAGAAAACTGTATTTTAATTGTCAACGTTGGTCGTTGGCTAGTTTTCTAAACTAGTGAGTATACGAAGCAATGAGGTATTATTTTCATGATGCAAATACGTTTATAGAAAACATCTAAATATTAACACAGTAAAGTCTATTTATGGTAAAAGCATCTTATCATTTTTGTAGCACAAGTAAGGAAACATTTAATAACTTAATCTTAAATTTGCCAAAGTATTTTGCAAGGGATTTGATTGTTCACGTTTTTTTTTTTCTTCCTAAACTCATAACGACAAAATAAATGTGGCTGAACTTCAGCCGCCTGAGGCCACATCCGTTGTTTCACGGTGTCCCCATGGTGGCCCATGAGTGAGAACCGCAGGCTGCATTTGGAAGCTGAAGCGCTTGCCTGTGCGACAGAGCCGGGGGACTCCCTCGGGACAATGGGGAGCTGGACAGGGCAGCTCGTTCTGTTCTGACTGTTCTAGGTGGCTGAGGACAGAACTTTAACGCTGAATGATTTCACGAGTACGAGATGCTCTTCCTCGAGAGCCGGGTGTCTGGCCGGAGTCTCTTCAGCCTCCCCACACCCCTCCCTGTGGTCAGCGCAGACCCTGCCCCCAGGCAGCCCTGTGCTTGGCGGGGGGTGCGGTGGGGGAGTGGGGGGGCTTTCTTGTTGGCCCGTGGAGCAGGGTGAAGCACACATGTCACCCACCCTCATCGGAGGGCTCCGAACGGGCTCACAGCCACTCCCAAGGCCAAGTCCTTGCATGAAGTAATTTCCACAGTTCCTAGAAAAATTTCTTCCGTTCCCTTCCCTCTCCTCCCGCCCCCTCCCCGCTCCTCCGGGGTGTCTGCTGGTTCGTTCCCATTTGAGCCCTCGGAACCGTTCTGTCGTGGGATCTCACTGATCTTTAATGATGGAATTCTCAAATAATAAACGACATCGAGCATTTTCACATGCTTGCTTGTCATTTGGACATCTTCAGTGATGAGGTGTCAGTTTAAATCTTTGCCCAGTTTTTAAATGACCTTTTTTTCCGTTTGTTTTCTTATTGTTGTCTTTAGAGTTCTAGTATATTCCGGATGCAGTTCTTTCATCTGATGTATGTGTTGAAAATATTTATTTCCCATTTGGTAACTTGCTTTCATTTAATTAACAGTGTCTTTTTCAAAGCCAAGTTTTTTTTTGTTTTTGTTTTTTTTTTTAATAAAGCACCATTTTTTAACTTGTACGTTCATGGATTGTACTTTGGGTGTTCTATCTAAAACTCATTGCAGGATTTGGCGCTTGTAAGAGTGAGTTTCCACATACCCTTCTCCTTTCAACAGATGACTGCCTCGTGGTGTCTTCACATCACAGGGACCAGCATTCCGGTAGGAGTCGGAGTAACACACAATTAGAACAAACGCCGACTCTTTCTAGGCAATATCTAATTTTCTCCGCAAGCTTTCTTTGCAATATCTAATTTTAATACGTAAATAGAATCTAAAATGTGCATGTATTTACGTGGAATTAAATTCAATAGTCTCAGCATTGAAACCACATTTCAACTGCTCTTAATTGAAATAATCCTAAAACCACTGTTAAAAAATACTTTATTATTTTTCCATGGACGACATAACAACATAACAAAAAACATGTACAGGGAACTGTTTTTCCCACAGTTTGGTTTCTCGCACTGGAGAGTAGGCAATAAATAAGTGTGAAAAAAATACCATCAGGAACAACGCAGCTGAGAAACCCAGTAGAATCACGTTAAGCCATCACATGTGAGTGTGTAGAGGCGGCAGTGAGGGTGTGTCCGCGGGACGCCCGGAAACCGTGCCCCCGGCACGTCCGTGTCTCGGTGGTCCCCTCCCTGCCTGCAGCGTTGATTTTCGTGCACACGGGATAAAGGTCACCGCGACTTAGTTTGCAGACTCTTTGGCGATTTTAACATCTATGACTCTATAATTAAAGTGACCAAAGTATCAATTCTAGGTGGTACTTGAGCGTCAAACAAAGAAAAAAAATAGTTTTCAGTAAGAGAACCAAGGAAGTTCGAGCAGAACGTGAATGAACGCGCCGTCTTTGGAGAGCGCTGTGGCCTTGACGAGGTCATGTGACGCGCGCCCCTCCTGTGCCCGGCACACCCAGCTTTACGGGCGCCTTCCCGAGAGACGCACGCTCATTTCATACCCACGTCGGAGACGTGAAGGGGTGGCAGCACAAGGTTCTTTGTAAGAGCCCAAACCCGAATCACCCCAGGTGGCCGCGGACACACGTAAGTGGACAACGCGTGGTCCGTCTGTGCGTCTGCGGCGTGGGTGAGCGTGCTGTGGGCATTTACGCAGCAGGAGGCGCTCGGTCACAGCAGGGACGGACTGCTTCTGGGTGGCATGACAGGTAGATGCAGAGACACAGCGAGCGCGTGGGTGCGGCGGACGCTCGCTTCTGGTCCAGCCGAGTGCAAAGGCATAGGCCTGGCGCAGGATGTCCCCTCGCCACCGTCCACGCGTTCCAGAGCAGCACTCCGACGTCCTGCTCAGGAAGGACCGTCCTGGGCATGCGGTCAGCCGTGTGAGCCAGACGGACGCTGACCGGAGGAAGCTGGAGAAGCGTCACAGCCCGGGCAGCGGCGTCTCTGAGGTCGTCCCTGCTCCGATGGCGTCACACCTCCTTGCCTGTCCGGGGGACGTTTCCCCAAGGGCACACCACCCGCACCAGGGGGACGGGGTCTAGCCGGTCACACGGTGACAAGGACGGCCAGAAGGCACGGAGAGAAACGCGATGCTCCTGTGTGGAGTGTGAGGTTCCGCTTTGCGGGGCTCCCTGCTTTGAAACGCACTGCACCTAGAAAAACTATTAAATATGGGTCATCGTACGCATTTCTGTTCCATTAGGACGAGGGACGGGTTCTGTTTAGAACTCACTCCGAGAACAGGTTTTTAATTTTATTTTCATGTTGAAAACCAGTCAGATTGGCTTCGGCCTCGAAGAGCGTGTTTACGTAAAATCAGATGAACGCTGGCCGCGAGCTGCGTTTTCTCCTAAACGGGAAATGGGTTAAAGTCTGCACGGAAAGCGGTCACGGGACATGTGCCCGACGAGCCTCCACAGATGCGCGCTCCTTAGAGGCGCCACTGCCATCAGGACACAGCGTCCGCCAGGTCCGCCCGCCAAACCCTCCCCGCCGTGTGCGGTCCTGGGGTGTCCCGCCCGTCCTGGGGTATCCCGCCCGTCCTGGGGTATCCTGCCCGTCCTGGGGTATCCCGCCCATCTTGGGGTATCCTGCCCGTCTTGGGGTACCCCGTCCAGCCCGGGCCCGAAGCCACTGCTCTGTTTTGTGCTTTGTGTCACAGTGGGGTCGTTCTGCCTTTTCTCTAGTGTCACAGAAATGAAATTAATCATTTAGAAAATTCTTAGCAGTTTCTGTAGGATTTGCAGTGCACGTAATAACTTACTCAGACGGGCTCCATATTTTTATTAATTTAACGTAACGCAATAGAGAAGCTTCACCCTATAGTTCCAATCCCCTCTCATTTTGGGATGTAATTGTTATTCCTATTACATTTATATTTTATAAACTCAACGATACAGTATAATTTTGACTTGGTGTCATTTGTGTCTTTTAAAGAAGTTGGGAGCTGAGGAGAGAGGAAGCATGCGTTCGCGGGGTTCGTTGTAACAAGCTTCCCCCCTGTAACTCCTAGTTCGCTTCCTCTCCCGGGAAATTGCGTCGGGAAGCGGCGTCACTGCCGGGTGCTAGTGCAGCTTTGCTCCCGCCCACCTTCCGGGCACAGTAAATGCACTTAAAAGACATTCTACTTCCAGGAAAATGAGCGGTTTTTTTTTTTTTTTTTTTACCCAAACAATAGGCCCAACATTCTTAAAAGGGCTGTTTAGAGCAAAGCCTGGATTGAGTCAGATTGGATCGGACGTCGTATTCTGCCGAGAGCTGGCGGAAAGGGCCGCGTTTTAGCGGAGTTCAACGCTTCGTCGATTTATTAATCACGTGGACAGCTGCCATGCAGGACGCGGGTCCGAAACACGACGACGTGGCGGCGCCAACAGCGGTGGGGTTTAGGGGGAGCGCGCGCGGCCGGGGGTCCCCGCCTGCCCAGGCGCCGGGTGTCCCCGCGTGGCCTTCCACGCACGTGCTCCCTTTGTCAGGCTCGCGTCTCTGGCAAAGCCTGGGCATCGATGCCGTGTCTCCCTTCCGTGCCCGGGACACCGGGCGGGACCGAGGCGGGCGTTTGCTTCGTGGACCCGCGTCAGCTCCGTCCTCCTGGNCGCCCCGCCGGGTGCCTGGGGGGTGGGCCCTGGCGAACAGCGCTGCTCGTGCTGCTTCGATTCCCCGGGCGCCCCGGGGAGACTGGCCCGCCGCCTTGGTTTCTTCCTGGACGGCCCCGGGGGTCGCTTCCAGTGCTGCCCGCGTGGCCGCCGCCGCTTCTCTCCCCTTGCGGGTCTCTGTCCGTTTGTTCGCTGCACATTTTCCTGCGCTCCGCCCAGCCGCTCCCGCCCGGACCCGCCGCCGCCCTGACTCCCAGTTTCCTCGTCACGTTCACCGGAGCCGAACCCGCCAGCAGCGCTGACTTGGGCAAAGTCGGGGGCCACGCGGTGTCCACAGTAGCTCGGGACAGCCGCCGGCCTCCGCGCTCCGTGAGCGGTAACGCGGCCGCGAATGGCCCGCCGAGCGCGCTTCTCACTCCGTTATCCGCGTCAACGAAAGACACTTTCCTCAGACACCACGCGCCCTTCGGCAGGAATCGCGTGGCCGAACGTGGTCCTGCGCATTTCTGCAGGTCATCCAGTGCCCGTCCCGGGCTCAGCCCAGGCAGGCCTCGCCCCGAGATGGGCAGGCAGGACACAGGGCACCGATCTGAGCTAACGAGCAGCGAGAGACGGGCTTCTCGTGAGTGGACATGGAGAGAAGGGCCAAGACCCTAATCTCCCCACGAAAACACAGGGCCGACGCGCGTCAAGTGTGTTCGTGCGTCTAAGTCCTGTCTTGGCACGAGCCTCGGGGGACGGTGTCCTGGGACGGCTCTGGAACCATCCAGCCCACGCCGCTCCCAGGCCCCCACGCCGCTCCCAGGCCCCCACGCCGCTCCCAGGCCCCCACGCTGTGCTTGTCCCCTGGCCCCACCCTCTTATCCGGGCGGCAGAGGCGAGGAGCACACGTCACTGTTGTAAAAGAATTGTTTTAAATCGACGACCTGAATACTGGGTTGGTGGGACGGTCTGAAAATAACCGAGCATAGTAAGTTTAATTGCTTTTAAAAGTCTCCTTTTTGTAAACCATAATAAACTCTGGTTTTCTGTTTGTCTAGTTAATATGGTTTCTGTTGAAACTGTTTAGACGGTTCTGTCTTAAATATTTAAAACATATAATTTGTATCGGCTATAAGTACGCACGTAAGAAGATTAAAAGCGATCGGTTCCTCCTGCCAGTCCTCTCGGGGAGCGATCCGTGGTCAATCGGGGTGTGCTGGGAGCCCCGATGTCTGTCTGCTGGGGGGTGTCTCCCCCAGCGGAACCCGGCAGACGCGAGGGCCGGTCCACGGTCTCTGTCTCTGCGTCGCGATCTTGAAGGCAGCTGCCCGTCCCCCCTGCCCCTGGGCGTGACTCTGTGCCCCACCCCACCCCCCTGCCCCCGGCCACCTCCCTGAGATGGGTCACCTTGGTGACCGCGTGGACCCCTGAACGACGCGGGCGTTTGGGGCGGTCAGAAATCCGCGGGTAGCTTCCGACTCCCCGAGACCTCAGGGCCAGTGGCCGGCTGGTAACGCAGCTGGTTGGCGCCACCTCGCAGCTCCCCGTGTCACACGCAGTTCTCACGACAAAGTGTGAGCAGGACAGTTGTCAAGGAAAGTGACCATGTGTACGGCTGTGCGTATTCATCACCTGTTTGCCGGGCGAGTCATCTGTCCATCAGCACCCCCTCCAGCGTCGTAGACGTGCGTGTCACCCACGCCGGACCTCGAAAGCATGCCTTGACGGTGCGAGGGTTCGCGCGTCGATAGCGACTCTGACCTGGTCACGGCAGTGCCAACTGGCCCCCCCCACCCCCGCTGTGCGTTTGCCGAGGGACCCCTCGCGGGTGCCGACGTGGCGGTTCAGACCCGCGTCGCCCGAGGGTCGCTGTGTCCGCGCGGCGAATCGCCACAGGCGCTGCCGTGTCGCGGGGCGTGGAAGAGTCAGCAGGTGGAGGGGAGCACGAAATGGTCACCCCGCTAACGGCGGGGACCCACACGGCGCCATGGCCGATACTGACAGGCCCACGCTGCAGGGCATCGGGCTGGAGCCGGCCGTGGGGTGTCCTGGTCCAGGCCGCTCTGGGGTGTCCTGGGGGCCGTCCAGGCGCCGGGTCCAGGCCGCTCTGGGGTGTCCTGGGGGCCGTCCAGGCGCCGGCTCACAGAGACTCCTTAGACGGCTTCCGGCCGGCTCACTCCTGCCCTTGGCGCCTTGGTGACCTCTCCGCTCTGCAGGCGCTGGGGAGCCCACCCGGCCCGAGGGACGTGTCTGCCGCTGGCTCCCTGTGGGCACCGACTAAGTGCAAGGGTCAGGGCACCTCCCACGAATCGGGGCCATTCCGGTCCCAAACCAAGTGTTTTCTAAACCTGTTTCTTGCCGAAAATTAGGGTTCCTTGCAGCGCTTTTAAAGTGCGGGTGGCCGTGGCCGCTGAGCCGGCGCTGAGGCTGAGCAGCCCAGCAGCTCCTGCCAGCCAGAGGCCAGGGCGCAAGGGGACACCTGTCCTGTCCGTGCTCACTGCCCCTTACGCTGCCTCACGCACTGCAAACCGTGGACGTGCACACGTACGTGCACACACCCCACAACCACAGACACACATCACACACCACACACCACACACACCAGACACACCGGACATACCACACCATACCACATACACCATACAC
>NW_024352780.1:725544-752136 GCF_902729225.1 Pteropus medius
CACCACACCACAGACACACACCGCACGCACACCACACATACGCACAGAGAACAGTTCTAGTCCTGGGCGCGCACACTGTCCTGCCAGGATGTGTGTGGCAGCCCTGTGGGCCGCAGTCACTGTCTGGACATCATGCAGACCCTTTGCTGTCGGCCTCAGCCGCTGACCAGGGCCCGGGCCGGCGCCCTTCCTTCCCCCGTGCAGAGCAGGGTCGTCGCCCAGGACACCCAGTTATATGTCAATTTCAGACAAGAATAACAACAAAATCAGGGCGAGTGTGTCTTAAATGCTGCATGGGAAGTGCTTATACTCAAAACTACTTGTCCTTGACCTGACACCAGCTGTAACTGACGTCTGGACGTCTGTCCTTCGGATCCCACAGCCCCGCCTAGCAGGGCGGCCACCTCCGTGGCTGGGCCCCCTCTTGGGCCGGGGACGCCAGTGCGTCAGAGGGGGCAGGGGCAGCCACGGCAGTCAGAGTCCCCAGCTCTCGGGGGTGCTGTGGCGCCCCCTGAATTATGGGCCAGGCGAGAGATGATTACAAACAGATGTGCCTCTGAACGTGACACGATGTGCCGTAATTAAAAGACTCTTTATTGAGCCTCAGATCGAAGTTTAGGGAACAGTTGCCAACATATGCGGGGCTTCCCACAGCGCAGGTCACAGGAAGGCGACGCGTCCCCGGGCGCCTCCTCTGCCTGCAACATCCTGCGATTAGATGGCACAGGCGGTGCCTGTGTTTATCTTAAGGAGTTTATAACGTCTTGGAAGAAATTATAAACTTCCTTTTCGTTCCGAGTTTTACTTGGTATAAGCAAAAACATAGACGTCTTGGTTTACACAGAAGAGAAAACTCTGTTCCTAAAAGCTTTATGATTGCGGGCGCATCCCGACAGCCCCCCTTGGTTATGCAGAAAGTAGTTACGGAGACATTCTGCGCACGCCGACGAGTTCGATGCCGACGAGTTTGATGCCCGCGCTTTGCAAACGTGGATGTTGAATTCGTCACGCTCCACGTGCCTCGAGCCTCACGCCACGGCCCACGTCCGTCCCTCACTCCACGTGCTCTTCCGTGGGACGCGTCGATCTGAGCGGCCCGCCCAGTGCCGTCGTCGCAATAGGAGATGTGAGCAGCGCTGCTCTCCCGGTGAGCGATCTGCATGTTGCAGCGATGAACAGTGACGCGCTCGGGGCCGCCACGTACCGGCACTGTGTGCCGGCATCGTGCTGAGCGCTTGGTACGGTTTCATTCAATTCTCATAACTATTCTATGCGTCGGAAGCTGAACCGAACCCCATTTACAGCAGGGGAAACCAAGGCACGGCACGTTGTAACTTCTCACGGCCGTGCACATGACCTTCCTTAAGCGGACGTGAAAACGGAAGCATCAGCCTGTGAGTCACGTCATTCTCAGGAGCCACGGTCAACCGTGCCCGTCCTCACCGGCCGTGTCAACGGTTCAGCCGGGCTGGGCGCGTCCGACGAGAGCGTGTGGCTTCTCGGTCTCACGCACACAGACGCACGTGTGTGTGGCACTCTGAAGCCACGTCTTCGTGGAGGATGAGGCACACGTTTCTAAACGTGTTTAGGGGAACGGCTTTCTGCAGCTGCCACGCGAAAGGGGTCTGCGGTCGAGAGGCGGGAGGCCAGGCGAGCCGGCGAGCCGCTCCCGCCGCTCCCGCCGCTCCCGCCGCTCCCGCCGCTCCCGCCATTCCCGCCACCCCGCCGCGCCCCCCGCCCCCTCCGCGCCCCCCGCGCCCCCCGCGCCCTCCGCGCCGTCCGCTCCACGACGGCAGAGGATCCCGTGCACTTGAGCGTTCTGGTTACGTCGCTGTGTGACAGGCGACCCCGACGCAGCCACGTAAAGCAGCAGCCCTAGGAACGGGGACGTGCGGGTCAGGCGTGGCTGAGGGGCGTGGCTGAGGGGCGTGGCTGAGGGGCGTGGCGGACGTGCGCGTCAGGGGGCCGCGGCGGCGGGGGCAGGGGGAGGGGTCATCCTCTACTCCTCGCCTGCGGCCCCTGGGCTTGGACGGGTCACCACTGGGGTTTTCTTCGCGAGCACCTATGCCTCGCGCTACGTGGCTTCTGCTTTTCCGTTTGCGTCTCCTGCTCGTTTTCTGGTTGGTGACCCGTGTGCCATCTCACTGCGGTTTCGATTTGCATTTCCCTGACGACTAGTGATGTCGACATCTTTTCTCGCGCTGATTGGCCACGCGTACGTCTCCTGTGGAGAATTGTCTATTTAAGTCTTCTGCCCATTTTTCAATCAGGTTATTTTGTTGTTGTTGTTGAATTGTAGGAGTTCCCTATAGGTTTTGGGTGTTAAAACCACAGCAGATATACGATTTGCAAACGCTTCTTTCCGCCCCATGGGTGGCCTTGTCCGCCAGGCGAAGGCTGAGACGTCGGCGTGATGTCTAAACAAGAACTTTCTCCAGAAACCCATCGTGGTTATGCTCTTCCCTGTCACACGGGCCACCACGGCATGTCGATCGAGGGACAGGAAACCACGGTGCCACGTGGGTGACTCACACACACCGGACACCGCGCCGGCACGTGGCACTGGCTGGCACTGTGCTCGTGGCAACGCGGCGAGGCGGTCGGGCCTGCTACGCCCGTTCTGCAGACGAGGGCGCTGCGGCTCGGCCTGTCGGGGGGACGCACGTCCGAGTCTGGGATTTCGTGGGTGGATTATGTGCAGCCGGACAAATCGCAGTTACTTTCCCCACGATTCTAACCGATGAGTGGAGGAGATATAAGAGGTATGTAAATGGGGGTTAGCGTGGAGCGGACCCTACAAACGGCGAGGAAAGTCGCGGTCACGTGATCTCCCACCTGGAAATTCGTGAGGAGCACGGCCGTGCATTCAGTTACTCAGGAGACGGACGAGGAGCCACGGAGTCGTTGTGGGAGGGTGCTCCTCACTCCAGCACGGAAGCGGGGGCGCGGGGGAGGGTTCCGGGGACCGGGCCCAGGCAGGGGCTACCATCCCGGGGTTCAGGGAAGCCGCCGCGGGGGACGAGATCACGGCGCAGTGGGCGTTGGTCACCAGCTGTGTCTTTTGCAAACAGCCTTTCCCAGCCTGTGACGTCTCTTGCCGTTTTTGACAGTGTCTCTCACAGAGCGGAAAATCTGAACTTTCAGGAAGCCTAGCTAATCGATTATTTTTTTATGGTTTCTGCTTTTGGTGTTTTATTAAAAAGTCAGGACGAACCCCCAGGCCAGCTAGACTTTCTCCTGCATTAGCTTCTGGGGGTTTTGTAGGTTCGCATTTTATGCGCGTGTCTGTTCCATTCAGGGTGGATTTTTGTGAGGAAGGTGAGGTCTGTGTCTAAAGCCATCTTTTTCCTGTGGATGTCCGGTCGACCTCTGCTCTGTTGTGTCGTCTTTGTCCCTTTGTCACAGCCGGTTGACTGTATTGGTGCGAGTCCCCGTTCTGTCCCCTGAGCCGTCTGTCCATCTCCCGCCCGCAGGGCACAGCCCGGTCCCTGCAGCTTCGCAGGCCGCGAGGCGGGCGCTGACCCTCCGGCCTGCTCTCTCTCCTCTGCTGTGCTGGTTCTTCTGGGCCCAACTTCAGAGTTTTACGACCCCCATATTACAGATGGAATCAGGAAAGATGATCTAATTGGCTTCCCGCCATCCAGCCGACAAGGGACAGATCTCCCGTGACTGTCCCCTGAGACGCGGGCAGGACCCGCGTGGAATCGAAGCCAGCTCCCTGCCACGTGGACACGGACCTACGCTTCCTCCCGCTGGTCACCTCACTTCTCAGCAGCTTCACGGTGGTCGAGGCGAAAGCTTCCCGACCTTACTTTCAGGAATGCAGAGTGTGCTAAACTTCAGCTATTCTGAGGATTTCTACGTATCACAACTCTTAACCAGAATGTGCTGTTGTTTTTACAGATTTCTGTCCTATACGATCCCAGAGGAATATCTAGAAGCGGGAGAACAAACCACCCCAAATATTAACCCTCTACGAAGAAAATAAGGAAAAAACTAAAAACCAAGAAACACCACGTGCCGAAACTCTGCCGAGATAAAGGGGACGCGAATTAGAGAAATGAACAATGAACTTCACCGCGTTTGCAACCAAGTCATAATTTTGCATATTTGATGACAAAATTGTTCCAATTTTAGAAAATGGGCTGCCGAAGCAAGGGCCACAGTCACAAAATCAGACAAACCGGTAAGCTAAGACCAGTTCAAGCCCGAGGCCCACAGGCAACAAACACACCCGAACTCGCATGAAAATCCAGCTTTGAATAACGGACAGGGACAGACGCTCATTTGCTGCCTCCTAGAAACCAGAGCAACCAGTTTTGAAAAGTCTTCGTTTCAATCACCGGCCCTTACTTAATTTATGGCATGTGTCCTTGTGGTTGACCTTGAGGACAGTGGATCAGGCCCACCCTATCCCTCACAGCATGCCCCTCCAGAGGGATTCAGGTAGACGCCAGACAAGCCACTGTGGAAGCTCAGGCCACGGCTGTGGAAGGTGACAGCAGGAAGGTGTGGCCACAGGGCTGACCTCCCAGCCGGCTTCCTCTAGGCCGGGTGATGCAGGCGTGGACGGCCAGCACCCCGGGCCAGCACCCCAGGCCGGGCTCCGCCACGCCCGAGGCAGCCCAGCGGGGCAGGGTGCTTCCTGGGACGTGCACTGCCAGGGCCTGGGCTTCGGGCTTGCTCTGTGGCCTGGAGCCCAGACCTCAGCCCGGCCCTGCGGGTGGGGCGGACGCACCTGTGAATGCAGTCTCCTCGGTAATTCCCCTCCCCCGTCCCCAGGTGCCACCGCCATTGGCATCACCCCCAACAGAGGGACTGACCGTCCCTGGAGGCTCCCCGCGGGACCCTGGCACTGTCCCCAGCCCCACCAAGCCACCGTCTGGCAAGCACGGGCACCGGCGACCCCCGTCTCTCGGAGCTGCTGCTGCCCTGCACGCCCCCCACTCCCGCTGCTTAGCCACTGTCGCGGGACCCCGGACTGCCCCCGGGCCTCGAGGCGGACGTCACAGGTCACAGACCGGCTCTCAGCTTGGTCAGCTCGTGCGACGGGGTGAAACCCTGTCTGTAGGGACCTTGGGGCGAGGCGCTGTCCACACTGCCTCCCCGGGCAGTGGCTTTGTCCCTGCTCCTGACACATACCTGACTGTGGGGGTGGCTTCCACGCAGCCCTGGGCCGAGAGCCGAGTCCACCGCGGGGACCGCCCCACGTCCGGCCGGTGACCGGGAGTAGGCAGCCCGGGTCTCTTTCCCTGACAAACCAGGAAGTTGGTTTTCCAGCTTAGAAGAACGAGTGTCCTTTAGTGCTTTGTTACTTCACGCGCCACGCGACTGCTCTGTGCTCTCTGCTTAGAGGCCCTAACTCTGCTTGCGGGAGCTGCTTCCGACGGGTTTCCTGTTCGGCTCTTGTGTTCGTGGTTGCTGGGGCGATACAAAGACGAAGCTTCAAGGTTAGCGAGAGGACACGGCTCCCCCTGAGGTGATGCCCCGAGCATCACGATATGGGGACAGGAACGGGTGGCAGTGCGGGACGAAGGCGGACCAGGTGAGCCGTCCGAGCCACTCACTCAGTTCTGTGACTTCCTTCTGGGACTGGGCCATGACTGTGCCTAACACGACACCTGACAGCTGAAGGGCCACCCATCGGCCGTATCAAGGAACAACATGAGCATAACATCCCGTCGGCGACCTCGCCCGTGCCCGCGGCCTCCGTGGCCAGTTCTCATAACCTCTCCGAGCCTACGCACTCACCTGTGAATGGGGGCGACTGTGTGTGACTTCGAAGCATTATTTTCAAGAATAAATTAAACTCTGTATGTAAATACGTGTTTTGTATGTGAAACGAGGTGTCGTGCTGAGCTTCTTTGTGACACTATGACGCACATTATCTGAAGCCAGGGACGTTAAGTGACTGTCCGTTTTATCCACCCCCCACCCCGGTCTTTGCTTTGGTGTCACGACGACGCAGTGTGGCCGGGGTCCCGGGTCCCGCCTTCATAACCGCCCTCCTGGAGGACGAGCACCAGAGGACAGGGCACCTCCAGTGTTCACACCCCAGGGGCCTGGCCGGCCCAAGGACGCAGGACAGCACGCCGTCACAGACACCTGTTCTGACCCAGGCTCAGCCAGGCGGTCAGCTGGGGCGTGAGTGGGAGCCGGAGGCAGGAGCTAGGGGGACGGAGGTGGCCTCCGGGCTGGCGCTGCCTCTCACAGCTCCGTCCAGACGAGCCCTTGACCATGGACCTACGACCTCCCAGGAGACCCCGCCTCCTGGTTCATGAAGCAGTTTTTTTTCCAGTTCAATTTGCACACATTCATTTTTTGGAGAAATAAATTTAGTTTTTATTATAGCATAGTTCATATAGCTTAAGATTCACCTTTTAAAAATGTAAAATCGGGCAGTTTTTAGTATATTCATAAAATTGTATAACCGTCCCCTCGAATTCCAAAACATCTTTACCTTCCCTCCAGAAAGCCCCGCCCATCCGCGGCCCCCGCATCCGTCGTCACCGTTTCATTGTTTTCCTTCTGTCCCTCGATCGAACCCACTTCATTTTCAAAGGTGTTTGTCTTTGCCAACTCACGTAAAGCAAGTCACCTCAAGCAAATCGTTCATTTGTTGTAATTTTCAAATCCAGAATTTCTATCTAGCTCTTTTATTTTTAATTTCTGTCTTTCATTTGATAACCTCTGTTTGGCACAACGCATTTTCCGTCAGTGGTTTGGATGTGATCGTGTCTGTACCAGGTGACTTAAGGTCTTTGCCTGGTACGGCCAACATCTGGACGTCTCAGGGATCGTTCTTACTGGCTGAATTTTTTCGGCGTATGTGCTATACTTTCCTGGTTCTTTGCACTTTCTATATATTTTTGAAAACATTTTAAATAACATGACGTGGTAACTCTTGAGATGAGACCCCTCTCCGTTGCCAGGTTTGTTGTAGTTTATTGCTGTTTCCTCGCTGCTTTGTTTAGTGAGCTTCCTGAGTCAGCTCCACAGAATCCGTCTTCGGCACGTGTCGTCGATGAAGCCTCGGCCGGATCCTTCGCAGCAACCGCGACTTGCCAGAGCTTTGCTTAGGCGGCTTGAATCGATGCGTCTCCAGACTGTGCAGAGGGGGTGCCACGTGCCTGCTGCAGCAGGTCGTCAAGCCTCTGGCCGACGTGGCGCGTTTCGGTTCTGGCCGGTTCTTCCCGCCCCCGCAGCTCGCACAGCTGTCGGACGGCGCCCCGGGCAGGAGCGACCCTGGCCCACTGCCGGTCCCTCCTCCCTCATCCTTCCCGGACAGTCTTCCCCAAACCACCCACATCGATCTCGCCCGGAAACACCCAGAGTGACACAACATCGTCCCAGGGTGTCCCCTCAGATGCCAGCCGGGGTCTCGTCGCTGCCGTTTTAAAGATCACGGGTGGCCGGGGGGACGGCCTGAGATGAGTGGGTGCTGAACAGGGTGGACGTGGGGGGCCCGTCGTGGGCCTCAGTTCATCTAGAACCGTGCAGAGGGGGCTGTTTAGAGAGTGGCTCGTGATGGAGGAGTGAGGGGAGCCCCGCGGCTCACGGGACGAACACCCGATGCGGCGGAGGCCGCTCCAGCACAGGTTCACGGGGACCGGAGATGCGGGGATCATCGTGCTTGGCGTCGCGTATCCTGCTCGATTCAGGGTCACTGGCAACCTGTCGCGTGTCCAGAGGGGATCCTGGGCGTTGAAGAAGTCTGGGAAAGACTTTAAACAACGAGCAGTGGGCTTCACAGTGGGCACGCAGCGTGGAGGAGCGGGAACTTGGGGACCATGGTCAAAGTCCCCGAGAAGAAACGTTTGACGTGTCCCGCCAGGAGCCGAAAGTGTCGCTTCAAGTCGAGGGGCTTCTGGCGCCTGGAACTCTGTGAGCTCCAGCGTGCGCTCCGTGCAGGACGGGGTCTGGGAGGCCTGGCCCAGGGCCTCCGATGCTGGACAGGTCTGCACCGGCCTGGACCGCCGTGTCCTGCGTCTCGTGTGGCTTTGGCTCCGGGGTCCCTCGTGGTACAGCTCCGCATCGGAGTTCAAAGCGGGTAATTTTGATACCGTGTTGCTTTAAAACTCAGTCCCAGAATGCTGCTCCCCTGGCTGAAACCGTCAATGATCTGCTCCAAAGAAATAGCTTGACTTTGCTAGATTTTTTCCAACCCTTGGCCGCAGCATAAACTTTTTATTGGTCCATTTGTTGTTTCTTCTGCAATGTTTTTGTTTTAAGCACAAAAGGGTGAAGGACTCAACTGTGTTTTGAACTTTGGGACAGTCGTATTGAGTCGCAGATCCACGGCGTGGCTGGGTGAGTGTTGACCTTCCAGAACCAGCCTGAACAAGCGGAAGCAGGGCCTCCACACACTTCCTGTGCGGAATGAGCACGAAGGGTCCCTCGCGAGCCTCCGTCTTCATCCTGAATATTTGCCGACCCGAATGAAGGAGAGCTGCGTCTGGAAGCTTGTTCTCTGTTATCCTCACTCTCGTCGTAAATGCCGAGGGGTAATTCTTCCTCGAGAAATCAGTCCTCTGAGGCGGCACGCTGTGTGCTCCTCATTAACGACGCTGCTTGAAGCCGGCAGAGCAGAGGCGTCTTGCCGTCCTGTCGTGCACGCCGAGCCCCGGAGCCAGAGGAGATCTGCTGTCATTAGCTCCCCTGCTCGGCTAGGCTGCTTGCTGAGGACGAGGCCATCGGTCACGCTGGGTAAGCCCGTCAGCGGAAGGGCCGCCAGCGGCTGACCAGGCGCTTTGGCGGGAGCGGCCGGCTGAGTTCCAAGGGCTCCGTGGTCTCCAGCCTGCCGGGGAGGGAAAGGCAGCCGGGATTGCTCAATGTTCTTGGGCAAATGTAACTGTCATCTGAATCCAGAGGTGGCAAAGAAGGATTTTATTTATTTGTTTATCTTTCTTGCTTTGTTTCGAGGCTGGAAAATGGCCTCTGGGTGGCAGGGCAGCGGGACAGCCTTGGGCGGAGTTGCTGGCCTTTCGGAGGTGCTGAGGCCGGTGCCGGCCACCCGGGCCCTTCAGGGCTCCCTGCGCTGCCCTGGGCAGGGAGAGATGCCGCCCCACGAGGGGCGCGGGACGAGCGCGGAAGCCGGGGGTCGCCGTGAGGACGGGCCGGCGCCTTTCTCTCCTCCACCGACGGTTGGTTTTCACCCTACGGAAAACCCCGGCAGCGCGAGAGCCCGGAGTAAACGCTCCCGAACGTCCGCAGCGGGAAAGGGCCACCGAGTCAGCCGCGCTTCTCTGCCGCCCCGCGTCAGGCTTCGGGCCCGGCCTGGGCCACGAAGGCGCCTCCCGTCCCCGAACGCGGCCGCAGTGGCGCAGGCGTGAGAGGCGCAGCCTTCGGGGCAGAGGCATTTGGGGCGTCGGAAAGCGCTTCCTGAACGATGCGACCGGGGACGAGGACCCGGAAGGAGACGAGGCCCACGACGCACGGTGACACGGCCCAGGTCCTCCTGCCTCGCGCCCCGAGCGCAGCTTTTACATTCATACGGAGTCTGAGTAAAATCCCCCCCGTGCTCACACCACACCCACCCGCTGACCGGCGACGGGGAAGGGAACGTACACTGATTGTTTCTGATCATGGAAGTCGGCCCCGGGCCCACTCACCTCTAGGGCAGGGTCATTTCACAGGCGCTGGACGCTGCTTTGGTGTCTGGAGGTTTGGGTTGTCTCTGGATCATAAGCTGGCGGACGGATCACTGGCTTCGGTGCAGGTTAATAATGTCTGTGCATCAAGGAATTTATGACAGTGACTGACGTGGACGAGATGGAACACACTGGGACAGATGCCGGTGGATGCTGTGCTCTTTGCTCCCACTTGGGGGTGCAGGGGCGAAGCGGTGACTTCTGGGTAATCCCCGCCTTCCTTTCTCGGGGATGCTCCTGAACCGCCAGGCTCCCCGCGGATTTCCCCAACGTTCGTCCTTCACGAAGTGCCGAGCCCCGGTCAGCAGGCGACGGACTTCGTCCCGCTGTCCCCCAAAGCGCAGGTGGAGCCCAGGGTCCCCGCACGCCCCTCCTCCAGCGCCCCCCGTCCTGCTCCCCGGGCCCCCGGGCTGCGCTTACGTGTGCTCAGCCCATGCGAAAGGGATCGGCTGACAGAGCGGTGTTCTTCAGACGGGCGCTGGGTCCGTCTCTCCGGGCCGGCAGGAGGAGGTGTCAACGGCGTTGCCCAGTCTGTGTCGGGGACCACCCTCGGTGCCGCAGGCTGCTGGGTGCCACCTGGGCGTCCCTGGTCCCCGGCTCACAGACGCCCCTGGGGACGTTTAGAAAATGCTGCGGCCGGAGCGTGGGCCTCACGCTCATTCCCGCCTCGGATGAACTGAGGGCCGATGGGTGTCCCAGGAAGCCCGTGTCCCCTTCCCCCAGGGGCGGGTCGGAGCTCACGAGCCGGGGGACGGTGTCCAGACGCGGGTGCGGGGCGAGACCCGGAGAACTGGGGTCGTCCGCGGGGGAACCGGTGTCGTCCGCGGGGGAACCGGTGTCATCCGCGGCGCAGGTGAAGCTCGACAGAGCTCAAAGTCAGACTGAAGAATTTCGCCTGCACTGGTCGTAAGTGGGTCTCTGAACGTGGAGCGATGCTGTGCGTTCCAGGGCGGCAGGACAGGGACACGCTGGCCCAATCCCGGGGTCTCTGGCCCCAGGGTCCGGGGTCATCTGGAGGTGGGTGTGGGCTCTGCGTTCTCTTCGGTAGGGGTCACTTCCCCAAAGCTCGTTAAAGTACTTGGCCGCGGCGACCCTCCTGCGTTATCCGTAAAACCCCGATCACGGTGCTTCTCGTCCTGCGTGCCCTCGGCCACAAGCACCGGGACAACTTTCTAAGAAACGTGGGACAAAGGCCCGCCTCCTCCTCCTGAGCCGTCACTCTACCTGGCGACATCTAAGTCTTCTCCTACACATTAGGGCAAAGCGAGGTTTGAGGGTACAGATATTATAACCACTGTTTTGTTTGCTTGCTCGCTTTCAAGAAACAAATAGAAAAAGACTTTAATTTTGACGGGACAAGGGACCTGATTTTTATGAGTTATTCCTAATTCTCTCCTGCGTTGCTTTCGACAGTCAAGACGGTTCCTTTTTCGGCATCGGTTTTGACGTGTCACTCGCTATTCCCCGGGACCGGAATCGAGTACGAGGGTGAGGTTTAGACTGGACTCAGGCCCTTAATCGAACGTCATGTTCGTCTCCAAAGCTGCCACATCGGTTAATGCTCCCGGGGGACGTCCCTCTGATCCGCACTGGGATTTCTTGCCTTCCTCGTTAATTCTTATCAATCAAATCTGTGTAAAATGGTATCTCACCGCGGTTTGATTTACACGCTCACAGTCACTGCCGGGTGGTGGGTTCTTCGTGTTTTTGCTGGAAAAATTCTATTCATGTTTTTCTCTTTGGTGACTTGCTAGTTTTGCCCTCCGTCCATTTTTTAAATTGCATAGTTTGTCTTTTTCTTATTTTTTTTTGTATATGTTGGATAGATAGGTAGATGGATGGATGATGGGTGAATGGATACATAGACAGACAAATGGATAGATAGATAGGTAGATAGATAGATGGATGATAAATGACAAACAGGTGACAGGTGTTAGAATGGGGACTGCCTCTCAACTACATGTTACATGTATCTTTTCCCCATTTTTAGCTTCTTTTCCCAATTTTTATAAGGGAGTTTGTGATAAGCAGATGTTTTTAATTTCAATGGAGCAAACTTCACCAATCACTTCTTTTGGGATTAGAGTTTTTTATGTCTTGCTTAAGAAATTCTTCTCGACCCCAAGGTCAGAATGATTCTCATCTGCATTGCTTCTACCAGTTTTAAAGCTTTGCTTTTGAATCGAAGTCCTGAATCCATCTGGACTTCATCTTCCATGGTGGGAGGTAGCTGTCTATTTCATAAATTCCATGTGGAGATACATTTTCTTAGGTCTGTTATCCGTCCCTTCTGTGACCAGTGGCTTCCACGACACTGTCATCATTAATCGAAAGTCCACATTGACTTTGGTCTGTTTCTTTACTCTGTGCTGTTTCTTCAATTCATTCATGGTCCCTGTTTTCAAATCAAAATATTAATTGTTATAGTGTCATAATTAGATTAATTTGGCTGATATCTGCCTTTGTTTCTTTACAAATGGCGAGTTCTTTGAAGAGAGTGAATGTGCCTCGTTCGTCTCTGTGTCCCCAAGAAGAGCCTGTTGCTTGACACGCAAATGTTTCTTTTTGGCAATTTTAACGTGTGATAGTCCCATCGAGAGGTGAGGTCTCTGTTCTTTCTCCTTGAACCTGGGAGAGAGTGTGGTGATCTGACCTTTGGGGTACAGACCTCATGCTACGTGCCTTCTGAGGCTGGTCGTTAAAGGCCATTCGGCTTCTGCCCTGGGACTCCCGCACTGTCACATAAAATGTCTAGTCACCCAAGATGGCCATATATGAAGCCGAAGCCTCATGGAGAAGCCACATGTAGGCACTTTGGTCCAAGCCTTCGAGTGACTCCATCCGTGACGCCAGGCAGTGGAGAGAGGAACTCTCCAGACGATTCTAGCCCCAGGCACCTTGAGATACCCCTGGCTGCTGTGTCTTCTCGCTGGGCTGCGGCCCGGGTCTCGGGGGCCAGGACCACACCCCTGTCACCGAACTGCGAGGCTGACGAAGAGGTGCTATTTACTCTGCTGCAACAGACAGCCAGGACACCTGCTGACCAGGACGGCGGGAGGGGTGGTGTGGACAGGCGCGGGGCCCAGCGTGGGCCCGGGGTGCCGGGCGGCGGTGCTCCAGGGAGCTGACTGCCCGCCGTGTCGCTTTACTGGTCCCAGCGTCTCCTCCGCAAAACCACGTGTTCGCACGATACTGTAAGGTGCCTTCCAGTTCTGCCATCTCTCGTTGCTCGCCGATCTGATGCGACGATCTCGTTATTCACAGCCAGAACGCTTCCATGTCCAGGATTCGCCACGTGAATGGGGGCGAACGGTGACTATAAGCGTATTTTGTTTACCGGATACATAACACCCACGACCCAAATTTCTTAGTAAAAATGGTTGGTCGTTCGCAATGTCTATTCTTACCACACTTAAAAGGGTCAGAGGCTGTACACGCCTACTAGATGGGAATTTGAAGGAGAACGTGGGAGAGGTAACTCACCAAATTTCTATCAAAATGGTTACCCTGATGTCTGTAGCAAAGCTAAATTCAATCCCGAGTAACCTGGAAGCCACGTCAGAACATCGTGATTGCTGAACGTCGCTGTGATGAAATTCAGCAGGCGGCCTCTGAGTGGTGACGAAGGTGCTCAATGACGTGCTGCACGCATGAGCCGCGTGGTGCTGGGGGCCGGGAGCCACACGGCCCTTAACGCCCCGCTGTAAGCTCTCGCTGATCCCGACCGCCCTGTCAGACCACAGGGCGGCCATTCGACAGGCAAAGGAACTGGGGCTGAGGCACGAGTCACACGTCCCGAAAGCCAGGACAAGGGTGAAAAACAGAGTCACGGTCTTAGAGTCGACGCCTCTCCGTCTGCTTATGGTCGATTCCGAATTCAGCTGGGTGTTGGGAGCTCAGGCCGGCCCGCGGCTACCGCCATCGATGGCAGCGGCGCTTGGGGGAGATGTGACTCCCCCGTGTTAACCTCCAAAAAAGCTGAGGTTACAAGTATAATAAAACACTCACCGAAATGAGGCAAGTGTTGTTTATACTAGGAGAATGAGAAGGTTAAGCATGTGAAATTTGAAAGTCATCGAAACGCGTGCGTTCTCGCCCATCGCCCACGCTCCATCGCGGGCATTAACGGGCACCCGCACACGGCACACGGCACACGGCACACGGAGCAGTGGACGGCACACGGCACACGGCACACGGAGCAGTGGACGGCTGGCCCCCCGGCCCTATCTTCTCAGCTCTCAGCCTCCTCCTGGGTCTCTGATAAGAACTGGAACGCGAACAGCTCGTAATTGGTCTTTCTTGGCAGGTCGTAGGGATAAACAGCATTAAATAATTTGCTGTGAGTCACCGTGACCTTCTGGAACCCGCCTGTGCAGCAGGCGGTGCTGTGTGGTCCAGCGTCCGTGGCCGCTGCTCTCAGGAGACAGGCCGGGTGCCTTTCGGCTCGACCTCAGATGCTGTTGTTAATGTTTGTGGGCTTTACCTTCAGCAAACATTTAGCTTCGAATCGTGAGAAGTTTCCTCTGAGTTCTGGGGTTATGAGTGGTCTTCGCCTCCAGCTCACGCCCAGGCTTTTCGTGCTGCCCGGTGCGGGCAGGGGGAGCCGGAGCACCCCGGCCCCTTCCCCGTCATTCCCCGGCCGTAGTGAGGCCCTCGAACGCCAGGCTTCTGTCCCTGTGGCGGATTCCCGGATCACACAGAAGCCTTGTTCTCACCTCAATGCATCCGGGCATCTGATGTTACATGTCTCCCCAGTTATTAATGGCCTTCTAATTTATGTGACTTTCAATAAAGGCTCACTGGTGGCTCAGTGCTCCAGCAAATTAAAATCATCCACAAATTCCAAAACAAAACTGCAACGAAGAATCCCCCTTAAAGATTAGAAATAACAAGCCGGGAGAGGTTTAGAGATAGCCCTGGATCCAGACTCGGAGGAGCCGGGGCCACCTCCTTAACGGTCCGCCTCGCGTTAGAATTTTATTTTCCTTCTGTCGGTAAGTAATTCACACACACCCTTTGTTCTAGGGGTTTTGATGGGCTCTGTGGGAATCATGGGAAAAATCTCGGGCCTGTCCCCGAATCCGGGTCTTCTCGTGGCTTTTTCCCGTGGCCGTATGCCCCGTCCCCCCTCGTCTCCCGTCGTCAGCTGTGAATGGCCCAACTTTTAACTCCTTCGGGGTCTTGTCAGCTATGGTTTAACAGCAGCGCTCTGGACTATCCCGCAAATGGGCACGGAAAAGATGCGTGTGCCAGGCAGCGCTCTAAGCCCAGGGATGGCCCAGAGGCAGCGACTCCCCCTTCGAGGGGGGCATACTGGAGAGAGGGAGACACAGACAAGACCCCGTCAACGACCGCCCCACGGGCACCCCGGAAGGGGCGGCGAGCGGGCGTGGGATTGGAGACCTCTGGGGCACGGCCCTGCCGAGGGGCGCCTGAGTAGAAACCTGTGTGGGCTCAAGGAAGGATGTCCCAGGACAGGGGACAGCCCTGAGCCTCCAGGCCACAC
The DNA here is from genome assembly GCF_902729225.1 of Pteropus medius. Taxonomy (NCBI): domain Eukaryota; kingdom Metazoa; phylum Chordata; class Mammalia; order Chiroptera; family Pteropodidae; genus Pteropus; species Pteropus medius. The sequence goes on from NW_024352780.1 coordinate 740,701, forward strand.
TGCACGCGGTCTGTTGGGGGGAGCGCAGGAGACCTGCGGGGAGCATGGGAGGGGTCTGGGCTGTGCCCCAGGCAGGTCCCGTGGGGCCTGCGCGTAGGGTCGGACCCTTGGGCTTTCTTCCGGGCCACTGGAGGGTGCTGGGCAGGGCGCGGCGTGATCTAGCTATGTTTTAAAAGCTCGCAGCTGGCACATTTGTCACTGCAGGGACCCGTGGGGGAATTAGAGTCCCCCATCACAGAGGGGGCGAGGCTCCCCTCCCCCTCACCGTGAACGGGAGTGGAGGCTTCGGCCTGGTGACTGCCGGCCCTCTCTGTAGCGCTGGCTCCTCGGCCGCTCCGGGGGACGCCGTGCCCTGCCCTCTGTCTGGCCTCCGCGCCGCACACCTCCTGCCTTGTCGTCCGGGTGCCTATGGAGGGGGGTTCCGTGAATATCCAGACAGAATCGTGGATCAAAGGCGGGCAGGGGCATCAGCACGTCCGGCGAGGGGACACAGGAAGCACCGACAGCTTCCAGACGAGGCCCAGAACTCGTGGCTCAGGGGCCCGAGGGGCGTGGAACCCTCCGGGGCAGAGGGGTGGCAGCTCGTCCCTGAGGTCACAGCGGGTGCCAGGTGCAGGGGTGAGCACGTTTCTCAGAGATCCTGGATGAGTCAGCTAATCGAGTCATGGAATGATTACTTAATTTCAGCTGCCGGCTCAGAACTGGGGGCGCCCGCGTGGTGTTTCAGGTCATGGGGGTGACCGTCTTCGATAACCTTGTGAACAAGCAGCATGGACGAGCCTGAGGAGGGCGCTCTCGGGCAGGAGCGGGCTGCATGGAGCGGGCGGCGGTCATGTGTCCTGTGTGTGCGAACCCAGCCCAGGGACCGGCAGCTCATGGAGGGGTCTGAGGTGGGATGACCGTGGGGACCACCAAATTGGATGATCCAGGCGGCCATTCTGGGCACAACCGAAGCCTGTGACCGAGGCCAAGGGCGATGTGAGGCCGCAGGACGGGCCGGGGAACTTCCGGGCGGGTTCGAAGTGAAGGGGACCCCCACGCGGGACAGGGTCACACGAGCGTGGCGTCGGCGTTGGGTTGGGCCGGCACTGGAAAAAGCCACATTCGCGCTGCCTGGATGTTGGAATCGCGGAGCTGATGAGCGTCGTGGGAGCGTCCGTGGCCTCGGGTGTGCCGCGCCCTGTGCGAGATGGTTGGGAGGGTCAAACATCGGACGCGCCGCGGTGTGTAACGTATGGACAATGCCTGGCCCCGTGGACGGCCGGGCGCGACACCGAGGTGCTCCCGGCCGCCCTCCTCCGCCGCACGGCGACGCACTGCCCGTTTGTTTGTTGTAGAGACTCGGAGTTCGAGCTCTCTTTCATTTCCGAATCCCATGTTTTGTCATTGTGGGGTATTTCTATTTTTACCACTATTTCCAATGATTATTTCCAATTATTGTGCGGATGCCTGTTGCCATTTGTCATCATGACATTTTACTGTTTAGTTATGCAGTTATATCTATTTGATGTTTTCCATTCACAGATCCTGTTGTAAATTTGGAAAATATTTGCATGCTGAGGTCTTTCCCATGCTGCCTTAAGAAGTTCGAGGTCATGTTACTCTCAGCCCACTCACTCGTGATTCTTAAGGGAAGAAGGGAGGTTTGGCGCTCGACGAGGTCGCATCGATGGCCAACTCTTTCCACTCTGCTAGAGGCCGAGGCCGAGTCAACATCCTGGCCCTTTCCCACCAGATTTTTCTGTTTGTTGGAAAAAGTGCTTCATCTTACTACGTACGGCCTGAGGAGACGCCATGGCCTGTGGCAGACACGCTTCACCAATTACGCACCCTCTTCTTCGGCAGGCTGATTTTTCTCACCAGCGGGCCTGATTAACCGGTTGGGGCGGGGGGGAGTCTACACTGCTCAAGCTGCTCATGTCTGTGTGCAGTCACGTGAGCGAGAGCTGGCTCTGAGACCTGTCCATTCGACAGGTACTTCGAAACCCTTCCTCCGTGCCGCCTACTCTTCCGGATGCTGAACGAGGTGTTAGCGAGGGAAGCCTGCTGGGGGTGCCTGGGAAGCCACTGCTGTCTCCTCGTCTCGCTCCCTCCTTCTTGTCTGAAGGGTGGGTGTTACGGCTGGAGCTGCAGCAGCCGCCGTGCCAACACGAGGAAAGAGCCGACGGAAATGCAGGAACTCTGGCCTTGCGATTCGGCCCTGGGCGGGTTGTCTTCGCTGCTCACCGCACGAGAGGAAAACCAACCCTTGCCTTCTGTTGAAAGCCACGGCTACGTACTGCTGTGTTACGAGCCGCAGAAGGAATTCCGAGACTGATTTCTGCTGCTTTCACATTATTTTAGGAGTCTTTTGTTTCTGTACAATAAATGCTGTGCCATCTTTTTTTGTATTTACTGGGATGCAGGAATATTCGAAAGGCCTGTTTTTGAAAAAGCGGACTAGAATATGCACTACGCAAAAACAGAACATCGGAGAGGAGGAAAGGCCGAAGCCCGAGACTATTTTACGCTTTACAAACAAGGACACTGAGAATCACTGCGAGTATATGACTTATTTAAAATGATGCTACATGTCGGCAGCAGAATAAGATTGTAATTCAGTTTTCCTGACGTGTATTGTCATTTTCAGAATAACCATGCAGACGATCTGCATTACAAAGAAAATAATGACAACGACCAAGAAATTACATTTATAAGTCTCTTTAGAATAAGTTTCAAGGAACCCTCTTTCTGCAGGATATTGTAATGTGATTATGCCGTTATTTGGTGTTCTGTTGGACACAGAGTTTGAGCAACACTGTAATCAAGTCGAACAAGCTGTTTCTCCAGAATTCTCAGGTGAGCGATGCACCTTGGACAGGTAGAGATCGTGTGCAGAATCTCCTCAGTTGATTTAGACCGTGGAGCCTGTTCATCTTGGAGAATTTTAAGGTACTGGTGTTCCAACGAATAAACTCTAAAAAAATCATAATTTATTAATTTAACTCACACTCTGTGAAATGATTCCAGATGCAGATAGAAAAATAAAAGATATTATACCATAGTGAGGCATATTAAAAATTTTAGCAGAGCTCTTTCTGATATGCAAGAAAACTTAAGTACTAAAGGATTTTAAATAATTGAACCATTACGAGTGCAAAATAACCCTGAGCGAAAACGTTAAAGACTATTGTGCCAATCTCACATTCTCAGAAGAGAAAAAAGTTTCATTTCATGCATTTTGTGTTCTTTATTATTACATAACTGACTCACATGGCCAAATAAAAGTATTTAATCCACAACTTAATATGAAATGGATCGATTCATTTTCCATTACGTCAATTACTAAAAAAAAAGTATCAAAACTGGCTGTTAAAAATAACTCAAATTTTTACTAATGAAGGAATATACATTAATAATTTGTTTTCGGAACGAAGCAAACTACTCATGGAAGCAAAATTTAGGGCCGATTTGTCATTTGACGTGACTCTTACGGTTGCTTCTCTGCGCCCGGCCGTGAACTGGCCGGGGCTGTTCCTCTTCCCCGGTGACGGTGACGGCGACGTTCGTTCCAGGGAGAGGCGCCGAGCTCGGCGGCCACGTCTTTTACGACTTTGCCGCCATCCCGTGGATGAGTTCCAGCCTCGCTAAGTGTCCAGAAAGCACGAGGCTTTAGGTTTGTTTTAGGGCTTCCCGTCCTGGGCCCCGGGGACTCTGACGTGTCTCCGCAGGACCCGGGAAGCGCCTGGCATCGTGTCTGGATTTCGTGCGATCCGGCGCGTGCGAGAGCTTCCACCTGCGTCTGCAGGCGGAGGGGCCACGCGGAGCTGTGCGGACATTTCCACAGGCTCTACAGTCAAAAATGCAAACGCTAAAAACGCAGGAACTTAATTTCGGTAAGGGAAGCAAGGCTCTCAATGGAGAGTAAGGAGGGCAGGTGGACGTGTGGACATGGATGCGCACACACGTTTGGCGAGCGGAGCTTCGTGCGCCTGGCCTCGAGGTCGGCGCCAGCACGCCCGCGCTAACCCTGTCGCATCTGCCAAGAGTCTTGGCCAATATTTGTTCTCTCCCAGCCCCTGGCGTCCTGCCCTTTTAGAGTTGATGTGAAAATTTCTCAAAGGATTGCATATAAGAAACTGACCTGCAAACTTTGAATTGCCATGCGAATGCTTGTATCGAGCAAGACTTGGCCTTCAAAACAGTGACCTTGGGCATTTGAGAAAAAAATTCTATCACGTCCGGTATTTGCTAGAATCAGAAGTCATGCTTTTTCAACATTCTGCAGGAGCTGAAATCAACGCTTTTCTCCACTTATGGCTGAAACCGAAAACTCAAACGCCTAGTGACCTACTTTCTCTAAACAAACGCCAGCGACTGTGCCAGAGGGTCTGACTCCAAACTCACAGGGGGCCTTGGGGACTTTCCCAGGGCTGGGGTCACTCTCCACCGACAGTCTCTACGCTGAAATCCAGCGTTGGGTCTACAAGGCACGTTCACGTGACCGTGGTGATCGCTGAGGGAGGCCCAGCTGCGGCTCCACAGTGGACGCCACGCCGGCCACCGCACCTTGGCGACAATGCGCGCCCGGCGTCTGGGGCACCGTCAACCCTCAAGGACGAGCCAGGCGTGCACGACACGACACAGGCTGTGTCTCCTCTGCTACGAAGAGATTCTGGAGTGTCCCCGAGCCTGAGGTGGTCTTCAGGGTTCGGTTGTCGCTCGATTTTATTTCAGCTTTGTTGATAGATACACATTAAATTTCAGCAGAACTTGACGGACAGTTTCCTGCTGAGAAGACACTGTCAGATTCCGTGAGACGCGTGCGCCCCGTCTCCGCCGGTGAGATTTTGAAGGGCCCCCCTGAGGGGGAGACACCGGCTTCGCAGCGGGAAATGTGAGCGCAGGCCCGTGGCACGGAAATGAGACGTGTCAGGTGAAGCGTCCGTCCCTGGCGGCCTGAGCGGCCCTCGACACGTCTCGTCCGTCACTGCGCGGTCTCCAGCTCCCGGACCGCCACGCACGGCAGAGCAACCCCAGCTCGGAGCGGCCGGGACGTCCTGCAGCCCGGGCAGGGAGGCGACGGGTCGCCGTGTCTGTGGCCCCGTCCTGGGCCCCACCCCGGGCACACCGGCCGCTCTGCGTGCCCCCAGCTCCTCCCGTAAGCGCGGTGGGCAGTGCTCCAACACGTGTCGCTCCCTCTCCCCTGCCTGTGGCCCCGCCACAGCCCGACCGGTTCCCCTCCTCTGCGCCCGTGAGCCCTGCCCGGCCCCCGCCTCTGCTCCTTCGCCTGTGTGGGTGCTTCCTGCCAGCGGCCCCGCCACAGGTGCCGCGTGGTGTCTGCCACGTGTTTTAGGTGGGACTCATTAATTAATTTATTTTTTTGTTTTTCTTTGAAATAGCGTTTTTGTTATTTGAAAGAGAAATCCCAGGGGGTTAAATATTAGATGTGAAAAAGAGGCCTTTTAGTAAATTTGTGCTTAATCTCGGGGTACAGCCCGCTGTTCTCAGTGCGACCCTAGAGCCAGGGCCCAGACAGGCAGCACTGGTCCTTCTTGTGCCCAGAACCAAAATGAGGGACGTGCAGGAACTGAAGGCCACCCCCGGGCTGGAGCGCGTCCCCACAACCCGAGCCTGGGGAGGCGCAGCCCCCGTGGTGCAGAGAACTCTCAAAAGCCAGTGTTTCGAAAAGGGGCACGATGCCCAGTGCCAGCAGAGGGGACGACTCTGTCCCCAGGCTCACAGCGGGTGCCGTCCCCAGGCCCCGAGCTCCGGGAGGCCACAGCGTGGGACAGCATCGGGAGCCGCCCAGGCGGGAGCCGGGCATCTGCCGCCCAGCTGGGTCCCCGGCAAGGCTCTGCGCCTGGCTTCACCATCTGTCACGTCCGGAAGGACCGGGGCCCGCGGGCGGCGTGCTGAGTGACCTGTGGGCCTGACGCCTCTGCTGGACCAGGGCGTAGGGCACGGTGCAGCTGGGCACAGCGGGGAGACGCCACCTCACCCAGTTCTGTGGGCAAGATTGTCGCTCGACTTACAGACTCAGTGCAGACAGATGCAGGAACCACGTCCAGTCTGGCTGAGGTGCCAAGGCACCCCCAAATCAAAGGGCATTTATTATTCCCGATTTTTACGGAGAACATGGTCGTTCTCATTTCTTCACTTCTGAAAGGGAGAAATAGGGGTTTGACTCTTGATCCGTGTCCACAGCCCCGGGCGCCCTGGGACGCGGCTGTGCCCGCGCTGGCCGAACCGCCTGCATTTCGCAATGTTCGCCGAGGGGTAGAAATTAGCAAAAATACTGCGGCCTTCATGTGGCTTTAGCCCAGGCATTCTGTGCTCGGCGCTTCTCACTGGGTTTAGGGATTGTCCCCCATTATGAGCTTGGAGGAGAAGGACCAATACAATTAAGATTGTGAAACACTTTCCACTCTAAGCTTTGATTTGAGGACATTTGAATTTTATGAATAATTCCCTGTTGGTTGAAATTTTCCATCTTTGGTTTTTACCTAAAGGTGATTTCTCTGTTTGTTTGGGGAAACTCGAGGGTGTTTACCTGTCCAATGGTCCAGACATATAAACGTTGTCTCCCTCAAAGCATCTTGTCCTCGAGGGGGACGCAGATGTCGCTGATGGATACCGGACCCAGCGGGCCTGACACGATAGGGGGTGCGGGGGACCCCGTCAAGCATGCGGCTAGCAGGACGACCAAGGCACGGACAGCGAGAGAGCCTGCCACCCGGGGCCAGGGCCGCTGAGCGACACAGGCTGATGGCCCTAGAAGACAGAGGCCACGGCCAGCTGCACGGGGACCCCGCCGCCTGATACCCACAGGTGGCCCCGACGTGCCCTCAGAGGAGAGAAGAGGCTGCAGTTCTGAGCTGCTGGGGCGTCTCAGATGTGTCCGAGGTCGGCCTGCTTGGTCAGGTCGGGCAAGTGACCCTCGGTCATTTGGGACTCCGGATTAAGGTTAGTCGTACAAAAATAAAGTTTATTTGACCCAAATTTTGCCCATCTGGAAAACACACGTCAACATATCCTAGTTCTGACCCTTCCTTCCCGCTCAGTGAACATCATCTCGTGGCAGCGGCCGTCGAAGGCCACCCCGCCGTGAAGACGTGAGTGCCATCGCAGCTCTCCGGGAGCTGGGTGAGCTGGACTTAACGCCAACACCCCGCACCCTGCCATCGAGGGCCACGCCCAATGCTGTCCATGAATTAATAAACGGAAATGCAGAATTAATCGAACGCTCCCCGCGGACATGGGAAAGGCAGGGAGTGCGCGAGGAGCCCTCTGGGAGGACCGGCCAGCGAGAAGAGTCGCCTGGAGAGCGTGGCGGGAGAGGAAGTCCTCCGGGACCCGCGGGGGCCTGCGGCAGCCAGCCTTGTCCCTTCGCGCCCGGGGGGGCGGCGCCGATGGTGTCAGCGTGCACCCTCTGCAAGCTGCAGGGAAGGTCAAGGGTGTCGTCAGGAAAGGGACCCGCGTCAGGAGCTGGCTGTGCAGAACGAGCGTGGGGCTGAAGTGCGTGGCGTGTGCCCCGACTCTGCCACTGACGAAGGGTGTGACTTCGTGCTGTCCCCTTAGTTCACGCAAACCTCAGTTTCCCTGCCTGCAACACCAGGAGACGTGTCACGGCCGCTCCTTGGCGGACAGTGTTTACTGGCCCGGCCCCGCCTCCTTCTCTCTGCCGCCGCTGCCACGGGACAGCGGCGCGGCCGATGCTGCCCGTCCCAGACCACGCGTCCGGAACAGCCGGCGGGCCCCGGGGGCGGCGGGGTGCCGGGCGTCTGCGGGCTTTGCCCCCGACCCGCTCCTTCCATCTGCCTTGCTGCTTCTGGCCCATCCCTCAACGCCACTCACGGCCCAGCCGGAGAACCGGGAACCGCCCGAGGGCCTCCGAGCAACGGTCTGACTGTTCGCTAGTCGTTGCTACTGAGAATCCTCCCATCATGTCTTCCGGACACCTGTCCACCCTGCCAGTGCCTCGTGCTCTGGTCCCCATGGAGCTCGGTCCCCACAGAGTTCGGTCCCCACACAGCTCGGTCCCTACGGAGCTCGGTCCCCACACAGCTTGGTCCCCACGCAGCTCGGTCCCCAGCAGCGTTTACGGATCGGCTGACTCCTGCAACGTCACCACCCTGTCTTGCCGCAGATACCTGTGCACAGCGACGGAGGCTGGAGACCTTCCTCTGCTGGATGTGGGGCCAGAGCCTGTCCCCTCGGCACCCTCTAAGGTTGGGGGGATTCTCTGGCGACTGGAACCGTCGGGTTTATCCCAACGCTGAGGAGCGAAGGCTGTGAGGAGGCACCGGGGCGAGCATTTGTAAGATTCGGGGAGCAGGCGCTGAGCGCTTTCTTGTTTGTGGCCACTTTCGTGCGCGTCTGCACCGGTTTCGTTCACTTCTCTGGATGAGCCGCTTTTCCTGCGGTCCGCGGAAGGAAAGCTCCGTGTCCACGGGCTGCTGATGCCCCGCGCTTTTGCACGGCATCTCCTGAGAAGCGTTCGGAACTGTCTCTCTCTGTAGAAACAGCGCAGAGACCCAGCGGGCCTTCGATGCCCAGTGGCCCCAGGATGAACGAAAACTTGTGATTCCCTAGGGATGGGTGGTTCCCATTTTCATCCCTTAGCATTTGACTCGATACCATGTGGACGTGAGGACCCCAGACCCACGTCCCCAGGAGAAGCTGTGTCTGGTTACGGCAGCACTTACCACCACGACAGCGGGCGGCACCGGCCCGAGCTTGTGCTGGCTCCAGGTGCCACAGATGGCGCCTGCGGAAGCCCCGAGAGGAGCCGCGTCCGTGTCCGTCGTCCCCGAAGACAAGGCGGTGCCGGCGTGGAGGACGCGTGTGGACGTGACACGCCTGGACTCGGCCAGTCGCCCGGACGGGGCCAGACGCAGGCCGCGGGGCAGGGCGACGGCTTTGCGGGTCCTTTCCTCCTCAGACGGCCGGCGACTCTGACACCGGACTGTCCATACTGTCCATATCGCCCTCGCTTGGGCTCTGGTCACCGTCCCAAGGCTTCAACCTGCATGAGGTCATTTAACCGATGATCGCTAATGCTCACCTGGCAAGTAACCCGGGCCAGGTCCTGTTCCGTGTGCTTCGTGCGTGCAGCCTGAGTCCTCGGCGAACCTCACGCAGCAGACGCCTTTGTCACCCCACTGCACGCGCGTGCAGACGCACGGGGAGGGCGCAGAGCTGGTTACGGTGGCGTGGGGGCGGGGGGCGCCCGGCCCAGCGCCAGCCCCTCAGCGACTGCGCCTGGCGCCCCTCTCTGCGGGTGGGGTTGTGTCGCTCCGTGTGCTGTGCCGCCCGGGCTGCTTGACAGCATCGCACACAGAGTGCCCGCATGTCCATGTCCTCCAGGACAGAGCCGAGCTTGGAGGATGAAATTGTGGGAAACCAGCCCTGGGCAGCGGACGTGAGCCACATAGCCAGCTCCTGCCTGGGAGCAAGGCTTTGTGTGGGTGGGGGTCGCCCGGTCTCAGGACAAGTCCTGTGTCCCATGAGAATTCTTTATAGAAGAATTCTCAGCCTGTGACATCATTCCACAAGGGAGAAGTTTCCAGGCGTTCTCGGTGGACGCTGCGGAACTGAGCCGGAAGTGGACAGAGCCCCCGTCTCTGTCAGCTCGGGGCCCAAGCGTGCGAGTCCAGCGTGGCCCACGGTGGGCTCCACCTCTCAGCAGGTGACACGGCGTCCTGCGAGGGGCGTGGATGGCAGCGCTGAGGTCGGCGACTCCAGGGTCATTGCTGCGGCCGCCGAGGGAAAGCTCATGCTGCTCACGGCGCCGGTGACCAGGCGCGGGGGCGGGGAAGGCCAGCACCCCGAGAAGGCGGCGGGTTAGCGCCCTGGAGAACAGAATTCAGGCTCCTTTGATGTCAGTGGAAGGGGGGCGGGGGCCGCAGAGGGCAGGAGGCGGCCGATGGCCGCGGACAGACGTCTGGACGCCAGCAGGGGTCCAGGGGCGCGGTGACACCTCTTTGCTTCCGTCAGCAGACTCGGTCGCTGTGATCCCAGTCACAAGGCCACTGTGACCTTTCGGCGAACGGTCGTGATTTGCGTGCCTAGCTCCCTGATCCCCGCTCCAGGACGTCCCAGGCAGGGGGCTGGACCCGCCAACGAGCAGCTTACTACCGGCCGGCGCTGCTGGCCGCATGGCTGGGACCGGGCACAACGGCTCTGGAGAGACCGATGATTATGTTCTGCTTCACCACGGTGTGATTGCTTCGCTTCTTACATCGTCGACATCATAGTCGCTGTTTAAAAACACCGATCTGCGTGTTGCACCCCTGGAAGCACATGAGCTCCACGCCTGCCGTCCGCGCCGGCCCCTCCGCGGCCTGCCCGTGGCTGCGGCCTGACCTGAGGGCGTCTGACAGGAGCCGGCTGTGGCCAGGCCATCGCCGCACGGTGCCACCTGGCCACCTGCATTCGGCAACGGGCTGCTAGTCCCTTGTCCCTGTCTCTACTTTCGAGTTCCTTATTTTCCATGAGGGCCCTGGACGATTTGTGTACGCACGGGATCTTTCGTGCCACCATCGGTCAGTCGCGGGGGCCCGATCCAGGACCCGACTCCTCTGCGGGTGAGGGTGGGTCCCCTCAGCTGCTCGAGGCTCGGCCGGCCGATCCAGCTTCTCCTGGCTGAGCCGGTGGAAAACGCATTTATATTTGGCAGATGCCGATATAAATGGGCTTTTAAAAATTCCCAAAGACTTTAATTGCAGAAACTCACTTAAGTTTAAAGCTCTTATTGGCTTTTCTTGCTCTTGAAGTCGAGCGGTGAAATGAGACCAAACTCGAGTTTAATGAAAACGCGTTCCCACTGGAAACCTGAGCCCATCTCCAAGTGGCCCCGAGTCTCCTGTTGGTGAACCGGCGCCCGCCAGCCGCCAGGGCCAGCAGCTGTTCCTAATTTACACGTTTCGTCCTTCGGGACAGCGGAGGGTGAATGTCCGGAAAGGCCCAGCTCCGCAGCCCCGCGGGGCGGCCCACTCTGCTCGGCTCGCTGGGGAGGAGCAGGGCCCTGTGTGAAGCGGGGGGCACGAGGGAGGCAGAGCTGCCCACGAGGCACCCGGTTCCAGGGGCAGGAGAGCCTGTCACCTCTCCGTCTGCAGGGGACCACGGTCCGGGGGGCGGGGCCACTGGATAATGACGAGCAAATCGACATCGAGTGCCCGCCCATTTCCCAGACCAATTCTCCCACCTGGACAAATAGGAGCCTCGGTTACATCTGAATCTCAGATCGCCCCGCCGTTTCTGGCGGCCCCACTGCCGGGAGAGAGTCTCCGTGGACGTGTGTCCCAGGCGTGCGTGGGACGCGGCTGCGCTCGGGAATCCCGCACTGTGTACCTGGACGCGGTTGGGCCGGGCCCCGCGCGGCCCGGTCTGCGGAGCCGCCCCCCATACGGACCAGCGCTGACCGTGCTTTCCCCGGACGGGGCAGAGCCGGTT
>NW_024352780.1:752650-826783 GCF_902729225.1 Pteropus medius
AGGTCTGAGGGGCGCGGCGCCCACACCCCACGCTGGGCGTCCGTTTGGGGAGACGACATGCAGCATATTCTGCTGGCGCATGTCCATTTAAAGACGCGTGTGTTTTGTGTTTTACTAAGCGAACTGTAACTTTCATGCCATGTTTCTCGAAGATTCTCGACGCCAAGCAGAGATGATGATCAGGTTACAGTGATCCGACTGAATTACACGCCGATGAATTCCATTTCGTCCACTCGAAACATCCCCCGCGGGCTCTAAAACATCTGGAGATTTGTGAGCAACTAAAACGTTGGCCTCTTTATCGGCGAAATAATTCGCCGACTTGACTGAAGCGCTCACGAGCCCTCTGTGCACGCACAGTCGCGTTTCTCCTCAATTCGAGAAGCCGTTCGGCCTCTCCGGCCTTGGCCACAGTCACCGGCCAAGTCCCGTGGCATCCGGGCCTCCAGAGCCCGGCCGACCTCCTGGCGTGAATGTTTGAGGGTTCCGGGAGTCGGGCTCCGACGAGCAACGGCACGGCGGGGCTCGGCACATCGCTGCTCTCCGCTGGAAGGTGGTCGGGGACACGGACGTCCACGTACCTCGTTCTCGTTTATGCTCCCAGGAGCAGCAGCCGTGCATTTGTCCCCCGGGGGCACAGCTGCGGCCCCACGTCACACACGGGGACAGCGCCGAGGGGGTGTGGGGGAGGAGGGACACCGAGGTCGCCCCAGAATCCTCTATTCCCTTAAGGCTCGTCGCACTTATTTGAAAACACCACGATGTCTCCCGATGGGAGCAGCGGCCTCGGAAGAGAAAGGCCCCCGGGGCGACAGCCCGGAGACGTGGCCGCGAGCCCCTTGCTGTCTCCGCCTCGGTGGCCCAGGTGGCCGGCTGGCGATGCGTCTCGGGTGTGCCTGTTGGCGCCTGGGGCCACACACGCAGGAAGACGAGGTCCTGTGCACACGGAGCACGCGGCCCAGCGAGCCCCACAGCCCGCCCGCTCCGTGCAGGGGCCCAGCCTCCGAGGGGGCGACGGGCCGAGAGGGACCCCAGAGGCTCGGGTCATTGGCGGCGACGGCAAAGCGGGGCCCCGTGGCCGTGATGCCGTGTCTGGGCGGGGTGAGGGGACGCGTTTTCATACACGGTCCTGGTGGAACACTCCAGCTGCACAAGGCCACAGGCCATTGAAAGAGGAGCTCGTCCCTCACAGTCCCCAAGGAGGGGACATGCCGCCCCGTGGGGCCCCCGCCGGGAAGCCCTGGGGAATGGCGGGGGGGACGGTGGGCTGGGCCTTTGTTCTGGTTCCCATGGCAGGGACAGGACAGGCTGGGAGCGGCTGGCTGAAGGGACCTTGGCAGGGTCTGGGGCGTGGGGCCCCCGGGTGGTCAGCCCCTGGCTCTTGGGTGATTCGGGCGGGGGCCGGTTGCCCACCCCACGCCGCTCCTGGTGGCTTTTCCGGGAAGGCGGTGGGCGCAGCGTGCCCGGCGGAAGGCCTGGGTGGGAGGTCCCCGCGGGGAGACATGTCCCCTGCTGGTCTGGTGGGGTCCGGGAGAAGCCGAGGTGCTAGGGCCGCTGGGGCGTCCACGGTCCTCCCGGCACCCGTGGGGCCACGGGGCGCCCAGTCCAGCCCAGGCAAATAGCTCAGGCCTGACCTCCTCAGTTCCCACGAGCTCGCTGCTCAGATGCACGAGAGAGACAAAGACAGTTGTCACCCTCCCACCCTCCCAGAAAGCAGGGGCCTCGGGGAGCTCAGGGCCACCGAGGAAGAGGCAGGAGGAGGCGGACCCCCTGAGAGGCGAAAGCCTTGTCAGGCGGCAGAGGTCGGGTGCTAACACCCCTCGCAACGCGCTTCGGGGTCCCCCGCGTCGGCGAGGCCAGGTCCCCTGGGGTCCCAGCATCTCCCGCCCGGCAGAAGTTTCTCCCTCCAGAGTCTGCAGCTTCCGGCTCGGGAGCGCCGGCCGATCCTTGCTTTGCCGACGCACGTCATGGAGCCGACAAGTTTTGATGTTAGGGAAGAATCTAAATGTCCACTCAGAACGATTGTCCAACGAGCGCTTTACGTTTGAGAAAGAACAACTCACCATCGACAGCCAACGTGCCGTTATGGCTGGAATGTGTCTCCCCAAATTCGTACGGTTGAGTCCTGCCCCAGCACCCCATAATGTGACTGTATGTGGGGGTGGGGTCTTCACAGAGGCAATCACGTGAGGCCAGAGCGTGGTCTTAAATCCCTCATAACTGATGTCCTTAGAGGAAGGGGACGTTCGGACGCACGGGTGGAGAGATTGGGGCGGGGGGAAGAGGATTTCGGGGAGCCAGCCGCCGGCACTGCCTCCGCCGTCACCGCTTCCTCTCCGCCTCACTCCATTCAGCTCACTTCCGACCGGATTACGCTTCGTTTTCCTCGACACTTCCGGCCTCTCCTCACTATCACTCGGATTCACGCCATTCGGAATTCAAGCCACTCTCTGATTCTCCTCGCCTGGACTCCGCCTCCGACTCCGACTCCGACTCCGACTCCCAGCCTCCAGGACCTTGGGAGAGCAACGCTCTGTCGCTCAAGCCCCCAACTGTCGCTCCTTGTCACCGCGGCCCCGCAAACTCACGCAGACACACATCCAACACCCGGGGCGTCCTTTCCTACTCACTTGCTCAAACACGTGTGGAACGTCTCGTCTCCAAACTACGAGGCATCATAGGCGGGCACTGCACGGTCGAGTTACGGAAAAGAACAGCCTACGAGACGGGTTTGTTCTGTGAGAGAAAATGTCTCTAAACGTGCTATTTAGCGAACGAGTCAGGTTTCAGAGCCTTTATTAAAGCTTGACGAACGTTATTCCAGTGAGGCGGTGTTTACACAGTGACATAAAATAAAAACTCAGGTGACTTTTAGATATTGCCAGATGCGTCAATGTTAGGTGTTGCATAGATAAGCTTCACCTACCCAGAATATCCCGTATGACCTACGATCGTGAACTCGCTCGTTAGACAGGAGGACGTGCCCCAGGGACACGCGCGCGGAGGAAGAAACTCAAACGCCACAGATGGGGAGCGGGGGCAGCGTCCAAGTGATCGGCCTCGGTCACGTGGCGACCCCCAGGCGACCCGGTGTCGAGATTGCAAAGTCGATGTTTTTTCACAATCACAGAGCTGTTTTTTAAAAAATGGCTTCAAAATGGAAAAGCAAAATATATAAAACTGACGGCGAAGCTCCTGGGGCGGGACGCTGGAACGAGACGCCCTGCTCGCCGACTTCGTGCCAACGCGTTCAGCTCGGAGAATAAGTTTCATGAGCTGCTCTGCGGCCAAGGCCCCTGGAAGCCTTTCAGAATGAAGCATCGTAAAAGAATCTGCCAGACACGCAGCTGTGGGGCTGACAGAGCGGAGGGACGCGGGTATTTTGGAAGGAAACGCACGGGAACCATCTCCAAAGCACTTCTGAAGAGCCAGTCCCACTAAAGCAATAAAATACTAACCGCAGAAACCTCCGCGGGTACCGGGCAGGCGCGGCCCTGAAACCTCTCCAGTTTGGCCACATGCTGCCAACGCGGGTGCCCCAGGCCGTGCAGCCCGCTCCGCGACACCCCGGACGTCACGAGGGGCAAACGCACGCCTCACGTTGACTGACGGGATCGCTCGCCACGCAGTCCTCTGCTCGGAGCGCGACACGGCCACACCTGTGCTCTCCATCCCTGGTCACTGAGGTCCCCAAACTCGTGCCTGGCACAGGTGCAGCAGAGACCGCGGAATGGCGAGGGAGCTGAGCTCGACCCAGCCGCCCCGCCCGGAAGAGAGGAGCCTTGGTCTCTGTCTCTTCCCAGCCCAAGATCCGCTTTTTGAAGATCACGAGACGCCGACTGTCCCGTTGTCTGGGCTCGCACTGCAGCACGAAGCTCAACGGCATGACCGCCCGCCGCGTGGCTCCCGCGGGACGGCCTCGCGACGCTGGGCAAGGCGCAGGGTCTGCAGCCTGGGCGGCGAGGCCGGGCGACCTGACCTCCGGGGCCTCCGTGCAGGAAAGAGAATGGATGGAACGATGTGTTACTTCAGCAAATTTCCGAAAAGTGGCACGAAAAGCAAACCAGAAACAGCCCCCAAATGACTTAGGAGCAGAGGGAAGGGAACCGTCTGGGAAAAGGTTCGCTTGTTTGTTTGTTTGTCGTTTGTTTCCCAGGAAGGAGGGGAAACGGATATTTGGTTAAAGTGAGGAATTAAACTCGGATAGATCTGTGCCTCCTGGTCTTTTCCGAGTAAGAAAAACCGGACGAAGCGAAAGTTTCAAAATAATGGTAACTGCTGGCTCATACTTTCTAATACCAATAACTGTTCGAACTCAGCCGGGCCCCTTTTTAACATAAGAAAATTACTTAAGCCAAGGTAAAGTATAAAATGATAACTGAGCTTCTTTTGTTTAAAGCTAGACTTTTTGGGGGGAATCTTTTTGACATAAATGATTGAATTCTTTATTTGGTCCCAAAGACTTTTTAAATTTTTTTTTTTTTTTTTGGTCACATTCTACTAGGACAGAAAGTTTTGAGAAGAGAAACGTGATAATTTGCCTATCGTGCAAAAGTTTTTGAAATATCAAGTTATTTATGGGTTTTGCCATGAACAGCAAATTAGAAAATTACTTTATTACTTTACTTATTTATTACAGTGAAAAGTTGCGCTTTGCCGCCGAGTGTCACACGCTGTGCTTTGACTCACTGTTTCTCCTGAGCTAATGGGCAGAGCGTGGGAGGGGCCTGGGGCTGCCGAAGTGCGTCCCGCGATCGCGTGTCATCCTGGGGCGGGGGCCGCGCCGATCTTCTCTGTGTTGCTCTGATGTTGTTGGCACGCGTGCTGCTGAAGCGAGGGGTTATTTTTAAACGGTAGAGTTTAGACAAGCACCGAGTGTGTTCTACGAACCTGCCCCTGTGAATCTTGTTCCATTCCTTAGTCTCCTACTCAATATCTACCTTAAGGGGATTTTGACGCCCAAGAGTCTTTGAAAACAAAATCGAGAGGGGGAAGGATGAGGTGGCCACGCCCGAAGCCCCGCCTGCCACGCCGAAAGCATCGCAGCCGTGGCGGCCGTGTTTCCTCGGGCCGGGATCCCGCGCCCTCTCTGCTCTGACGCCTACGTGACAATTTAGTGGGAGAGCAGACACCGTCATTAGAGCAGAAACAGAGTGTGCCTTTCTACACTTGGTGTTTGCTAGATTTGTTCATTGGAAGACTAGCGACATGGAAGCCAAGTTTGAGAAAGGCGCCGAAACACCTCACTGTCAAGGATCAACGTGCCCCCCAACGGCCGACTTTCCCGGACACCTCACGATACGGACACGCCCGTCCGCGCACTGCGTGCGTGTGGCCTGGAGAGGTCACGCGACAACTCGAAATGCAGGGAAATGGCAGGTCTGCCTCTTGGATGAGGAAGCTCCGCGGCTGACATCGCGTCCCGGGCCGGCCCAAGCCCGCGGTGGAGGCCTGGGGACCAGAACACGGGGAGCAGGGCGGAAGGGGCACCCCGACCAAGGTCGGCCCTGGTCCAGGATGTTCACGCCGCCGGGCGGAGGGCGGCGCCATGGCGGCAGATTGAAATGCTCTGGTGACGTCCCACAGTGTGGCTCTCCCAAGACAACGCTCTCGCTTCGCATGAGAAGCATCTTCCAGCCCCCCAAACATGATAACCGAACCCCAAACTTCTGAACAGCTCCCGGGAGGCTTCCGTGGCACACAGAAGGTGCCGGTCACGGAAGGTGTGCCGGTCACGTGCACGAGGAGACCCCCGGGTGCTGGCACCAGACCCAGTCCGCGCCACGCCGGCTCTATCGACTCGATGGGCAGCTTCCCGTTTACAGGTGGAACACGAGAGCTTCAGGGAAACTAAGGAAAATGCCCAGCGTCACAGAACTACTCGCTGGAGGACGGAGGTTTGAGTCCAGATCATTCCACTCTCAAAGCTCCTGCCACATCGCTGGGCAGCTGCGGTGGGTGCCCGGCTTTCTCCCCCGGGGAGCAGGGGCGGACCCTGCTGGCCTCGGAGGGCCGCTGTGGAAACCGAGTGGCGTGGTCCTGGTCTCGGGCGCTCCGCCGGGCGCTGGTTGTGGCCCCACGGGTCCTGGCTCTGGACGTGCACCCAGGTGACAGAGGGAACTGAAGGTGAGGGGCTGCCACGCACTGGGGTCACGAGGGAGCTGAGTTTTGGGGGTGGGCGAAGGGGACCTCCTGAACCTTGCCTTGGCCTCAGGGGCTCCTGGGCCTGAGCCGAGCGTCACAGCAGAAGACGGTTGAAATGCTCTGTTGGAAGGAAAACTGGACACTGAACGCACCACAGGACACACAGCGCCGCCTGCCCCCGTCGGCCGCCCTGGGGCCAGGTGACGGCGGCCGAGGGGTCCGCGAGCCCACGTGCTGCGTGCGGCTTTCACAGTGGGCAGGGACTCGCCGCCCTCCTGTCCAGTGTCACCGCTGGCCTGGGCGGGCCGGCCCGTCCTCGGGCCGAAGCGAGCGCCGGTGCCCGGTGCCCGGCGCCCAGCGCCCAGCGCCCAGCGCCGCCCTCCCCGAGCTCGGGCTTCCCCTGGCCTTCACCCTGCGCCTCTGGCTGTAGTTCTTTTGGCTCTGAGTTGAAATCCCTTTTTTTTTCACTTGACATCCTGATGGCAAAGATCGTAAGTAATGTCCACCGAGACCGCGCTTCTGCTCCAAGAGGTGAGCAAGCTCTCCGCTTCCCCCGCACGCGGGACCGTGTCCTTGTTACGCCTGCAAACACCACCGCCGTGCCAAGCCCGGCACCGCCGCGGCCGGCCGAGCTTCGTCTCCTGCTCCAGCATCATCGACCCGTTACGTGCTGAACCGTGTCTCCCCCACCGCCCCCCAAATTTATATGTGAGAGGCCTTTTGACCCCGCTCCTTCGAAATTTAACCATATTTAGAGCGAGGACCTTTCCAGCGGCGATGAAAACCGAGGCCGCTGGAATGAGCCCTGATCCCCTCTGACCGGTGTCCTTACGAAAAGAGGGAGTTTGGCCACACGGACACTGGCGTGCACAGAGGAGGGACATGTGAGGACACGGCCAGAAGGCGGCCGTCTGCCAGCCAGGATCTCGGAAGAAGCCGTAGCCGCCACCGCCCCGATCACTCATCGCCAGCCTCCGGAGCCGTGAGGGAGCCAGTTTCCGTCTTTCGAGCCACCCGGCCTGTGGCATCTGTCACGGCAGCCCGAGCAGACGCAGCCTGTGAAGCTGGCCAGCTGTCTACTTGGCATCCACCTCGGAGACCCCACAGGCATCTCAACACACGCGCGTCCCAAACCCGGCCTCCCCCAGCCTTCTCCTCCCCACCGAAGGTCCCCTTCGCCCGACCGTTTAATCATAATCAGAAGCCGGGAGGCGTCCTCGAACCCTCGTCGTCTGGTGCCAGCGAGCCCTTCCAGGTCCCCAGCAAACTGGGGCCCTCCCCCCGAGCACCGCGGCTCAGGCCGCTACGCCAAACCTGTCCGTCACCTGCCGCCCCGTCCCGTTTCCCCTCCGGACCCTCCGCTCTCGCGGCTGGAGGGCCCTGAGCTTTGGGCGGCTTTCCCCAGTCCCCAGGGGGAAGGGGGGCTGCAGCCCTGCCCCACGCCTGGTCCAGCCCAGCGGCACGGACGGCTTCTCCCTCCCCCTGTGGCCTGGCCTTCGGCTCCGTCTTTGCCTCTTTTCTTACGAAACCCGCTTCCTCATCTCACCGAAGCGCCGGCCTGGGTGTCCGCCTCACCCGCAGGTGACCGCGAGCTGTGGTGCCTCTTGTCCTTGGGACATTCTCTCTAGGGATCTGAGTCCTGCACGGCTTTGAAATCTGATGCGTGTGCCCCGGGGGAGTGTGCGCCCCGAGCACAGGGCTCCTTGCTTCCCCACGCCGTCTGTCCCCGAAACGCCGACGCCCTGCACCCCTTAATCTTCAGCCTCGTAACATAACCTACGAGATGGGCGACAGCGGCGCGCTCAGCCCTCCGGGGGCCGCCGACGCCGACGCCCTGCACGGCCCTGAGCTCAAACACCCTACAAACTATAAAGTCGTCTGAGGCGCTGGGTGTAGAGACCGTCCAGCCGCAGGAAGCCCTCGGCTCGAGCTTTGCCTCGCGTGTGACCGAGACGCTGCGAAACTCGTTCTGTGCTTTGTCAAGGAAAAGGCCGCCTGGTCATTTAGCAGTCGCCGTCCTGTGTCCCTCGAGGGCCTTTGTTTCTGACGCCCGGCTGAGCTGCTCCTGCGGTGACGGTGATGGTGATGGTGACGGAGGCTGTGACTAAGGGTCAAAACCCTTCGAGACACACCCAGGGAGACGCCCCTGCGGCCTCGGGCCCCCCTGCCAGTGACCAGTCCCCTCGTTTCCGGTTTGCCCGTCGTCGCGGACGCTGCCGGGCTGCGTGTTCCTCACCGTTCCCCTCATCTCAGGCTAAGCGACGCCTCGTCTCCTCTGACGCCTCCTGCGTCGGTGGCGGTGCCTCGTCCGGCCGCGTGCTCCTCTCCTGGGGAAGCGCCACATTTTTAGAATCTCTCTCCCTTACTTGGACATTTCGGTGATTTCCAATATTTTGCAACTGCGAGCAATGATAGCCTCATGCAGACATGTTTCCGTGTTGTTTAGAGGTGTGTTTTTAGGTAAATTTCTGGACGTGGGGTTGCTGGGTCAAAGGGGACATGAGTGTGTATTTCGGGTATTGCCAAGTCCGCTCGCTCGGGGCCGCGTCACGGCTCCCCAGCCCCGTCACCGGCCTCGCCAGCAACTGTACTGTCGAGACCCGAAGCCTCGCCCAGCTGAGTAGCTGCCAGTTGGTGCTGTTTGTACTGAATTTCTCTTATTATGAGTAAAGTTTGAACATCTTTTCATATGTTTATGAGCCATTCGTATACATGTTTTGTGAAATGCCTATATCTTTCCGTCTCCCTTATAGCCATCTTATAAGGCTTTCGGACTTAAAAAAATAATTCTAAATTATTCTGAATTTTTCGTCCAGATATATATCTCCGAATATATGTCTAAAAAGATAAAAGTTGATGTATTTGTCAGTCGCAGTGGCCAAATTAGCGAAGCCTTTGAACTGACGCGTGCAGGAATGAGCTTTCAAACAGCTGTGAAGATTTAAATGCGGGAGCAAAAACCGCGTCCACTTGGACCAAGGCCGCGGGGCCATCTGACCGGCACAGCCAGACGAGCAGTTCCAAGCCCCAGGGGACGACGCTCGCGGGTAATTCGTCCAGGACAGGGCTGCTGCGTGACCACACGAGCCGTGACTCTGGGACGTGGGCGCCTTCCCTGAGCGACGGCTTCACAGCTCACTCGGGAACATTTAACGTAATGCAAGTAGTTTCTCAAAAGAAAACTCAGATTTAAAAAACACGTTCTTTATGTAATGGAAATACCAGTTCCCTTATCTGCGATACATGTCGCGAACGTCAGCTCAAAACGACTCTCGTGTTCATCGCCGCGAAGACGTTTTTCTTGTTAAGTCGTCAAATTAATCAGTCTTTCGTCGTTGCTGCCAGATTAAGACAGGATTAGGAAGCCTTGTCCTACACCGAGGTTTTAAAGCTATTCCCACGTATTTTGCCGTTTATCTTTAATTTCATATTGCCACCCCGATCCGCTCGGAGGGCCATTTTCGTGTGTGGAGCTGTCCCAGCACCGCTTACTAAGCAGCCCGTCTTTGCCCGGAGGTGGGACGCCGCTCTGTCGTGTCCTGGGTGCCGTGCTCCGCCCCGCCCCGCGGAGCTCGTCTCCGCCGCCCGCGCCCCCGCGGTGCCATTGGGGTTCGCCCCTCATCGTCCTTCCTCCCCCAGGTTTCTCCTGCGTTTACTTTTCCAGGCGAGCTTTAGAGTCAGTCTGACTAGGTCTAGGGAGGAAAGCTTGCTGGCGTTTTTACTGGGATTACGTTAACTTCGTGAGTCAGCAGAACTCCGTTTTAACCATGTGTCGATGTCACAGAAGGTACAAAAATGCCTATATGTTTCAAGTCTGTTTCTATAGCTTTCAGGAGTGTTTCTTAATTTTCTTTGTGCACGTTTTGAAGATTTCTTCATAACTTTCTTCTTAAGTATTTTTATCTATTTACCTGTTTTAATGGGAATTACCCTTTTGCTCACTAGTTTTTATTAGAAATTGATGTTGACTTTTATCAAAGTATCCTCATTATCCAAGGAGAAAATCATACAATTCCTTCCCTTAGAGATATTAATGAAGTGAATAATATTAATAGATTTCCTAATATTTAATCATTCTTGAATGAAGATCTAAAACCACCTGGTCCTGCAGAACCGATTTTTTGAATGTGGCATTTGAGTTGTTTGCAGCTGTTTTATCGAGGTTTTCTGCATCGCTCTGTAAAATTCGCACTGGTTTGTAAATTTCTTCTTTTATGCCATGGCTACTAAGTTTAAGCATCGTTGCTATGTTTTCTTCATAAAAAGGACTTAGAAGTTTTAATCTGGTCTCTCAAAGTTTGATAGAATCCCCCG
Source organism: Pteropus medius (assembly GCF_902729225.1). Taxonomy (NCBI): domain Eukaryota; kingdom Metazoa; phylum Chordata; class Mammalia; order Chiroptera; family Pteropodidae; genus Pteropus; species Pteropus medius. The sequence continues at coordinate 763,109 of NW_024352780.1, forward strand.
GGAAACCGTCCAGGCCTGATGGTTTTACACGAAATATTCCTTGAGAACTTTCTCTAGTTTTCCCGTGGAAACGGGCCTGTTAAAGAATTCTATCACTAGCGGGATTGATTTTGGTAAATTTTATTTTCCAACACACTGGCCTTTTCATCAGTTTCTGGCTGTATTTTCAGACGCAGGCAAAACCGTCTCCCGGGATTAAGATCCTCCTAACGGTTCCGTCCCCACCGCCCTGGTGCTGGCTCCCGCCCTCTCCTCGCTGTGTCCCGTTATTTTGTCCCGTATCCCAAACATCTTCTATGTCCTTTTCTCCACTTTTAAAATCCTTTTCTTGCTCTAACCATATGCAAACTATCGTTAAACCCACCCTTCGAGTTCTTATTTTCCTTAATGAATGTGCTAAGTCACAGGGTGTCCACTTGGATCTGTTCTTAACTATTCTCTGTTTGGCATTTTATTCTCTGGAACAAACCGGCACAGTTACGTCGAAGGCGCGGTCAGGCCGGTCCTGGTTGGGCCTTTTCTCTTTTCTGCTGCGTCTTTTGCTTCCGGATCACATTATTTTCTGCCTGTTTAATCCCGGTTGTTTTTGACTGAACGGCCGACATTGTGTATGAAAAATTGTACGAAATGTCCGTTCTCAGGAGCTCTTTGCCCTGATGATTTATAGACACTTGTGTTTCAAGATTCATTTAAAGATGGGCTTCGTCTCTGGAAATGATCTCCTTGAGGCTTAGAAAATATAAATTCAATTTAGAGGAGCCAAATTTATTACATCCTCAAGTCCATTTCCTAAGTTTCTATTAAACAGCTTTGAAGAGCGATGGGCCGCAGTGCTGCATGACTGCGATTCAGGTCACCCCGACCCCATCGCCCAAACCCTCGGGGGGCGGGGACAGCGCGCAGCTGCGGCTCGGGCTCCTGGGCCCTCCCCAGCCCTCGGGAGGTGACGGACTCCCACGAGGAGCAGCCTCCGGTGCTATGCCATCTGTCCCCTCCTTCTGTCCCGCGTCACTGGTTCTCAGCGCCTCCGATGAGGCTTCTGCGTTTCGCCCAGGAGAACGCGTCTGAATTACTCCGTGCGCCCTTCCCACCGGCGGGACCCAACTCACGCGCACACCGTGGAGCAAGTTGAGGCTCAGAAACAGGCCGCGGGTCCCCGCGTGAGGCCCGCCACCTTGGACCACGCGCCCCGCGTGCGGTCGGCTCGCCGCTCGCTTCTGCTGGGAGGGGACGGTGGAGACGCGCTAGGCCCGCGGGGCTGCTCCGAGCCCGTCCTGAGGACGTGCAGCGACTCCGGGGCGCGTGTCTACAGCAGCTGAGAAGCAGACACTCGGGGTGCAGGGCCCGCGGAGCTGTTGCAGCCGGGAGCGGGGAACGGCCGGGTCCGGGCAGAGTGCGGTGGGGACAGCGTGGGGTCTGACGAGGGTGGCGGGAGGCTCTTTGGGAGGCGACGGTCTCTGGGGAGGCGAGCCCGTGACGGCTGCGGCCGCTGCAGGGACACGCGCAGGAGCGGGCGGCTTCTCCTGCCGTTGACTGGGGACAGTTTGAGACAGGAGTGAGAGGTCCCTGCTCGAGACGCCCCCAGGGAAAGCCAGGTGACCCCCAAAAGGCAGATGTGACACCGGAGAAGGGGCTGGCCGGCGAGAAGCCGGGCGCGGGGCGCAGGGCGCTGAAACCCAGTCGTGTTGACGTGTCGCCTGGCGTTATTCGTGGCAGCCGTCCCCAACCTTGTGGCCCCAGGGACCGGGGCTCCTGCGAGCACCTAACGCCTGATGGTCTGAGGTGGAGCTGAGCCGGTGACGCTGGCGCTGGGGAGCTTCGCTCACCGGCCCGCCGCTCACCTCCTGCTGTGCGGCCCGGTTCCTGACAGGCCATGGGCCAGTACCGGCCCACGGCCTGGGGCTGGGGACCCCTGATTTATGGGATAAGGTCTTGGTGATTCCCATTTGTGACTGAGGCGTTTTCCACAGATGTTACAAGCAACCTCTTGGTCGGCCTAATCTTGTGGTGATAACTGCAGGGCACAGGGGTTTCTGCCCTGAAGTTCATCGGCTTGAGTTTAGAAAACACATATTCAGTTTAAGCAGCTGATGTTCTTATATTCCCAAGTCTGCCCTCAGTTTTATTAAATGACTTTTACGGGTCATAAAGAGAGAGCGGGTGCCTGCCATATGATTGTTGGCTCTTAAACGGCTTTGGCCTTGGAAAACCCCTAGAAGTCCCTAAAAGAAACAAATTGCATTTTTAACCCAAAATTCAAAGGAACAAAACGATTAGACTTTGTACACACTGTGACCTCCACAAGCCAATTACGCCACTAACTGCCAGTAAATCTGTTTATTTTTCTTTGCATCTGAGCATGTAGATTGCGAAACGTCTTTGCTTTTCCATCTGCATGAGAAACAGCCCTTCGAAGCTCACGGCATCTCGTGGGTCACCGGGTACGCGTCCTCACCCTCACCGGGCCCGTTTATCCGAATCACCGTCCCATGCCAGGTGAGGGCTGGACCCCCACCCACCAAGCCCTGCCCACAACCGAGGGGCTTCAGTGTCAGGGAGGATGACACCGCGGCCGGAATCGACCGAAAGCTCCAGGGCCCAGACAGGGCGGCGGCCCTCCGGGCGGGCGGGGTGTGGAGCGGGAAGCACGGAAGGCCCGGAGGGGCCCGCGCCCGCCTGACAGCGGCCGCACCTGCAGCCCGGAGCCTGCTGCCCCTGGAAAGGCCCCGCAAGGCCCATCTGCCCGGCAGGGGAGAAAACCCAGCCGTGAAATCTGCTGGTCACTCAGTTGGCTCCACTGAAACGCAGACCGAAAGCAGAGTGACAGCAAACGCCGGTGCGGACCAGGCCGACTCGCCGGCCACGCGCTTCTCGCCGTCTGCCTTACGCTCCTTCCTGTCGCCCAGGGCTCCACCAGGAGACCCGGCCTGCTGTCCTGCCCGGCCTGCTGCCCGGCTCGCCCGTGCCACCAGGACACAGGGTGCAGGCTCTGTCCCCCCGCAGGCCCTCGGGGGTGCTCCTGCAGGAGGCCGTGCTGTCTCGGCCTCTGCGGGCCCATGACCTGCCTGGGGGAGGGACATGCGGGTCAGTGAGCGACACCTTCTCCAGTTTTCCAAGGATGTTACAAGCACCGGCCTCAAGCTCAGACTACTGACGCCTCAAGGTCGGATCACTGGCGCCTTAAGGTCAGACCACTCGTGGCTCGAGGTCAGACCACTCACGGCTCAAGGTCAGACCACTTGCCCGGGAACCTCTCGGCCTGTGGCCGGTGACTTACCCCCGTCCCTCGCTTTCTTGAGCCTGAAGGAGAGCTGCATGGTCCAGCAGGGCCACAGGGAAGGGCGGAGACCAGCCTGCGAATGGCTGCCCACCCCGCCATGTCTTGCCAGAGCTTTTCCCAAGCGCGCAGCGTTTGACGAAACTGTCGCACGGCGACCGCGGCTCCCCGTTCCCAGCCGTGCGCCGCGACCAGGGAAATGCAGCTGGCTCTCGATCTCACCCCGCACACGGCCTTTGCCAGCACTTACGTCTCCCACGAGCTCCTCCCTCCCGCTCCTCCCTGTCTCCTCCGCACCTGCAGATGCCCGGGGAGGGGCCGACCTGTCTCCATGTCCCCCACGGGCCATCGAAACCCTCCGAATCATTCCTCAGGAATGGCAGCCCGCCCGCTCCAAGGGCACCGCGCGCCCAGCCCAGCCACCCTCCTCGTCCTGCGCCCTCTCCATCTCCCGACGGCCCCTCCCTCGTCTTCCGGGCACCCTGTGTCTGAGTCTCTCACCGGCCTTCGCCCCCATTAAGCGCCGCCCCACCCGGGAGCTCAGCCTGCTCCCCGTTCCCGCCAGTCAGCTGCGTCCCGGTCACTGAACGACTCGGCGGGAGGCCCGGCAGCCTCAGCTGGCAGCTGTGTCATAACGAGCTTTACACTCAGGGAAGCAAGGGGTGCGGGCGCTTCTGCCCAGAATGCACCTCCCCATGCTCAGCGGCGCCGGTCACACCCCGCTTCCTGGACGCGCTTCCATGCAAAGTTCTGAGAAGCACCTGGAGAATCGAACCCCCACTTCTCAGAGTGCGAATGGCAGTGCGGGCTCAAGACCCCCGCGTCCCGTCCTGTTCTCTCCAGCCGAACCTGGACAGGCCTGGCCTGAGCCCGCCCCGTAGACGCCGACGGGCCGTCACCTGGTCCAGACCGGCTGCCTGGGCCGTGGCACGTGCGCGGGGAGCGCACAGTCCGGCTGACGCGCAGCCGGTCCCGAGACCGGGAACGGTCCTCGCGTGGCCCCGGGCTGGGCTACGCCGAGCGGCTGCTGAGGACAGAATCTGAGAGGGAGACTTCGGCTAATTTTTAAGCAACAGCTTTATTTGTCTGCTATCCTTGCGAATGACATTTAAATGACGACAACAACCTGCCTTCTAATGATTAACTCCCACGTGAATAATCTTTACTCTTGGAATTGAAACGGTCCCTCCTGGACTGTCACGAGCCTCAGAAATGTCAGCCCGAGCAATAACTTAGGCAGAGTGATTTCCTTCCGAGTAAATAAAATAGTTCTCACTCGACCTGTTCCAGATGCGCCGCGGCGCCGCCACGTGTCCAATCAGGCGGAATGACAGTCCCTCCAGGGCCGACCGCCGGGTTAAAACAGCAAGTGCAGTGACGGGTGCTCGCGTCGCGCTGCAGCCTCTCCCCGGAACGGCGCTTCTGCGAGGAAGCGGAAGCCGCTGTCCTCGGCGTCTCGTTTTGTTGTCGCCGTTAGTGTTTGTCTGAAACGGCGGGATTTGCGGGGCCCCCGCGTCGGCGCAGCCCCTGTGCGGGGAGGGGCAGGCCCGTCACTCGTCACTCGGGGCGGAGGCCGTGAGTCCGCGGCAGCCTTTGGACGCCGGATGCTCTTCACTCCAGAGCCGGCGCCACGTCCGTCACCGCGCCTTCCCCAGCGACACGTGCGCTATACGCCTTCCTTCCGGCCGCGTATTATTTCCGTTCTGTCTGTGAGGTCAGAGGTTGACCAGCTCTAACTTTGTTTACAATGATAAGTGAAATGACATTTTGAAAGAAACTGTAACCATTAATTCTTGAACCACAGCTAAACCTGAATAATTACACTGAACTCTTTGAAACTCAAATCTTCAGTAAATAGAAGTCCAAGAAAATCTCTGAGTGACGTGCCAATGCTGGGCTGGTCGGAACCTCGGTGACCGATGACCTGACCCAGAGGGGACCCTAGACAGGGCCTTACACATGAACCCCAGCGATGGCCCGAACACAGGAGCTGCGGCCAGAGGGTGCCCTGTCCGGTACCTCTCCATGGACACGGCGCTCAGGCGGGGCGAAGGGACCTGTGGAAAGGGCCTCCGCACCCCTGGCTAGAGGCCGTGTGTACCAAAAGATGACGAGAGAAGCGGAGAATGGCACAGCCAGCTGACCCGATGGCCACAGGCCGAAAATGAAGGCCGTTAGAACCAAATGCGCTGTGCTGCTGCGCGGCAGCTACTTACTTGCCCCACATCTCTGCGGGGGAACTGCCCCCCCCTTGTCATCAAACACCCCCTCACCTTTGTCTTATCAAGACCTGTGTGGCCTCGGCCCTTTCTGATCAAGCGGCCTGGACAACTGCTCCTTCCGATCCTCCATGGCCATGTCGCTTTTCTGTATTGATCCTCCGTCTGAAAGTGAGAAGTTGAATCTGGCCAAAATCGATTTTTGTTTTCAGAAACCTACCAACTCTCCCTCTCTCTCTCCCTCTCTCTCCTCCCTCTCCTCCCCTCCCCCACTCCCTCTTTATTGTTTGAACAGCTGGTGCAGAGAACTGGCTCGTGGATTAACCGAAATCCTTCGTTCGCTGCCACCATCGCCATGGGGCACCGTCCGTCGGTGGCTGGTTAGCAGCCCCTGCTCTCTCTGAAACTCCACCTGGGTTGAAGGTGGCGCATAAGCTGCCTCCTGCTCCGGGCGCTTTACACACTTTCTAGTTAAACAGCTCTTCGGTTTGTGTCCTTGTGCAGGCTCTGTGCTTCACAGATGCGGGTCTGAGTGTCTGTCTCCTGGGTGACCCGTGAGAGAAGGTATTTGATAGTCTTGAGCTCAGCGTCACCCCCTCCCTGGAGGCCAAGGCCTCTCTGCAGAGCTGAGCTCGTTTCGAAGGCTTGGTCTTCCCTCCAGAAGCACCTAAGCCCCTTGCACTGCGACGCCTAACCCGGGCGGTGGGCTTCGAGCTCGATGTGCCAACTTTAGCTCAGCACCCTGGGTTCTAACCTCGCCTTCACCACTGTCGGCTGGTGAACCTCTGCAGGGGAGGCAGCCTGTCGGGTCCTCACTTAAAACCGAAACAACATCCGTCCTCAGCATGGCCCGGCGCCTGGGGGAACGCGTGAGCGGTGGCCGTGATCGATAATGAAGAAGAAAGGTCAACAGTGTCCGGTCCCATCCACCAAGCGACGTGGGCTGTCACTGCGCATCTTCACGTTTGTAATGATTTGTTTCAGAACCTGTTCAAATTACCTGCTTCTCTTCAGTGTATATATTTTGATCCCAAATGAGAGAGGAAAAAAACCCCTAATAATTCTCGGAATGATATCGATAGAAAAATTGGTCAAGAGCATTTCCAAAATGTAATCTATGTCTTCATGAAAATCTCAGTGCTAAAAAAAAAAAAACCCACAGGTCAAAGTTAGTGTCTGGCACGTCGGCGGAGGATGCCCCATGCCGGGCGGATGGGACGAAGGCGAGCGGCGTTTCTCCACCGCTGGGGGCTAGAAACTTCCTCTCCTTTTCCCAAAGCAAATCTTGTTTGCTCCCCGAGGAATGAGTCAGACACACAATGCTGTGCTAAGTAAGAAGATGCAGTGTTCTCCCCACTGGCATGTGTCGAGTCATCACTGGTGGTAAATAGCTGTTTTGCATGAAATGCCCATAAAAGATCTAGGAAAATCAAGTTCTTTGAGGTTCTGATTAATCATTAAAGCAAGGAGACATTTCCTGCTGTCTCGCTCACCGCCCCCCCCACCGCGGACTGCGTTGCATCTGACTTAGTCATTCTCTGTTTTACGCCTTCGCGATGGCCGGGAAGGGAGCTCAGTGCTTCACGCTGTGTTCTGCGTACGTGTTTTGTCTCCAACGGTAAATTCCAATTCGTAGCCGTCCGGTGTCAGAGTGTCACTCGCACGTTACCGGGAACGGACCGCGGTCTCCGACCTCGGCAGTGCAGCACGCACACCTGTGTCCAGGTGAGGCTGACGACCCCCCCGTCCTCACAGGCGGCGACCCCTTCGCTGTGAGCGGAGCGTGGGTCTAGTTCTCGTTACCCCAGGCGTCACGGGTTAAATGGCGTCCCCCCAACTTTGTGGAAGTCCTAACCCCAGCAGGTCAGAAATGGGATTTAAAGAGGGATCGAGTTACGTGAGGTCCAGTCTGCTGGGGTCCCTGGAGGAAGAGCACAGGCACGGGGGGCGGGGGGCGGCCGCGTGGGGACACGGGGGAGGCCCCAGGGGCGACCTGCCTGCCCCAGCTCGATCTTGGACTTCCGGCCTCCAGGCCGCGAGAGCCCCGGTCACAGCGCCCCAGCCGACGAACACGCTGGTGGCATCTTTCACCACCCTTACTGTCCCGTCAGCATCCAGCCACGATGCCCTCATTAAAGTCACTGATTAAAAAGACGAAAATCTAATGCGCACACAGCTGCAGGCAGCGGGGCGGCGAGTCCAGGCCCCGCCCCCACCGGGCCGGCGCGGTGCGGATCTGCGCGTGGGCTCCCCACGGCCCGGCGGCACCTCTGACCTGGCCCCCTCCCTACAGGGTTGTGTGTCTGGACCACAGCCAACCACGGCTCTGCCTGCAGCAGAGGGCGAAATGCGCCTGCCGTCCGTCTCTGCGGGGCAATGTCCTGGCGGCCCAGGACGTATTTGCCCCAAACGTCCGGCAGACACCAGGACGGCCACTTGTGGAGACGCAGACGCACCTGGGCTGGTCGGTCGTAGCCTCGGAGAAGCCGACAGGGCCGCGTGTGTGGCAGAGCGGGACATGCTTCCCCTGGCAGAGGCGAGCCCCGTCCTCGGGCGGCCGTGGGGCCGGCTCTCCGCACCTCTGCCGCACGGGCCGCGGGCTCAGGCGCTGGTGCTGTTCATTGCTGGGTTTCGCATTTGTTCGGGGCTGGTGGGCTCCTCCCCTCTCCCCCTCTGCCTGGTTCTGCGAGTCGTTTTGCAGCCTGACCGCAGCCACGGACAGGTGGGGGAGCCGGCTCCGACTGCGTGTCTTTAGGACTCTGCGGGCGAGAGCACCCGCTTCCTCGTTGCAGACGCCGCGGGCAGCAGAAGCGGCTCCGGCTCGCGCGGTCACGGCCCGGGAGGCTGGCGGCTCGCGCGCTGTCCTCTGTGACCTCTCTCCTGCTCGGGGCTGCCGCCAGCTCGCCCGCAGGAACAGCTGAAAGGCATCACGAGATGGTTTTACTGCAGAAAGCAGTTTTGCAATTGCAGGAATTTCCAAGTGTCCTGAATCGACACATGAAGCCGACCCAGGCCGGTCCCCGAGCTCCCGCACGGCTTCGGCCCCGGGGTCGAGGGGGTGAACCGGACTAGGATGAGCAGGAGCAGGAGGGAAACGTGGGAGGGACCCGGCGGGGAGGGGTGAGGGCAGCGCCCACGACGCAGCGGGATGGGTGGGCTGGTGGCCGGCGCTTCGCCTGTGACGATGTCGGGGCCGCTGGACCACCCGTCGGAGGGCGCATGGGGGGCAGGGGGACGAGACAGCGGTGTTAGGGCACCGCCCCCCGTCGTCCTCGCCCCCGCCGGCCCCCGTCCCCCCACGGTCCCCGCGCCGCGGCCCCCGCGTACCTCCCGCTGCAGGCATGGTCGGGGAACGAAGCCTGCTCCTCACCAGTAGGGCCGTCACACGGGGACTGACTACCTGGCCGGCGAGGACACAGGCCACGGTCCCCTCTCGTCCAGGGCTGCCCGCGGCGAAGGCCGGCGGGACAAGTGTCCTGACCCTGCCGGCCCCAGCCCCGGCCTCCGTGCCGGGGGCTCGGGTGTCGGTCTGTGAGGATGGGCTGCAGGGAGCGGATCAGCTCCGTGCGGGAGACGCAGAAGGCCAGGCCGGCGCCAGTGACCCGGCCGCAGCGGGAGTGGAACGCGGGTGGAGGACGCGCCGGGCGGGCCTGGCCCGGCTCGGGGACTGGCAGCTGCACGGTGTGGGGAGCACGCGGGAACGGGGGGGAGCTGTGCGCCTCGGACACGCAGCGGAGACGGCGTCCTGCTGGAGGACGATGCCCGAGTGTCCACGCCTGAGACACGTGAGAACGTGAGAGGCAGCGGTGGGGAGTGGGCGGGCGGCCGCCACTGTGCCTGATGGAAGGAATGAGGTAGAATGCGGGGTGGGGGCCCTAAAGCGGGAGCAGCCCGGTCTCTGGACGGAGCCCCGTCCTCCGCTCCCCACTCCCGTCTTCCAGCCTGAACCCCCATCCGTCCGCCCTGCAACCCCCGAAGCCGCCGGGGAGCCCCCAGGTCAGCAGCAGGCGCCTCTGCTTCTCCGGAAGGACCCGTCCCTTCCCCACCTGGGGACCTGGTCACGGCCGTCACAGTCAGCGGAGACGCAGTGCTTGTCCTCTCTAAGTGACCAGGTGAAAATCAGGTGACCGTGCAGGGGTGGGGGTGGGGGGCCCTGAATGCAGTTTCTCGAGGTGACTGTCGGCCAGCGCACGACATCGAAGGGCCACGTCCGTCCACAGGAATGGGGGAGAAAGCCACCTTGGCCACGGGGAGAAGTGTCTCCTGATCTCCAGACGGGCGCCCTTAGGGGACAGCGTGCGCCTCCGCTCACGCGGGTCCGGGGCGTCTGTCCTGTGGTGGTCCCCGGTTCCTGGTCAGACGCCGCCACCTGCTGGACGGGGCGGCCAGAGTCTCCCGCCTCTTGTTTTGTTTGCTTTGCTCTGAATTCTAAGAAACCAGCTGCAGAAAACCGCAAACAGGTTTGTTTTGAGGGGGGTTCCGCTGGATCCATGCAGCTCAGTCACTGTCTGGTGCTGGCGGAAAGTTCCAGAAGCACCGGAGTGTCCCGTGGGCTGTCGTGGCGATGAAGCCTTCACCACACCCTGGGCCATGAGCAAAGCTGTAAAATGACGGCCCCGACCCTCCCTGGACAGTCCCTCTCGGGGGTCTGTGGGGGCTGAGACAGCACAGGGGGGTCCCCAGGTGACCCCCCTGTCACCCTGGGACGTGAGAGGCGTCATGAAGGGCAGGGCTGGGGGAGTTGTCCCCCCTGGACCCCAGCCCCTGCTCTGGGACGGGGACCCGGATGGGATCCCTCCCCACAAGCCCTGGCCCCTGCCGTCTGAAGCCCTGGTGGACACGCGGTGCGTCCAGCCCACCCGCCCTCTCTGCCCAGTGGCCGCTGCTCTGCAAGCTCGGGGACTGCACTGTGGTGACCCGTCCCGCACATGGCCCCGTGGCCAAGATGCCCGAGGTCTGGAAAGGATAGTGAGTGACAAGGACGAGGAGGTCCCACGGCCGGCGGCAGCCACGCGGGGGACACCATGTGCCTGCCGTAGCCCACGGCCGGGGGACACCATGCGATGGCAGGTGTGCCGGCAGTGACACCGCCTGTGACGGCGGTCTGCACGAGGCGGGGACTCGCATGTCCCGGTGGCTTTGCGATGAGTGTGAAAACAGGGTGGCCGCTGGGAGGGGTGCGGGGGTCAGGGACCGTCTTTCCCCCGCTGGGAGGGGTGCGGGGCGCAGGGACCGTCTTTCCCCCGCTGGGAGGGGTGCGGGGGGCCCCCGCGGGGCAGGGGCTGTCTCTCCCTGGCTAGCGGGCAGGCGGGCTCGGCTGCAGCAGGAGTGGGTGGCTCGGCTTTGGCGGCAGCGGCGCGGCCATTACTCCTGGGTCCTCTGCGAGCTGGCCCTCCGGCTGTCTGCCCCACGGGGCCGCGGGGGACACGGGCTCAGAGCGCCTGCACGCGTGTCAGCTGGCCGAGGGCTCCCTGCGCCCCCACGTGGCCCAGGAACCGGCTGGCCCGCTGCCCGGCACCCCGCAAAGCCCCTCCGTCTGGCTCGTGGCGGCCCGTCCACGCGGGGGGACACGTCTGATTCGTAGCTTCCCAGTCCTGGCACTGTCCTCCAGCTGGCCCGGCACTTTCTGGAGAAGACACGCTCAGTGTGCCGGCTCTGTCACCCTCCCTCCCTCTCTCTTTGTCCCCTCCGCCCCCAAAAGCCGCTTCTGAGCCACGGGCCTCTCAGAGGGGACCAGTGCGGCCGCCAGCCACCGCCGTGCGGCTGGAGCGCGGCGGACACAGCTTCTGCAGGCCCGGCCGGCTCCGTCCGCGTGTGGGAGGCCACCATGATGTCACCATGCGGGTCAGGGCTGAGGGAGGACAGGCCACCGTGGGGGCTGCGCAGTCAGGTGACACAGTGTCTGCACCTGGGGCCCAGTGCAGTGAGGGGCGCAGCAACCTCGGAGCCCCCAGATCTGTCTGGGGTCCACGGAGAGGATGCAAGCTGGACACGGGGCAGGAGCTGGAGTGAGTGCAGCCGGGGTACCCTTGGCGTCCTGCCAGGGCTGGGCCGGGGTCCCTCTGTCTCCCCAGCGACAGAGGGACCATGGGGTAGACTATGGTGGGGATCAGAGACCCCATCACCAGAGGCCAGAGCCAGACCAAAGCAGAGGCTCCGCTCCGGACGGCCAGGGGAGCGGAACCTGGAGCCACAGCCATCAGACGGGAAGATGCCGAGGACGTGACCGCGCCGCGCAGTCACAGTTGAGATGCCATTTCTCCAGGTAGGAGGGCAGAGGTCGGCCCCGGGCAGCGGCTCTGACGTGCCTGGCGGCCTGAGCCTGCGCTGGCCCCACAGCCGAAGCGTCGCCGCCAGAACCCGCCGGGGCCACTGGGACGTGACGAGCACCGCGCCCCCTCCTCTGCGTCCGAGGCCGAGGGCCACGGCCAGTGCTCGGGCCTGCTGGGACCGCTGTCACCTCAGGGTCGCTCCACTTATGGTTAGGTGTTGTCCTGTCCTCGGAGACCTCAAGTCGAACACGGGACAATGTCCAACCATAATCGTGACAACCAGTTTTCCACAAATAAGGAAAGAAAATCTTCGAACCCGACCGTCACCAACTGCCTCACCGGGTTCACGTGACGCTCCTGCGCCCGGTCGTGCTGTCCCCGGAGAGCCAGGCGTCAACCCCCCGTCACGGCGAGCGGCCGTGGGGCGTGAGGGCGCCTGAGACGGGCAGCTGCCTGGACGTGGCCTGGGGCGGGAGGCTCTGGCTGGACGCACAGCGGGTGCAGCGTCCCCAGCGGAAATCCTGGCACACGTGCGGCCCCAGGACGCGGACGTGCCGGTGACGACATGTGAGTGACGTGCGGCTGAAGGAGAGGGTGGCCCGTGGGGCTGGGAGGCGTCCGTGCTGGCAAAAGGGTACGTGGCTGGAGTAACGCACAGTGTCCCGCACACGCGCCGAGGACTTGGCTTCGTGAGACGGGGTGAGGGTGGCAGCGAGGAGGACGGATCCCAGGTATGAGTCAGCGGGTGCTTCCCACAGCCCGCAGGCCAGTGAGCGTGGGGCTGGCCAGCCACAGCGGGCCGGTCACAGGGGGCCGGTCACAGGGCGCTGGCCGCAATAGACTGGTCACCGTAGACCGGTCGCAGCAGGCTGGTCACGGTAGGCCGGTGGCCACAGCGGGCTGGCATGTGCCCGGCAATAGACAAGCCCAGGATCTCCGTGCTTAACTCAGCCAAACTCACGCATCACCCAGAAAGTGCGCTGCAGGTCTGGGCGGCCACTTCCGGGCAGGGCCTCTGGGGTCCAAGCAGCTTCCACGTGTGGCTCTGTCACCCAGCACGTCACTCCCGTGGTTCCACGGGCCGGAGGCGACGCCTGGTCGCTCTGCCCGCGGCCGGCCCTGCCGGTTCGGCGAGGCGGCAGGCCCTGCCCGTCTGCCCCGGGCCTGGGGTCATCAGGGTCCCCGCCACCAACGCCGACGGGGCCAGGCGGGGTGTCGAGCACGTCCCTCGCCCTCTCTTCTTATCGTTGTAATTTACGGTTTCGGTCTCAGGACGGATCCGGCTTTCCGCGTAGTTGGCAGTTTAATCACGGGGGCCGGCGTGTGGCCTTCATTTAGCGCTCACTTGGAATTAAAGAACTACTTTATTTATTTTACTTCTTCTACGTGTTTGTTTTTATTTTTTGTCACCCTGTTAAACCTCTGGCCTTCATGTCTTTGTGTTTTTTTTTTAATCACTCACTAATTAACAATATTTACTTTTTTCTTTTTACCTTTTGACCCCTTTATGTCGATTTAGCTGTGATCCGTTAAATAAAAAAATTAAACCGTCCTATAAAAGATCCTGTCACGTGGTGCGGACCGCGGATTCCCGTGGGCTTCGCACGGAGACCCCGGCTCTCAGGTCTAGTTCCCACGAGTCTGTGGCTCACACACGGGCCGCACCCTAATTCAGCCCGCGCAGCCCGCACCACGCGCTCACCTGTCCCGAAGGCGAGGTGCACCTTCTGCTGCGTCCACTGCTCCCCTGGGCCCCGCCCCGGGGAGGCCAGACGTGCGTCGAGGTTCCGAGACGTGCGCCGAGGTTCCGAGACGTCCGGCCCCGTGTCCACAGTGGCCTCTCCAAGCCGTGGGCTTGGGTTTGCTCTATCTACACCCCCAAATTTGGGAAGGACTGGCCAGTGCCCCAAGATTCAGTCCCAGCCTGGTCATCTGATCCTGGTCATCGAAGTGAGTGCATTTGGACACCAGGATGACCCGCCCCAACAAGGGCCTCCGGTCAGTGCGGGAGGGCCGCGTGCCGGGCCCCAGGCCGGGCAAGCTACCGCCCTGCATCGCACACAGGGAGAGCACCGCCCCGGGAAGGGGCCCCCACTGCCCCGCGGTTCCCCGATCCTCACTTCTTCATGCTTAAAGTGCAGGCGATGACCCCACATCAGCCGGGCTCTCCAGGGAAAGGGCCCGGTCGGACGCACAGCCACAGAGACAGGTTTAGGAGGTCGCTCCGCGGAGCTGGCTCGCGCGCCCAAGGGGCCGGTCGTTCCGGGGCGCGGCGGCAGGCAGCAGGCGGGAACTCTGGTAGGAGCTGTCTGGTCCCTCGGTACCTGAGCGCTGGGTGGCAGCCACACCCTGAGGCAAAGGCCGGGCGCTCACCCTGCGGCCTCTCTGGGACAAGGCCGCCTTTGCTCTGCCGGTCTCTGCCTGACCACCGGATGCGGCCCTGCCACGCCACGGAGGTCACTTGTGTCACTTAAAGTCTGCTGACCGTGAGTGACAGTCACAGCTAAAGAACACCTTCACAGTGACATCTAGGCTGCCGTGTGAACAAACAGCCGAGCACTGTGGCCTGGCCGAGCTGACCCTCACACTGTCCGTGGCGGCCCTGTGCTCAGCGGACAGTGCAGTATGAGACTGGAGTGTTTTTCCACGCGGGGTGGGCTCCGCCTGGCAAGCGCGGTCACCCCCTGGAATATCGCCTCAGTCCCTGGCTGGAGGGGAGGCCGCAGGCCGGCCGGGCCCCACACCAGGTCCCACCGGCCACCCGCCCCTCCAAGGACCCAGCTGAGGACGCGCCCTGCTCGCTGGCTTTCGGCTCTGGGGTTTTTTGCTTTCCGTTTGTTTGTTTCTGTTTCATAGTCTTCGGGGATGTATTCATCCTGTTTTAAAAACACTTAAGCGCTGTCACGCTGCCCTGGCTGGGCCAGCCCCGTCTCTGATTTATGCTGCTCCTGACCCCCGCCCATCCTCCCGAGCTCCACCATTTTTCAAAACTAGCTTCTCGTGACAAACGGTCCCTCCATATCCACTAGGCTTTGTTTGCGCTTTATTCTCATTCGGCCCTTGGGCTCGTAGCTTGCGTGGCCTCCCCTTGCTTTGGGGAGATGCGCGTTTGGCCGACCGCATTTCGGTTTTATGATTTTCTCCATTCTCCCTTTTGAACCTTTATTTCCGTGTTCCCACTTTTTCCGCTCAATGTTTGAAGCTTCTGGGCTTTGACGATTCGCTTCCCTCCATGTTCCGTTAATTTATCGACATTTCTTTCCGCTATTTCCTTTCGCGGGTCTGTCCGTCTGTCCGTCTGTCTGCTCCGCGTGAAGCTGGGACCGAGCGCTGTGGCGCCCTCGGCCGGGGAGGACGGGGCTCTCGTGCTGACGTGAACCGAATCCCTAGGTTCCTGCACACTTTCCAGCTTAAATTCCCTCTGCGTTTCTCAGCCGCCCTCCCTCAAACCACGGACACACCCTCTGACGCGGAGACCCCAACAGAAGCGGACCAGCTGACACGTGTTTCTCAAAGGGGTGCTGGCAGGGCACCCACACAGCTGTTCCCGCCCGGGGCCGGCTCCGCCGTGTCCCCAGGCCACCTGCATGCATGGGGAGTCTGAGTCCCGCTGAGTCGAGGACCCTGTCTTCCTGTCTGTCCCCACCGAAGCCCCTGCCCACTTGGCCCCCCTCTTCCCCCCTGGGCCCCTTGCTGCTAACTTCAAAGAGAGCCGGCTCGGGGCAAAGAAGCCAGCCCTGCGCGTGCCGCCACATGGCTGAACCTGGAGGACGTCACGTCCGCCAGGGACAGACGAGCACCGCAGTGTGCCACCCCATGGGGGTCTCAAGAGTCACAGAGCCGAGGAGCAGAGTGGTGGCCGCGGGGGCTGGGGGCGGGGAGCTGGGGGTTATCGGTCACCGGGCAGAGGGTCCGGCCGAGCAGAAGGCCCCAGGAAGGCCCCGTGCTCAGCTGCGCCGTGTCGTGCACACGCGGGAGACGGGGCGGAGTCACGTGGTGTCCCCACCACGGTTGGGGGCGGGTGGGGGACGGCGTGTCCATTTCCGGGCTTGAGTCTCCTTCCTCCTCCCCACCGCTGTCCTCTGCCCCCCAGCGCTCAGTGTCCAGCAGGCCCGGCGCAGGCCTGACCGGGTCGCCTCACATAGCCGGGGCTTCACCCGCACGTGGGGTGTACCCTGCTCTGCCCCTCTGTGCCCCTCATGGCTGAGTGCGTCACAGTGATTCACAGCAAGAAAGGAGCCTGTCCCCAAACCATGGACTTCCAGGGACCTGGGTCTCGATTCTAGCAGCTCCTGTGGCAGAAGCTGTGTGCCCGTGGGCTCCAGGCGGGGGAGGTTACCTCGGCCGCCGCTGAGTGGGCTCCGCCCCCTCTCCCATTTAGAAGGCCATTTTTATGGCGCGTGTCACAGCTGGCTGTCCCCTGGGAGGGCATGCCCCTGATCCTGGCTGTCCCTCCAGCAGCAGGAGCTCAGCGAAGGTCTCCAGCCTCCATCTCTCCGAACAAAGCGACCGGCCCGGGGCGGGCAAGTGGGTCTGTTCCCCTGCGGCCGTTTCTGCAGGCGAGAGTGGCCGAGCGGCCCAGACATGCTGTCCTCGCCCTGGAACCAAGTGCACTGCAACCCCTGTCCCCGTCCCCGTGACTCCGCCGGCAGGCACACGTGCACGGCGACGTGCTGTGTGACTCCACCTCGCGTGCCGGGCTGTCTCCGTCTCTGCGGGTTTAAGAACGAGAGAGAAGATTCGGACCCTCCCCGGGCATTAGCCGATTTTAGCAGAATACAGTAACGAACGGAGGAGAACTTACGCATGTGAGAACTCAGTGTGTGATAAGCCAGCTGTCCCCAAACTCTGTGGCACCAGGAACCGGAGCTCCTGTGAGAATCTAAAGCCTGATGGTCTCAGGCGGGGCCGAGGCGCCGATGCTGGCGCTGGGGGCGGCTGCAGACACAGAGGACGCTTCGCTCACTCGCCCGCCGCTCACCTCCTGCTGGGCGGCTCGGTTCCTAACAGGCCACGGAGGGGACCGGTCCACGGCCCAGGAGTTGGGGACCCCTGTGATAAAGGATCCATTAGAGAAAACACGAGGCGTGGGCCAATTTACTTTAGGAAAATTACTTATAATCTGTAACTGAAAAATAATAATTAGTTCTTATTTCATGCCATATATCAAAATAAATTCATAACAGATTCAAGAATGAATTCCAGAATTTACTTAAGAAGTGATTATTTTTCTGGTGAGTAATGGACTTGTCGAGCGTAATACACTAAAATAAATTAAAGTGAGAAAAAAGATCGGACATTAGAAGAATTTTAAATATGTTTATACGCCCTAAATAAAATAGCAAAAAATGATATTCATGTATCAGAAAATAAGGCACTGTCATGTAGAGAAATCTCAAATAAAATCTATCACAGCCTAATCTTTAAAAAGAACAGATACAAACTGACAGTCGGCAGAGGACAAAATAAGAAGGGTAATGAGAAGACGGAGGAACGGTCCGCGGCTGTTCTCGCCCTCGCTGTCCCGCCGGTAAATGCGTCTCCGGGCCGGAGCGTCGGCTGAAATGCGCACGGACAGATCTGGCCGCACGGAGAGGTGGTGACGCGCGGCCGCCCCTCCGCTGCGAGGCCGACCCCACTGAGGTGCCGACATGCGGGTGAACCTCCTTCACGCCCAGCCACGCGAACCTTCGGGTGACGCCAGCCCCGCCACCCGCTCAGCGACCACGGGAGACACGGCGAGGAAGAGCCCCCGCCCCCCGCCTGAACGGAGCGGAGCGGGAGCTGGTTTCTACGGCAGGTGCTCCGAGCCGCCCCGTTTCCAGCCGTTACGCAGTGACGTACCATCCATCCGGCTGGCACGGCGCGCGGCCTCCCGACGTGGGCACGGCGAGTTTCTGGTGCTTAGAAGTGAGCGGGGCGCCGAGCCAAGTGCGCAGAACGCAATCGAACATTCCAGACGCTCTCGACCCCGCAAGGAAGCCAAGGGGCAAATGCGGGAGGAGATTCGCGGCTACCTCGGCCGCGGCCGCCTCGAGGCGGTGAGATTATGGGCGCCTTTCGTCGTACTTTACAGGGTGTGTGTTTTTGACTTTCCACGATCAGCATAAATTTCTTTAATAAGCCTAGAGAAAAAAACAAACAAAAGCTTCGTTTCCAAGGCAGAACGGATGACTCAGAGAAACATTCCTGGCTGTGCGTGTTTCGATCCTAAGCGTCAGACGCCTTCTCTCCCTGAGGACAGTTGCGGACGTGGTCACGGCCTTCGTGGTACTTGCTACCGGGCACCGCTGTGTGGAAAATCAAGGTGTTTGATTTTCTCATAGTTCTGGCCAATATATTCCTCTTTGTTCTGTACTGATCGGACTCGTGTCTGCCCACATCAGAAAAGCTTAACGTCCGAGGCTTCTCTCAAAATGTGTCCACCTCCCTTGTGTCGAAACTTTTTCTTTACCCGAGGCATAACCGTCAGATCCACACTCAGCGCAGGTCTGGCGGCTGTCGTGTGCTCACGGTGGTTACCCCGCCCGCACCCCGGCACCGGACTTCTCCCTGCGGACCCGCCCGCTCCGGCGCCACACTCCGGACTCGGTCTCGAGTGTCTGCCCCCCTCGCTTTACACAGTGCGTGTGTCGGCGCACGTGAGCATGTCACTCCTTTTCATGCTAAATAACATCCCATTGTACGGCTCTGGCACTTTTTTAACCCACTTATTCGTTAAAAGACGTTTCCGCGTTTCCACTCTGGGCTATTCCACTCTGGGAATAACGCTGCTAGGAGCACGTAGGTACGAGAATTCGTGCAGATCTATGTTTTCTTCCAAGAGTTTTATAGTTTTACCCCTTATATTTAGGTCTTCGATCCATTTTGAGTTACTTTTGTGTGAGGTAGAAGCCCCACTTTATTCACAGACAAGAGAATGATGTCGGGCCTCCCTCTCATGCAAGAATGAACTCAGTACAGCTGTCCACGGCTGGCACCAAACACTCTCGGTCACTGGACCTTTGTAGCAAATTTTGAAATTGGGATGTGACCCCTCTCGCTCTGCTCTCCCTTTTCAAGGCTGTTTTGATGATTCTGAATTGCTCGCATCCCCTATGAATTTTGGGATCATCTTGTCAATTTCTGCTAAAAAAAGAAAAGCATCGTGATTTCGAGAGGGATCTTGTTGGATGGGCGGATCCACCGACGTTTCGCTGTCTTAATATCGCGCGCAGGGCGTTTTCCATTTATTTCGATTTCCTTTAACTTCCTGCAGTGATGCTTCACAGTACACATCTTCAGCGATATCGCTCGTTTCTGGTTTTGGAACTAGGACCATTTCCTTAAATCCCACTGCGGCCGGTTCGCTGGCGGTACCTCCGTCTCCGTCTCGTGTCTTAGGACGTCGCTCCCCTTGCCTGCTCCTCCCGACCGTTTCGTGCACTTCGTGTGCGTCTTCGGATGTTCCACACGTGGGGTCACGTCACCCGAAGACGCAGGTTTTCTCCTTCCTTTCCGGTCCGGCTGCCTTTTGTGTCTGTGTCTTTTATAAGCGGAGTTTCGTTCCAGTGTTTTAGTCGGTCCTGGTTGAAAGAGGAAGACTGGCCTCCGGCTCACGGGGCTTGTTGTAAAGCCACGTCCCCTAGTGAGAGCTGGGGCAGGTCACACCCCCAGGGTGCTCGCAAGTCCTCGAGCCTGACTCAGTGCGCCCCAGCCTGTCCCCGGCTGACCTGCTTTTGCAGACTGGGCTTCGCGGCGGGTCCGCCTCCATTTAAGATCTAACATGGAGCCTCTGTCCTGTGACTCGGCAGACGCCTGGCCTCATTCGCCGCTTTGCTGGGAGAGCAGCCCGCGTGCCCAGGGCTGCAGCGACATGTGCCCTCGCCGTAGGGGGCTCTGCCCCCGGGGCTGAGACTCCCTCTTGTCTCCTCGTGTGCAGAATCCCTGGCCGGCATCTGCCACGCTGTTTTACAAATTCAAATCAGAGCCCTCCCAGCTGGTCTGGGGATACGGCCGAGCTGCCTCCTGCCCGCACCGTGTGTCCTACTGGGCACAGTCACCATCCTGGACAGCTCCCGGGGGACCCAGTGCAGAACCCTGCCTGGCCCTGCAGAGGGGGAGACGCTGCCCCAGGCCGGGTGATGCCTCACAGAGCTTTCCAGAGCACAGACCTCTCGCCCTGGGGCCCTGGTGGCAGTGCTCAGGACCTGGGCTGGGGGAGGCCCTAGGGACGAATGTCACGTCTCACCCCCAGGCCAGGCCACTCGCATGCCGTCCCCTCCCCACCCTGCTATCCATCCAGATGGGGAGTCAGTCCTGAAGAGTCACAGTGGCTCTGAGCCCAGAACAAACAGTGGCGGGACGCCAGCCGTGGCCTCTGAGGCCCTGGCCGCGGCACCAGGGGCCGTCCCGAGGCCACAGTGCAGCTGCTCCGCCGTCACCGCCGTAAATAACCCCCTGGCCCGCTGCCGGCAGGGACGCCAGGCGCCGCGCAGGCTCCGGCTCCGGGGAGATTGATGAGCGGGTGTTCCCGCGTCTGAGCGCCCGCTGACTCGGCCCCGCTGACCTCTGGGGGGCCAGTGGGTCCCCGCTGGCGGCTGTCAGGGGCTGGAACTGGGTCACCCAGAGGCAGCGGTGGGCGGCTCCCTAGGGGCTCAGGGCCAGTTCGTCATGACGAGCAGCACGTCACGTCCTCCTCCTTCTGCCACGTCCCCCCGACCCCCCCAACCCCCCGGCCTCCCCGTGCTGCGAGCTGTGGGCCGAAGGTGGCCGCGTCGACCTGAATGTGAGAGTCAGCAAGTCGCAAGGAGACGCACAGGCGGGGAAGGATCTCGTGTTCGCGCCGGCCGCGGGGCACAGGCCATGCCACTCACCCGTCGAGGTGAAGGAGGCCTGTCACACGCCGCGGACCCCAAGGACGTCGTGCTGAGGGAAGAGCCCCAGGCCCGAAGCGGCACAGAGGGGAAGCGGCCGCACCGCGGTCGTCTTAGCTGGGATCGGACATGAGCGTGACGCGCGGGGCGCTCTCTTCAAAGAGGCAGTGCATGCGACGTCACAGTTCTGCTCAGCAACGTTTCCTGGGACAATGACCGATCCCACCGCGACGCACGCTGCACCCAAGCGTCACTTTATACTAGAGAAACTAGGGCTTTTTAGGGAGCTTGCGGATCCCACTCCGTAGCGGGAAAGACGAGCCTGGAGCACCCCGCAACAGCAGACCGCAAGGAAGCCATCGAAGGTGACCGTGGAGAGGAGTCGGAGCCACGGAAGGGTCCTCGAGTCCCCGCTGGCAAAGCTCGAGACCTCGGGGGCCGTGCAGTCAGTGATGCCGTCGATGGAAGCCCGTCCTGCACGGTAAATGCAAGAGTTCATTCTAACATTTCCAAGAAGTCACTCGTCACTTTCAGAAACTGAAAGACCTTCCGTCGTCTTGAAAATTAGTGAATACGGGGAAGGAATCACACGTTTTTCCTGCCTTCTCTTTACAGATATGACGACCATTGGGAAAGCGGATAGTCAACGAGAGGAAGTACTGCTCTGGAAAAGTATTCTGACTAAGAAACGAACACAGAAGCGCGAGAAGTAGAGCACCCCCAGTTCGTGCACCCCAACGCACCGGCGGATCTGGGCATCTGGCATCAGCGTCTGACGGCATCGCGAAACGAGGTAAGCTGACATTACGGGCCCTGTGATTAAAGAGCGGAACACTATTCAGCACCTTCCCAAAGGCCTCGGAGCCCGACTCCGATCACGGACCCCCTGGATCTCTCCGGCAGGCAGGGCGGTGGACCTGAGCCGCGGGCGTGCGCTCAGCAAGAGACCACAGGCCGAAGGACCTGCATCCTCCTGCAAACAACCTTCAGGAACATTGGGATTGGAGGGGGGATGCATATTAGAAGACATGCTTCCAATGCAGATTAAAACATTTTAAAAACATATAAGACCAGACGCCAGGGCCTGGGGACGCACGTCTGGGTGATAAAGCTGTAACGAAAGGCAGTGGCCGCGGCTGGGGAGAGTTTCGTTCAACAAAATTCAGCCGAGTAAATCCGAAGATCCGATTGGCTTTAGGAAGCGGTTCGTGAATGGGGCAGCACCCTTTCCAGCACGCAGAGCGATGCTCACAGGGAGTACACGGGACAGAGGCTTTTACAGGAGGGAGGGTGGGACGAGGAAGCCACCGGCAAGAGACAGATAAAAGTCGGCCCGAGAAGAGTAAGCGTTCAGGTTAGTCGGCCTCGCCTTGGCCGAGCTGCGGAGTTGCCCTTGGCTGGGCTTGTTGCTGGGCGGAAGGACAATCCTCCTTCCTCCTGCTGGAAGGAAACAGTCGACTTCGCTGCTGGGCAGAGCTGGGGACCCTTCCCGCTGGGGCCTGTGACCTGCGTCCCCTGTTCGGGGTGTGAGAGTCCTCCCCACAGGCCTCCCCAGCTCCAATACAGCTGCAGTTTCTGTCACTAACTCTCGCCATCATGACTGGGACGTCGTATGGGTGGCGTCTGGGGTGCTGGGGCAGGCCCGTTCGTCGGCCTGGGTGGCGGCAATGAGGGCATTTGCTTCCCAATAGCTTACAAATTCATATATTTGGGTTTTTTTGCTGGTTTGTGTATTGGTGCTTTATTTCGCCTTTAAAATACACTTATCGATAGAACCATGTCACCGTCACAGGTCTGGGATCTTTCAGGCATCTCCCTGAGGCATCACAGTAGAATTCGCCCGCCTCATCCTCACCTACGAGAACTTTCGTTAACAGCGATGCGTGACACCCAGCGTCTGTCCCGCCCAAATCCGCCGCCCTTCTGCCTCAGAGAAACGTCCCCTTCTGCCAAGCGGCCGTGTGTGTTCTGTGTGACCTCGCCCTCTGGTCACACCGAGGGCTACGCTGAATTACTGGCCCTGAGGTTTTTGGACACTGTCTGTTGGCATAAATTAGCCTGTTACGCTCAGAACCTCTGCTTCGGCGCTCACCGCAGCTCGGGGAAGAGGCCGCCACTCGGAGCGAGGCGGGGACGCCAGGTGCTTGAGCTTATCCGAGTCTCTCACCCACGGCCAGGATCTTCTCAGATGGCCGCTTGCGGCGGCGTCACCCCCACCCCACTGGGGGGACACTCTGCGAGGACTCGTCGGAAGGTTGAGAACCCTTCACTTGGCAGCCATAGACGTGGTCACCCCACCCCTGTGTCTCCTCAGATCGAACTAATTTACTAATGAAAGAGAAAACACCCCAAATCTCTCTGTTGAACCTCAAATGCCAAGAAGCTGAGAGGGCTACTAGGCTCCCTAAAACTCAAAAAAAAAAAAAAAAAAAAAACCCAGAAAAGAGAAAAGCAGAGGAGATGAACGAGAGCTTGTGACATTCTCAGAGCTGACGAGGTCGCTCAAGCAAACTACATGACTGTGTCAGGTGTCCTTCTGGAAATGCACCTAGCAACGCGGGTTCGAGGGACTTTAAACGTCCACTTCTTTTGACACACTCGATTCCCCTTTCGAAACATATTCTGCGGAATAATCGAAGATGCAGGAAAAGGTGCACGTGCAGCTCCGTTCCTTCAGGTTTCCTTAGAATCAAAACCGTCTTGAGGCGAAGCAACATGTGTCCACTGTCGGCGGGGACAGGTTTCGGGTCCTAGCTCTGACTGCCCCACCCTGAGGCAGTGCCGGGTGTGACGTGGTGGGAGAGGCCTGCAGGCCGCTCGTCCTCTGCGGAGACAATGCGTGAGCGCACACCCCGCAAACGGGCCCCAAAGGTGGAGCAGCTGGGGGCCCGAGACTCCAGCTGCGCCAGCCCCGCCCCACCCTCCTGGGGGCCGATGGCCCCCCATGTGCCGTGACGCCCACTGGTACGCTTGGCTGGGCCTCAGCACCCCCCTCGCTGGTTCTTGTCACCCTTCCAGGCCCTAGGAAGGGGGAGCAAGGGTTCACGGGTCCACAGCACCCAGCAGAGAAGCTGGCAGCAGGTAGTTAGCCGTGTTGAATGAATAAACAGATTCGGCAGCAGTTTTCCCGGCTGACGTGCGGATCACATGATTGCGACATCGGCATTACACCTGACGTGGGGGAGAAACCCTGGTGGCGTCAGAGGGCACGGAGGCAGCGTCTGCGCCTGTGGCAGGTTTCACGCGGTGACGTTCGGGCCCCTGTCCTGTTCCGGGCTGCGGGCTGTCGCGAGGCCGAGCACAACGAAGCGGGATTGGGAAGATCGTGTAGAGTCTCTCGCCGCAGACGGGGAGTCTGGCAGAAGCTTCGGTCACGGCTGCGATGTGACGACGTGCCCCACGATTCCACGGGGCGGACAGCCGCCTACCAGGCTCTCCCGTAACCACTTATTAGCAGAGGCGGAAGGCGGGGAGGGGGGACAGAGGGTTGTTCTGATGGCGGTAACTTTAAGGTACAAAATAGTGAAAAATTTGAACCAAACTGAGAACCAGAAAACAGGTCTGGTCTTGACTGGTCTGTGAACGAGCTTTGCAACTCTGGGCAAAACACTCCACCTTCCAATCCAGACCCAACATTTTATAACTTGATGATTTTGTTTCTCTATAATATTTACATCGATGAGTCAAAACACCACATTCACCTCCAGAGAAAGCTCCAAGTAGTGACGCAATAAAACTCCTCAGAGCAGGGCCGCCAAGAGAAAGGGGGTGACTGAAACTTACGCTCTAAGGTAAGAGCCGAAGCAACTGCACTGGCGAATCGCCACTGACCACCCGGCCTGAGGTCAGATGGGCCAGCAGGCCAGTGGGGACCCCGGGCAGCAGGGTGAGGTCAGGGTGGCCACCTGACCCCCAGTCTCTGCCAATCGGCTCATCTCGGCGTCCAAAGAATAAGGAAGAGGTGTCGAGGGAATCCGAGAACTTTATTTTTCCACAGACCGAGGCTGTTTTGACCTGGCGTGTCACAATTTCAGAAGAAGCTGAGTTCGTAGTATTTCCCTCTGGAACGACAAAGCGCCAGCTCTTGAGAAAGAGAGAAACCTGGACCGATTCCTGTTCTGTTCTGATCCACTCCGTTCGGATGCTCCTGGGCCCTCCGCCCTTTGAGGGGCACTCAGATGGTCACGTGAAAGCTGTCACCATGTCAGGGACAGAAATTCCCTGGAAGGCTTTGTATCATCCCTTAGGATGTATTTATAACCAGGACGCGGCTTCCTGAAAACAAGAACTGTGTGTCCTGCTTACAACAGGCGCGAATCTGCTCCCTGGAAACAAATCAGCTGTCAGGTGCCCGGAGGAGAGGAAACCAGCTGCGCTTTCAGCCCACGCCACGTGCCAAGCACGCGGCGCCAGGCGCTCACCGCGTTATCTGGTTTAACAGCCACGAGAGCCTAATGGGATGAGGACATTATTTTCACTGGGTATAAGAAGCGGAGACTCGGAAGACCCCCATTGGCACGTCTGATGTCAGCTCCAAACGGCCGAGCTATCGATGAAGAAGGGACAAGTGACATGCTGTCACAGACCAGGGTAGACCAGAAAGAAATAATGACCGGATGCAGCGTGGTCTCCTGGACAAGGCTCTAGAACAATAAAAAAGGGTTTTAGCAGGAAGAACGGCTAATACCAAATAACCAACTCTCCTACAAATCTAAAATTATCCCAAAACAAAATGTTTAGTTAAAAAAACTTAAAGCCGGACAAACTGTGTTAACATCAGGAAAACCAGGCTTCAGAACAAGGCAAACGACCAGGGATGGATGCGGACAGCACAGCGGGAAAGGGTGACGTCACTGAGAAGGGTTAATAACCCCAAATGTACGAACCGAAAACCAACAGAACTAAAGAGAGAAGTGGAAAAACCACAGTTACACTTGGAGACTCCGACCCTCCTCTCTCGGTTATCAGTAAAAAAGGGGGAGGCCTAATCAGCAAGGATGCGAAGGATTTGGAAAACTATCGATAAATGACTTAATGGGCATTTACGGGACAATTTCCTTCACGACAGCAGAACGCACGTTCTAAGAGCACAAGTAACTTCCACCGAGACAGAGCACGTCCGGCCCCGTCAAAGTAACACTGACAAATGCAAAAGGCTCGAAGCGTACAAATTACATTCTCCAGCAAAATGGAATTAACCTAGACATGAAAAACAAAAGTAAATTTGGAAAAAAACCTCCAAATGTTTACACATTGAACATAATGCTTCTAAACAATACATGGGTCAAAACAGATGTCTCCAGGGAAATTAGAAATGATTTTGAATGGAATGAAAGTAAAAATACAACCTATAAATATTTACTGTATGTTACTAAAGCGCTGCTTACAGGGAAACTTATAGCGTTAAATGCTTCCACTAAGAAGAGAAGAAAGTCTCACATCGGTCATCTAAACTTCTACCTTAAAGTCTGGGAAAGAAAAAGCAAAATCAACTCGAATCAAGCAGAAGGAAGGAAATAATAAACGAAGAACAGAAACTGACGAAATTGAAAACAGTGTGACAATAGGAAAAAACCAAAAAACTAAAGCTGCTTCTTTGAAAATGTCAATCAAATCCTAGCAAGACCAACAAAGATATAGAGAAGACACAAAATACCAGCATCGGAAATGAAAGGGGACATTCAGGCCACGCAGACAACAGAGGGTGATGATGACTAGCACCTCCTCGCTGCTGTGAATTTAACACCGTAGATGGAGGGGACCAGCTCTTTGAAAAACACCAACTACCAAAGTGCACTCGAGAAGAATGAACCTGAATAGTTCTACATTCATTAAACAAATTAATTTTTTTGTTTAAAACCTTCTAATCAATGTAGAAAATTCTAAGGATGCAAAACAAATAGACAAAAAAGCAAACAAAAGTCTGTTAAAACTAAGCTAGCTTACCAGCGTGGCAGGATACAAGATGAACACAATGTTGCTCGAGACCGCAACTCGCCCTAAACCGGTTTTTAGCTTTAACCCGATTCTTGCCAAAATCCCAGCAGCTTGTTAGCAATTGACGAGCTGGTCCAAAAGTGCACAGGACCTCGGACGTCTGGGGTGCAGCCGATGCCGCCCCAGGATTAAAAGCACGCACGAACCACCAGGACACGGTCTCCTTAGGGAGATGCTTGCTCGGAACTGCCGGACACCTCTGAGCACGTCTGGGTGTCTGCTGCATGGCATAGGACTGAGACAGGGCCGCGGCTGGCTCAACTCGGGTAGGGGACACGGACGGCCGAGGGCAGACTTCGGGGTCGAAGGAAGAGGAGCAGGGCTCAGCCTGGAAGGCCAAGTCGATGTCGGAGCCGAAGCCGCAAGTTTCCAACAAACGGGGACCGTAGGGGATGGTTGGGACGGGGCCCCGGGGCTGAGGCTGCCGGAGTCGGCCTCCGGTGAGGCCGGGCCCTCGTCCTGCTACTGAGCGCTCAGGCTGAGCAGGAGCAGAGGCTGCAAGGGACAGACCGGGGCTGGACACTCCACGCAGCCCGCTCTGGTCACTCGAGGTCCTGAGCCCGAGGCTTTTAAATGCACAGGATTGTTTTACAGTCCAGGAAAGGAAGCGTGTCTTCACACACGCACACGCACACGTGCACACACATGCACACACATGTAGGCGCACACACACACACGCACACAATGCACTCACATGTGCACATGCACGCATACACATGCACACACGTACACACGCGCGCACATGCACGCACGCGTACGTGCACACATACGCCCATGCACACATGCACACACATGCGCACACACGCATGTATACGTGTGTACAGTGGGATTTAGAGTTGGGGGGGCTCAGGCACACCCCGGATGAGCTCGGCTGAGCCCCTGGGTGCAGACCCCATTGCTGTGCAGTGGCCCCTGCGGCCCTGGGAGGCGGGGCCAGACCTGGTCCCAGCTGACGCCCGGGCACACGGGCGACCCTGGCGTGTCCATCACGTGTCTGGCTGCTGCTCGAGCATCGCGGGCTTTTATTCCAGGGGCTACTCCCCAAAAACACATCTCGTGGGGGCCATTGACACTGAGCCGTCCGAACTCTGAATCACGCGTACGGTGGGTGAGATTTTCGTTTTTCTTTCTGGTCCGTCACCCCTCAGCCCTGAGTGTCGCACTCCTCGGCCCGAAGTGAAACTGGCTCAGGGCCCGACGGTCCCCGGTCCCCGAGAACCTGCATCCACCGCTTCCCGTCCATGGACAGAGCTGGGACGTGCGCCGCTCCTGGTGTCCTGTGCCCCGTCCTGAGGTCGCACCAGCCACTGGCCCGAGGCTGCTTCCTGGACGGGGGCTTCCTGAAGGGGTGACCTGTCTGCTCAGAACGCCCCTCAACTTCCAGCCTGTGCCACGTGCCTCCCAGCCGCTGCCCCGCGACGCCAGCACCGTCCCCAGCTCCCTCTGCCCGGGGCTCGCTCCCCTCACTGACCAGAGGCTCGCTCTGCACGGTGGTCCGTGACTGACACCTCGCCAGTCACTTACCTTTCATTTGTACAAGAAACGGGGTCTCTTAACCCCTCCAAAGGTTCCCAGTTCAAGGAAGAAGCCGCCAGACCCCGTTCGATGCCGCGTGCTCACGGCGAGGGCGCCCGGAGGAGCTGGGGTCAAGCACGGGGACCCAGCGAGCAGAGGGAACCGTGAGGAATTTCCACGATCCCTCGCAGAGTGTGGGGCACGGCCGGTGGGGTTAGGGGGACGTGCTAGTCTGAGCCGAAAGGGGGCTGGCCTCTCGGTGACGGAGGTCACCGCAGGTGGTTGGCAGGAAACCATGCGCATTCTGGCCGTGCATGCGTTTCGTCCCCACCGCCAGGACCTCTGCCGCCATCTCCAGGAGCTCAGGCCGTTCCTGGGCACTGTCAGTGCTATAGTCCTCTGTCCCCAGAGCAGTGACAGGAGCCCCTCTCCCCCCCGCCCCACCTGGGTTACAGGCTCGGGGGCGGGTCTCACGGCATCATCAGTGGGCCCGCGGGTGACCGTGTGTGCAGGACAGCCGTGGCCCCTCCAGGCATCACGCCCTCTTACAGGCGGGGTGGACAGGTGGGCACAAGGCCACAGGCGGTAGGACACCAGGCAGCCCCACTACAAGCTGGCCTGGACTCCTCGCACCCCGGCAGGCTTTGTCTGCACCCCGGGGCCCAGAACGGTCACACGGCAGTGCGGGTCGGGGAGGGGTAGTGTGGCCAGGGCCCTACCTCGGGGTGCTGGGCTTTTGTCCCCGTGAGAGCCATTTGTTAACACAGCCTGAGGGGCGGGGAGTTCTGGGCTCTGGTACTGGCCGGCAGGCCCAGGCTGGCCGGACCCTGTTCCGTTTGCTCACCATGACTGTCCAAGCGGTCTTCCGTGCAGAGCGTGGTCTGGCTTTGGGCGGTGCTGTCGAAGGCCAGTGTGCCACCGCCCCCCGCCTGGAGAAGCTGGTGTTCTAAGGAAGAACGTGCCTACCAGAGCGGGCGTCGCCCTACGTGTGACCGCAGGCGGGCACCCCCCACCACACGTCAGCCCTCCCCGGGCTCGGGCACTGCAGGGCGGCAGCGGTCACTGCTCTAGAGTAAGCTCTGCACCTGGGGTCCCCGCAGGGAGCAGTAGCACCCAGGCCCGAAGCATCCCTCTCACAAGCCACTGGAGGCCGGAGACTGTCCCCTCAGCCTCTTCTCTCTGCCTCCCCGGTGGGGCCGGGCCGTGCGGGGCCGGACGGGCTGGGGAGGCACCTGCTTTGCAGCGAACAACAGATTCCGAAGCTCCGGGCTGCCAGCCCCTGAGCCGGGGACAACGCCTCGGCTTCCTCGTCGGCGGTACCGGAGCTCGGGGCCTCCCGGCTGCTGCGGTTTCATGCCATGATGCTGGGCCCGTCGGTCGGGCGACAAGCGTCCCCCACCCCCCCGCAGCAAACACCGGCAGACAACCTTGACTGGGCACAAACCAGGGCACGGGGACACCTGTGTGGCGCGTTTCGGTGTCACCCATCAGCCGCTTCTATGAAACGGTCCTAACAGAGATTGAATAAGACCCTCTCGGTCATCGTCCCCGTGCGTACTCCGTTTTTGGTTTCTAATGGTGATTCTGAAATGGTTATGACAGTGACCTCTTTTTTCAGAGACTCCTCGTTAAAAAAAAAAAAAAAAAAAAAGAAGCAAGAAACGATCTAGGAAAGCTGTACGGGCCCCAAATGAAATGCTCTGTTATTTCCAAGTTTGTTATTTGTAGATGTGTTTTTTTCCCTTCCTCAGCTTTGCTCAAGGGGTCACATTTTTCCAGCTCTTTCCAGCGTTTGGAATAGAGTCGAGCTGTTCACTTGACATTCTTCTTTAATTCTGAGGTTGAAACAAACATCGGGGCCAGATCCAGTTGCGGTGGGGACAAAAGTGGACGGGCCAGTGGGGAAGAGTCGGCCCAGCTGGAATCGCTCGTCGCTCGGAAATAAAAATGACGGATGGTGATGGACGGCCGTGCTGTCGCCCTTGGAGCGGGCTCCACTTGGCCGTTTCTTTGTTTACACGGAGGAAGGTGGGAGGGGCCTGGGTCCCCACAGAGCTCACTCCCTGTTTTGTAACCTCTTTGAAAAGCTGCTGGGGAAACGAGGCCTCTGCCGATGCTGACGTGTGCAGAGCCGGCGTCCTGGTGCCGCGTGAGGACCCGTGCTGGCCCGGGGGACCGCCCGGCAGGAGCGCACAGTGGCAGGAGCTAGGGACACCGTGAAGGTGCACGGCCGCCAGGCTGTGTCCAGGCGTCCCCATGCTCCACGGGCGTGACTCGGGTCCCCCCACCTCCCGGCTGTGTCCCATCTGGCTGCTGTCCTGTGTCCCTGGCTTGTCCCTTGTGCCGTGACTCCCCCGTCCCCACTACGGGAAGCGGCTCTCTCCTCTTCCACAGGGAGGCCCCTGGCCTTCCCAAGTCACCCCCAAGTCAGCTCCTCCTTACGGCAGGCATCCTGGTACATGCGAGCTGGCATGGGCAGATGGTGTCCCCCAGATTTATAGGGTGCAGTCCTAACCCCCAATGTGGCTGTGTCTGGAGACAGGGTCGTTAAAGGGGGCCTCAGAGTGAAAGGAGCCACTGGGGAGGCCCTGGCCCAGTGCGACTGACGACCCCGTGAGCAGGCACAGGGAGAGGACGGCGTTCACACGCCCAGGATGGGGCCTCTGGAGCGTCACTGCCCTGCGACACTTTGACCTCGGCCTTCCAGCCTCCAGGACGGTGCGAAGAGGTTTGGCCGAGGTCGCAGAGCGAGATCGTGTCCGAGTTGCCATCACACTGTCCCACGTCTGACATCTGGGGCCGACCCACCGTATGGCACTGTCTCTCAAAGACCATCGAAACCGCTGTCGACTCGCTTCGCTGTGCAAAATATACGTGACATGGGACTGGCCGCTCCGGCCGTTTTAAACATGCAGTTCGGGGGCCCCCAGCACCCCCTAGTGTCAGGGCTTTTTCATCCCAGAAGGGCGATGTCATTCCCACTCAGTGGCCACCGCTCCCCCTTCCCATCCCAGGGCCACCGTCCACCGTCTGCCTCTGTCGATGGGCCTGCTCTGCACTGTGGCGGACGGGGTCCCACGGTCTGCGGTGGCCGTGTCCGGCTTCCTGTACGAACGCCGTTTCTGTGGCGTGTGTCGCTGGCTCCTTTTCAAGCCGAGCAGTGGCCGGTGCCGTCACTGCGTATGCTGCAGCTGGTGGCCTTTGAGTCGTGTCCGCCTCTGGGTGGCTGCGAGCATTCGCGTGCCAGCTTTTGTTCAGACACCAGCTTCCGCTTCCTGGAGCGGACTTGTTGGGTCCCAGGGAAATTCAGGGGCGACGGTGGCCACGCAGCCGTGTCAGTTTGTGAGAGGTCCCTGAATGCACACGTCGGACCTCAATAAAGCAGCTGAAAGCCGCTCCGTCTTTAAGAACGAGCATGGCGTCACACGGACGCACTGCATGCCACCGAGCCGCGGCGACCGTGGGGCGGTGAGAAGGCTCCGGACTTCCGTTCCTTGGTTCCACCAGTGTCCCCGTTCCCGCGGCTCCCATTCAGACCCGCTCTCCAGTCAGCCACTCGGGGCGACTCCCAGAACTGAAGTGCGGACGGGGGCCGTGGGTCGTTCTGGCCCTCGTGGCCCCCCACGCCCTGTCCTTAATGGGAGAGTCACAGTCACGGTCACACGCCCTGTCCTTAACGGGACGGTCATGGTCACGGTCACGTGCAGTTTAAAGTGGCCAGCCTGGCGCTGGGTGGAAACACAGCGGCCGAGCCAAAGTCGAGGCGTTCAGAAGTGACGTGGTCACTTTCAGAGGCGTCCAGGAAGTAACTCTTTCTGAAAACTACAAAATGAAAGGGAATGAAGCATTTATGCGGATCCCCTGGGAATGCTGTTCCAGGGCCACAAAACTAGGTGACTCCAGCCAGGGCACACGGGGGACCCGGGCCTCTCCCCTGTGACAGGTCCCTGCACCACGCTGTCTCCAGTCTCTGCCCCAAGAGGAACCGTCTCAGGCGGCGTGGGCGGTGCTAACGGGAGCCAAGGGGGAGGGGAGACAGCCAGAGCCCTGGGTGCGGCCTCGGGGGACCCGCAGGGGCAGCTCCCAGCTCTGCAAAAGTCGCGGGCGCCACACCTCCCGCGGCCGCTGAGCCACGTGGGCTGGGGAGGGCCGGGGCAGCGCGGCCTTTACTGAGGACAGGGACGCGGGGGTCGCGCGGCCCCGCCGCTCCCTGAGGCCGCCCGTGGGGGCGGGGCCGGGGTCCGCTTGGTCCTGCAGCAGCGTCAGGCGCCGGAGTCGCCTGCGCGGGGTTTGGGGTCCTGACAGACGCCCGCTGGCGAGCGGCAGCCCGGACTCGGGGCGCAGGGGAGCGTCCGCACCTCTCCGTCGCCGGGGGCCCGCGGCGCGTCCTCCGCGGTCAGGGCGAGGGACCTGGGCCCCCGGACTCCGGACCCGGCGACTCCGCGGTGGCGCGCGCCCCCTGCTGGCCGGACAGCAGACTTCAGGGCCGTCCCCAGCTGAGGGACCCCAGCACTACGGCCGTTTCTGAAAACACGGTGAAGGGAAAACCCGGCTGCTCAGGCACAGCGGCCATCTCGCTGCCGGGCGCCTTCCTCCCGGGCCGTCCACTGTGGTGTCCTCGCGCGAGGTCACGGGGCAGAGCTGGGGGCGCGGGGACATCCCCCAGCGACAGCGGCGTAGGGGGTGTGGCCGGAGGGCGGCAGTGGCCCCCCAGGACCTGGACCCAGGGGGAGTCAGCCGTCCACTCGCGAGCTCAGCGGGGGTCACGTGACTTCAAGGCCACGCCCCGGCCGTGGTCAGGTGCAGGCTCTGTCGCACCCTGCCCAGGCTGCGGGAAGGGCCCGGGTCCCAGTCAAAGTCACAGGTGACTCGCGGCAGATAACGGGGCTCCAGCGCCCATGCCGCCCACGGTGACAGCGCTGCGTGCGGCTGCCTCGGGCACGGCCGGCGCCGGCTCCGCACTGTGGCAGTGAGCCTCGCGGCCACCAGGGGACGCTGCTGCCCACGATATCCCAGCCGGGGGCGCGCCAGGCCCGGGAGCCGGATCCCGCCCGCCAGAAGCGGGAGGGAGGAGGGAGCCCAGTGGGGGCGCAGGGGGGCGCACGGGGGCGCAGGCTCCGACGCAGCGGAGTTCCCGCTCGCAGCCTTCCATGCTGCCTGCGACAAAACCAAACCAAAAACAGGGCAGCCCTGAAGACCTCACCCTCCATTCTCACCCGGGCCTGGGTCCCGACTCCGCCAGACCTTCCCAACCCTGAGTGGGCACGGGCCCCCTGCCACCACCACGCCTGCTCGTTTGCCAGCAGCTAAGGTCACCTAACTCGTCTGTGTTCTCAATTACAGAAGTGCCGCTGCAGCTAAGCGAGGTGACCAGAAGCAGCTCGCCCGGCTCTGGCCAAGGCTGTCTGCAGACTGGGCCGTTGGGGTGATTGGAGCTGGCTGTGTCCTGGCCCGGGGGACGCCAGGCCTCTGGGTTTGTGCTGGGGCGGCTGCTGGGTGAGCGGGGAGGTGGCCCTCAGGCAGAGCGCACAGTGTGTGCTCAGACGCCCTTGGTAAGGAGGCGTCGTCCAGTGTCTGTGTCACCATCCTCATCATGCCCGCCGGGCTGCCAGAATCCAGACGCCTGACAGTCTGTGACACCGTGCGGCCTGCCCAGAGAGGACAGACCTCCGCTGTGGCTCAGAACGCGATCTGCGTGTCCTGCTGCATGCTCCTCAGGGCCTGCGTGGGACAGGAAGGTGGGCCCAGTGTGACCCAGTGACCACCCACCCCCTGGGGCCTGGGTGACGCAGACGTAGGGCGAGGCACCCAGCAGCCACTTTGCGTCTTGCTGTGACAGACCCACTCCAAGCTTAGGACACCCAGGGAATGAGGGCAGTGAGGCCCTGTGGTCCCACCGCCAAACTCAGGAGGGCAGTCTCCAGGACGGGGGGCCAGACTCTGCCAGCCCCGGAGAGCCAGGGGTGAGCTGCGCCTGTCCCCACACCTGTCGATGAAATGGTCACACACCAGGCTTTCCACACTCAGCTCAGTGCCCAACTCGCTAGTCCCATCAAGGGCCGAACAGCGAAACCTGCCGGCACCCATGATCACGTTGCACACTATGACTAAGTTCTCCAAATCCCGAATCAAGTTTTTCCGAAGTCTCTGGCCTGAAATTTAAAAATATATTCTTGAAGGCAAAACAGATTTACAACCAAATCCATGAACAATCCTCTTCAAACTCCCAAATAAACACACACAGGCCCACACAGCATCACGCTTACACGTACACACCTATGCACACACATTTGTACATGTACATGCACAGACCTACACAATACATACCTGTGCACACACACACTTAGGCACATGCACACACCTGCACATGCAGACCTGCACACACGCCTCGCACACCCAGGGCACTTCCATTCAACACCATGCACAGGTGTCACCTCGCTGCGGCTCGTCACGGTTAATACTTTATTATACTCTGACAGATGACTATACAAAGGACTTATACAAGTCATTTACATACTGGGTACATTCTTTACACTATAAGTAAAAATGCCCACTAAGGGTTAAGGCAGATAAGGAGATGTGGCGAGGCCTCCGGCACTGAGGATACACGGGGAGACCCGGGCACGGGGGGTGACAACGTGGTTACAGGTTAACACTGGAGGGACACGGCGCACCGTCAGTGAGGGGTTAGTGGGACCCTGGCTGTGACAAGTGGGACAGTGCCGCTGTGCCCACTGGTGTCCTGAAGGCCAGATGTCCAGGGAAGGTTCCTCCCATGTGCTCAAGGTCAAGGCTGGAACGCCAAGGTCACGGGCTCGTCCTGTCCCGTCTAAGTACACGGAGCATGTGAGGGACAGCTCTGCTGACCTGCTCGTGAGAAACGGGGGCTGGTTTCCTCGGGCTCCTCAGGCAAACCACCTGACACCCCCGACCTCTGCGAGGACAGGTCACAGCTGGCCGGCCAGTTTGAGAAGCGAGGGGCCGTGGCTCCCGGAGGGCTGACACGAGGTCGGGAGGCCGCCCGTCTGTGCCTGCCGCGTGTGCGCCTCGGTCCCCGCTCGCTCCTACTGCTTCACGTGCCCCCTTCCCTCGTCACAAAGGACGGGGCCTGGCCCGCGGCCTTCAGGTCAAGCTTGGGGACCAGCCGTCTCAGGCGAGGCTGCTCGAAACCCCTGCGGTGACGGGGACCTGGCCTGGGAGGCGGGGCATGGCCTGCACCGCCACACGCTGTGTGTCAGGGAAGAAGGCCTGCGGAGACCGCAGTGACACGTGGCATGGAGACGTGGCACCTGCGCCCGGCATGGCGGCAGAAGCTGCACGGTGGCCAGACTGCCTGTCACCACCTGTGCTGCTGCCACCACCTCTGGCCACGTACAGCAGAGAGCCCACACAGTACACTTCCAAACCCTGGCCTGGGGACCGCGGCCGGGGGTCCCGGTGATGGAGCAGCTGGTGACCGGGCAGTTCCCATGGGGCCCGTGGCACACCTGGGTCATGAGGAAGGAGATAGGGGCCTCTTACGATGGGGTGTGCAGGACCATCGGCTTCTCCTGGACCTGTGACCACTGATGGATGGGCAGGCAGCTGCAGCACCGTGACGTGCCCAGCGGCCTAAGGCACCGAGGCCGGAGAAGTGGCCTCCAAAACAGCCTGAGTCTCAGGTCCTTCCTCCCCTCCCCCCGCCCCTGGAGGCGCACAGGACCAGCCAGGAGCCCATGTGCCGGGACGAGGCTGCCGGAGCTGCCATGCCCACATGTCCCACCCTTCTAGGACCTTCCTCCCTGAAAGAATGTCACCTGCAGCCTGGAAACGACAGACCAATGCTGAGCGCTGGGTGGGCTGCTGGGGGCAAAAACAGCTCTTAGTGGCGCCGCACGCGGGAGCTGGCCTGCGGTGCCACGCTGTCCCGGTGCCTCCGACATGGGCTGGGCGTGACGGGCATCAGCACAGGGCGGCACTGGCAGATCGTGACGGTAAGCGATTTGGCTCAGGAAAACAATTCTAGGGAAATGGCGATTTCCTCCCGTCAACTCGCCTCTCCCAGCCCGTGTGCCTTTCTGACCCGAAGGTGAGTGGACGCTGGGCCATCGCCAAGCGGGGCGGGGCTCTCCAGCCCACGGGTCCCCCGCTGTCCTCGCAGCCCCCTGCGTTCCTGAGGGGCCTGATCCTCACAAGCCTTTGCCACACGCACGGCACCTTCTCAGATTAACGGTGTCTCGGTCGTGGGAGGACAGAGGGTCTGGGCGTTGACCAAGTTCCCTGTGATGATGGTGGCCATGCCC
The DNA here is from genome assembly GCF_902729225.1 of Pteropus medius. NCBI lineage: Eukaryota > Metazoa > Chordata > Mammalia > Chiroptera > Pteropodidae > Pteropus > Pteropus medius. The sequence goes on from NW_024352780.1 coordinate 799,526, forward strand.
AGTGGTCATTCGAGGCCACGGCAGAGGGGCCGGGAGTCCCTCCTTCCAGACGCTTGCCTGCTTGGCCCCTTCCATGGGCAGCCTGGGTGGCCGCGGGCGCCCAGCTCCGCCCAGAAAGCGCAGGCTGCAGACGCATGGCGGGTTCCTCTTAGGGCGCCCGCGGTACTTTGTTTCTGGGGTGCAAGGTGGAGGAGCCCCTGGCCCTGGCCCGGGCATGTCAGGGTCACAGTGGGCGACACAGCAGGCCCCCAGCCCCTCTGGTCCCCGCGCTGAGGGGCTCAGATCTTCCTGGGAGAGCCGATCATGACCTTGGACACGAAGTTGACGATGGCGCTGGCGGGCTGCTCAGGGTCGTGCTCCGCGAACAGGTGGCACGCGTTGTCTGTGGCGCTGCCCTGCTTCCGGGCCACAAACCCGAAGACTCTGCGAAGGGAAGTGGGGTCAGGGCGCCAGCCCCAGCGGGGGCCGAACCCCCGCCTCCTCCTGCCCCCCGCCTGCCCCCACCGCCAAACCGCCAGGGCCCGCATCCTGGGGCACCTGCCCGCCTGCTCGGGGGTGCAGGAAGGGGCAGGCCACCCTGCCCAGGTCTAGGACCCAAGTCATAGCCGCTCGTCCAGGCCCGGCCAGAGCCCCAGGACACCTGCCAGGGCAGATTGTCGGGCACACACCCCAGGGTGCTCCTGGGCCCCCACTGGCAGATCAAGGGAAACAGACCACCGTGCTGCCACCACAGCCATGGCCCCTGGTGCCTGGCGCCTGGACGCTGACAGCCCGGGGGCAAGGGGGGTGTGGGGGTGGGAACTGGAGGGGGCAGGGGGAGGGGGGAGGACAGACAGAGAAGGGGGGATGGGGCATATGGGGAAGGGGAGGGGCAGGGTCTCTCCCGCGGAGGTCCGTGATGCTGCGACGTATGCGACCGCAGGCCACTAGAGCCGCCAGCTACTTTGTTCTTTTCCTTTCCTTCGACTGAAACTGGCATCCCACAGGCCTCCCGGCCCCGTACCTGACCCAGTCTCGCCCCAGCCCCCAGCTCGCCCCCAGCCCCTAGTCCTTCTCCTCCCCTTGGAGTCATGAAGGGTTTTTTGTGTTTAAGTTTAGCGGTTTCCACACCGCGAGGGACTGGCCGAGGGCACTCAGGTCGCCGCACGGGGTCACGCGTTTCAGGCGGCCGGGGACCGGGGAGGCGGCGCGCACTGGCTCAGGGCGGGGGCAGAGAGGCGACGAGGACAGGGGTCTTAGGAAAGGCCTGTGACTCGGCGTGCCCGGCCGGCAGCGTCAGGCGACGTCGAGGATGTCCCCGTGCGCGCCCCCCGCGCCGTCGGGGCGCACAACAGCGCCCCCGTTGGGCGACAGCAGCGCCCAGACCCGCGGCGTCGCTCGGCCGCTTCCCCACGAGGACCGTCCCGGGAGTCTGGGCCAGAACGCGACTTGGGTACTCGGCGTGCAGACGCCCCGCAGCCCACCTGCAGCAGAGGCCGTCGGCGATCCACCTGGAGAGCGCAGGTTGCGCGGCCATGCCGCTTCGCCGCCCCTTCGCATGCTCTCCGCCTCCCTGAGCCTCACAAGGCCTCTTCGATTCTCGCTTTCGCGTTCCCGCAAGACGCTCTCTTTCCCCAACTGCACTCTTCAGGATCGCCGCCTCTCCTTCGACTCGTTCTCGATGCTTCGGGCCGCATTCCCGGGTTCCATGGCCCAGCGCAAGAGAAGAGGACGCTGCTCGCGGGGTAGTGTCTCCGGAAGAAGAGCCTGTGGGGACACGGGCCGCGGGGGCGGGTGACGGCGCCGCACGCGAGCTCCCCACGCGGGCCCCGGGGCGCGCGTCCCGCCTTCACCCGTGGTTTGCAGAGACGGGCGAAGCGTGTGCTCAGCAGACGGGCGTGTGAATCGGGGCAGGGGGCTCTCGGGGAGACAAATGTCACCGGGTGAAGAGACGCGCTGCGGGGGTAGCTGTGGCCGGGAGTCCACCCGCGGGAAGGAGGGCGCGGAGGTGTGACCCCTGCGCGCTAGGAAGCTCGGGCTCTGGCTGCGGAAAGGCCCCGTTCCCCCCGCAGACGCGATGACGCATGTGACGGGTGTTCTGAGTGCAAAGGGCTGTGCTCAGATCCCCCAGCGGTGCCGTCTCGCCGGCTGGCCCGGTCACTGGTGGAACCACCACAGGACCCCTGTCCTCGTCCGGGTCCCAGGCATGGCCCAGTTTCACCCGCCAGTCCTCCCTGCTCCTTTGAGGCCTGCCTGCCCCAGGTCCCAGAGGTCATGAGGCCAGCGCCCCTCTTCCAGCTGGGCCAGTCCCTCCTCCTGGGGGAGGTCACATCCCCAGACACTAGTGGCTTTGCTGGTGGCACAGGGAGAAAGCTCAGGGGAGGGAGAGAGGCCTGTGTACAGGCAAGGCACAGGCGGGGCCCACACGGGCTGTCGGGCTGTCCGGGAGGGTGCGGCCCCCTGTCCTGTGCCAGTCAAGGACATGGCTGGCCGCCAGGGTTTCTAAGGACACGGAGAACCAGATTCAGAAGCAGCACCGCTGGCAAGAGCCAGGAGAGGTGCCTGTGTCCACCTGCCACATGCCCCCGTCACGCACGTCACTAAGATGCCAGGAGTGTAACCTCAGTGCAGACCAGAGATGAGAAACTGAGGGGCCCGGGGGAAGCACGCCCCATGGTCAGTCACCCTGCGGGTCAGTGGCCGGGGCAAAGGGACCCAGAGTGGGGGATCGAGGCCCCCGTCCCCCGCCGCACACCTGAGCTGGAGAAGGGTCGCGGGTGAAATCTCCCAGCCTGGTGGAAGGTTCTGGTTCAGAGGCCCCCCCTGGAGTGGTACTGCCCTGCTGCTGGCGGGACAGGGGCCCCTGTGGGCTGGGGCGGGACAGACCTGAGCCCTGAGGCTCCCGCGCCCTGCTCTATAGGGCCAGCTGGCTCCCTCCCGTATCCGTCACTTCCTGGCCGCTGCCATAACAAATCAATAACCGCTTCTGAAATGCCTTTGATCCTCCGGGCAAAGCCTGCCAGGTGGGAGGGACACGCCTGCCGTTGTCTGCCCACCTGCTGCTGCTCCCTGCTCAGGCCAGGCCCACAAAGGTCCCACCTGCTCAACAGGGCCACTCAGGGGCAGCTGCGATGAAAGTCGCTCGAAACCAAACAATCATCTGCTGACTCATCAGGTGTCAAAATATACTTCACACAGCGAACCGGGTAACAACCGATAACTACGGTTAATGCCACTAGTTACCGTGCTCATGTCACAGCTGTGTTATCTAGACACTGAACGAACACCTGGCAGGTCACGCCGTCACCTGACCGCTGGTCAGAAGTGACAGCACTGAAGCAAAGATGCGTGGGTTCTGTCGCCCGTGGAGTGTTTTCACAGAAATGCTTTGTGAATTACATGGTATGTGAATAATTTTTAATTTTGCTTTTTCCCCAGAAATAAGCACTTGGGCCACATATGGGTAGTTCACACGCGGCTCCTGGGACCCGCCTGGCACTGGGGAAGCACAGCCAGACAGGTGACGGTCACCCCCCAGGACAGCCGACTCTGCCCCGCAGCCCACGTGACACTCACCGCCTCTGGCTGTCCGTCAGCGTGATGCCCTGGGCCGACACCTTGAAGTGCACGACGGTGGACAGGGGCGGGGGCTGCTGGGCCAGGGTGACGCTCAGGGCCTTCTGGACGGCCTGGTGGCCCGTGAGGGACTCCATCTCCACCGAGTTCAGGTACCACACGTTGCAGGCTGCGGACAGGGGAGGCAGTGTGCTGACACGTCTGTGGGGCACGGGGCGGTCGCCGATGGTGGCCTGGGGTCGACGGAGGACTTGCACCTGTGGCCTGCGCCAGGTGCATCCAGGTAAACGCCCTCTGGCCCAGTTCCCAGGTGCGGCGAGTGAGCGACCCAGAGACGCAGCTGCCCCACGGCAGACGGGAGAGGGGATGCACAGACACAGGCGATGTCCCCCTGCTGCGCCACTGTGCCTGGCGTCCCACGGGAGGCCCCTCCTCAGTGTCCCTGTGGTCTGCGTGGGACGAGGGCACGGCCACAGCTGGAAGGGGAGAGCGTGCGGCCAGGACCCCCAACCAGTGCCCTGCTCGGAGCCGCGACAGCGTGAGTGACCGCGGAGGATTCCGGAAAAGTAATGCAGGAGGGCGGCCCACGGAGCAGCGGCCGAGGTCCGGAGACACGGGAGACAAGCGCAAGGCCGGGCGCGGGGGCCGCAGCGCGAGGCGGGTCTGGACCCCGCTCCGCCTCGTCTGGACCCCGCTCCGCCTCGTCTGGACCCCGCGCCCCCTCGTCTGGACCCCGGCCTCCCGTGGCTGCACGTGGGCGACGGGCCCGAGCCGGGAGTCTCCCCGTCTTTTCTCGCCTTCCTGTTTTAAAACTAAAGAGCGCACGTTCCTTTCCTACAGAGGATCCACTTTACGGTAAGCGGGAACGGCGAGCCCGCGTTTGCGGGAGGCCGGCCGGTCTGGGGGGTGCCTTTCTTTTTAGGATCGCGCTGCATTCGTCCGCTTCAGCAAGAACCATTTAAGAACGGAGACTGAAAACACGAACAGAATCGTTTCAGAGACCGGAACTAACTCACAATCGGCATCAAGCGAAAGAGATCAAGCTGAAGCGATTTGAAACCGTGTGCCTCGCACTACAGGCCGTGTCCACCTCCGCCGAGGCTCCGTCCCGGCTTCCCCGACTTCCAGCGACAAAGCCGGACGAGGGGCCCCGAAGCCGCCCCGCAGGCCCAGGCTCTGGGCCTCCCAGTGCATCAGGACAAGGGAAAGGCAGGTGAGACAGCCCCGCCCGACTTCCCCGCAGGGGTCAGAGGCCGCGAGCAACCAGGGTCTCTGCGACTCGCTAAGCCACGTCACGAAGGAGCCGGGGCTGCGCCCTGTCCTGGTCCGATTCCTCGTCCTATGGGCCGTGAGGGCAGCTGGACGGACATGCAGACCTCTCGGTGCGGTTCAGAACCAGATTTCCGAAGGCCAAACTCGACCCACGCCACTCGCCGATGCAGATGCCCGACCAGGGGTGAAGTGAGACCCGGGTTCTGACCGATGGCCGCCTTCCAGAAAACGAAACACTTCGAGCTACTGGTATGTGCGGTGTTACTCAAAAAGATGGTAAAGGGACTTAAAAAGGACAAGCCAGAGCAGGACGAAACGCTTCGGTGTCTCAAAGCGAGGGCTACCACAGCACCTCCTACGATGCGCTGACCCACCGACCGTGGATTCTGCGTCTGCTGGAAAAGGCCGAATGACAATGACGTTGAGATGCGGCTTGTGCTGACGTGATGTTAGATGGACAGATTAGGGTGACAGGATTTTCAGCCCCGCCTCCGAGGCGAAGGGCGTGGGTGGGCCGGTCGCCAGCGAGGGCTGCAGCAGGTCCTCGTGTGACCCCGAAACCTCACCAGGACCCAGAGGCATGGGGACACCGTTGCTCTGACGTAAGGAGGGGACAGCCTCTGATGGCTCTGGGGACCCCCTCAAACAGCCTTGGGGCCGTGAGCTTGTCTCTGGCAGGGGGACTGCTGCCTCGCACAGCGCCATAGCTGTCGTCCAGGCCCCGCCCTCCCAGCTGGGCCCACGCGGGACAGGACGGGGCTGCAGGGAAGGCCACTGGCCACTGCTCTCGGGGCACAGTAGCGTGTTCCTACACGGAAGTGGAGTGGCAGGGACACGGCCGCAGTTCTGGTGACCACGGCACAGTTCCCAGGGCGTGTGTCAGGGTCCCCTTCGCCTGCCCTCACCAACACTGGGGGACAGAGCTGGTTCTTGCAGGCGCCCCGAACGGGTGCCCAGTCTGCGTGAGGCAGGCAGCGTCACGTGGGCTTTTGGAAGGTGGGGGTCCTCCGCCTCATGCCATTTCGGCTTATGAAAGGCTTCATAGGGACACTGTCCTCTCGGGTAGGAGGGCAGCTGTGTGGAGCCCGGCCAGACGTCAAGCCCAGAGCGGCAGAGCCGGCCGTGAACCAAGGGCCGACGTGGCCACGCTCTGCACTCCGGGACTCGGGCTCTAGCACACATGGGCTGGGCCACCAGCTCCTGACATCTGCGCTCTGGCCACGAGTAACTCATTCTTTAAGGAAAGTTTAAAAAGTTCAACACTCGAACACGCCTTCTGAAATCAGAGACTGTACTTTAGCTGGGTGACAGGCACGGCGATGTACAGTCTCTGGTTTTACAGTTTTCTCTAAAATTCTGTAAACTGGAACCCTCATAAACTGGGCCCCTAATTCTGCAAACGTGACCTAAGCTGACACTAGTAAGTGGTGACAGCAAAGATCGCAGGGTCCGAGGTCGACATCCAAGCCAACGGCCGTCCTGCCCGTCGGCCTAGAACAGCGGAATCTGAAATTAAAATCAACACTTACACGAGCTCCCCCTGAAGAGGAACGTCTCGGTGCAGATCTGGCAAAATCCGTCCGAGCCCTAGTTTGAGTCCGAGGAATCAGACTAGGAAACTCTGGTCAAAATACCAAAGAGCGAAGGGCGGGGGCTCCGCGTGCACGGACATGAAGACGTGACAGTCGAGCCGTCGGCTCCTGCCACCCTGACTGCGGGTGCGACGTGCTCCCCACTCACACGCGAGCGCGTGTGTGGCTTCACGGAGGCAGAGGACCCCGAACGGCCACCGCGGCGGGTTTCAGAACCATAACTACGGTGGTCGAGGCAGCGGGTGGCGTTGGTGAGGGACAGGTCAGCGGGACGGACAGGGAGCCGGGGAAGAGACCCGCACAAACACGGTCAACTGGTCTGTGACGAAGGGACAGCGGCAACACGGCAGAGCAGGCAGTCTTTTCAACCAGGACGCAGGGACAACTGGGCAGCCACGTGCAAAAAAATGAGTCCAGACACAGAACTCGAAATGAGTTGGAAGAGTCGACGTGAAATGCAGACCTGTAAAACTCCCAGAAGACAACGGAGCAGAAAATCGGGATGACCTTGGGTTAAGTGATAACTTTTCTGGTACAAAACCAAAGGCACGATCCACGAAGAGAGAACTGACAAACTGAATTTAATTGAAATTTAAAAATTCTGCTCTGCAAGAGAATGAAAAGACCAGCTACAGACTGGGAGAAAATATTTACAAAAGACACAACTGACGAAAGACTATTATCCGAAACATACAAGGAACGTTTAAAACTTTACCACAAAACGACAAACGACCTGATCAAAAAATGGACCAAAGACCCTAAGAGACACATCACCACGGAAGGTAACACGGAAAATAATCAGACGAAAAGATGCCCCACGCCACAGGCCACCAGGGAGCTGCCGATCAAAACAACGAGGCACCGTTACACACCCACGACAACGGCCCAGATCCAGAACCCCGACGCCAGCACGGCCGGCGGGGACGCAGATGCTGCAGCCACTTTGGAAGACGGTTCAGTGGCTTCTTACCAAACTCAACGTGCTCCTCGCCTGTGATCCAGTCACCGCGCTCCTGGGTATTTACCCAAAGGAGATGAAAAGTTACTTCTACACAAAAACCTGCACAGATGTTTACAGCAGCAGTTCGTAGCCAAATCTGGAGCGACCAAGCTGTCCTTCAGTGCGCGACGGATAAGTGCACTGTGCTTCATCCAGATAACGGGGTTACTCAGCATTGAAAAGAGACGACTGTCCGGCCACAGACAGCCCCGGAGGAACCGCAGACGCACACGATGCAGTGAGGGGCGTGTGGCTGCGGGGGCTGCGCACTGTGTGCTTCCAGCCACGTGACGTTCTGGAGAAGGGACGACTGTGGACAGGGGCTGGGGAGGCAAAAGGGAGGGACAGGCGGAGCTCGGGGCACTCCAGGGGGGTGAAACTACTCCCTCTGTGTGACACGGTCACGGTTTTTACACGTCATCGTCATCTGTCCAAACCCACAGAATGTCCAACACCAGGAGTGAACCCTGACGTGAGCTGAGGGCTCGCCGTGCCCTCCTCTGCCTTTGCTCTCATTCGAGTCACGCGGACATTTACGGCCGGCAGCGTCCACCCTCCCAGCGCGAGTGTGACAGGGAAGCATCGCCACACGGAGGGAAGGGAGCCCGGGGTGGCGGTGGGGACAGAGGCTGCCGCCCGTGACGGGCGAGCGGACAAGGACGCCGTGACTGACCTGCCCCCTGCTTCAGCAGCTCGGCCGCGGAGTTGGCTGCTGTCTGGGGCGCGTTTTCCGCTACCTCCTCCAGCGGATCTGCAGGAAGGAGCAAGAACACACGGAAATGAGTCCGGCTGCTGGAAACGCACCTTCCTGCAACGCGAGACGCTGGCCACAGAATTCTCCGACGGCGACGCGCTCTGCAGAGTGGGGACTTTCTCTTGGTGACAACAGCCCAGCCGAGAAGCTGCCATCGCGTTGTGGGCAAAAGCTGGGACGACACAGTTCAGCAAATGCCTCCCTGAGCTCTGAGTTAACTTACGTGAAGGACTAAATTATAAAAGGGAATTCGCACCGACCTACACTCGGAATCGCTCGCCTTCGTGGAACGTAATAAACCACGTGAACCGCGTCGCTGGAGAGCCGGGACGTAAAGTCCCATCCCTGTCACACGGCGGGTGTTACTTATTTTAATTTTTTATTACGGATATTTGCAAACAGCCGTGGAGGGGAAGGGGAGGCTCGCTCGATGCTCTGTAGAACCGTAAGTTCGCGTGGGTGACCTTGAAGGCCCCGTGCTCCGGGCACTGTGCGTTTTTGAGCGACAGGGTCTCTGCTGCAAAGCCCCGGGACGGCGTGCCTGCCAAAGGTCACCACTCAGGTCGCAGGCTTTACCCGCGAGGACAGGACGGAGGGCTCGCGGGGTGACGTCTCTCGCCGCGTCCTCACAGACCCCGACGCCAGCGCGCCCGGCATACCGCAGGTGACCTCTGTCCTGCCTGCTGCGCCCTCTTCGGGGGACGCATCTGCTGGAGCTCCCGGCACCCACTCCCCCTGGAACCGACGGCAGGACGGCCTGGCCCCATCTCCCACAGCACCTGGCGAACTGGGTTTCTAAACCACGGGACGACGGCAACCCCGAAGCCCGGCCGCCTACCTCTGTCCGGGATGAGCAGCTTGCAGGGCAAGGCCAAGGGCGTGATGGCGTGCTGACTCACCAAGGCCGTCAGGCTGCCTGCGGGACGGGAGGCAGGTGAGCACGCGCGGGGGGCAGCGCTCAGCCAGCCCCGAAGCCGGTGGCCGCGCAGGGGCTCCATCGCACGGGGCTCCGTGTGGCACGCCCTCCCCGGGGGCCCCAGGTTCAGCCAGGCAGCGAGGGGGTGGGGTAGGAGCAGACGCGCACCCTCGCCACCCCGGAAGGCAACGCCAGCCTGCCCACGCGGACAGCGCCCGCCCCCGCTCCGTCGTCCCCGTGAGACGGGGACGCTTCCGAGCACACGCGCCTTGCCCGGGGAGCCCGGGGCCTCGTGTCCCAGGGAGGAGAGACGTGCTGTGGCCGTCCTGTGCCGGGGAGAGCGGCAGGCAGGGGGAGCCTCCTCCACGCTCGTCCGCCCCTGCACACCTGGTGCACCTCAGAGACGGTGACCGGGCGGGAGGACCCTCAGAACCGGAGACGAAAGTGCCCGCGAGGACAGAGGACCGGAGGATGCCAGCGCCCGCCCCGCCACTCACCGAAGTACGGCTCGTTGGAGCAGCCCTTCAGCCGCACGCCCCGCGGGGTGCACTCGACCAGGAAGTGCCGGACCAGTTCGCTGGCCAGGTCGCCCGCTGCGGGGGGAGACGGGACAGGGTGCGGCGGTCACGGCCGGGGCGGCCCTGGGAAGCCCCGTGCGTCAGGGTCTGGCCGCTGCCGCGGGCGGCCGAGGGTCCTCCCAGACTGGGGGCCGGGCTGCAGGACGGGGGCCGACAGCACTGGGTGGACGGCTGGGTGCCCCCCACGCCCTCCAGTGCCCAGGGCGGATGGGCGGGCCCCTGGGGACTGCCGGGTGCAGGGCCAGGAACCGGGCGAGCCGGGTGCCACCCGAGTGTCAAGGGGGGTGCACGCGGCGGCACCGGGCAGTCCGCGAGCAGACGTGCGGGAGTGACTCCAGACGGTCACTACGGGGAGGAGGGGCCTGGGGTGGACAGGCTGAGAACGGGGACGTCTTGGTGCAGGCCGTTTTACGTCGTGGTATCTGAACCCTGGAGAGGTCACCCGTTCAGAGCAATAAAGAAGTAACATTTACAAATCACTAACACTCTGTCCTGAACGAGGACGGTGCTGAGAGAGACGGGGCTGGAGAACCCCAGGCAGAGGGAGACCGGGAGCGCCGCCCCTCGAGCAGGCACGCGGCCGGCACGGTCCTGGCCGCCTACCTTTCCTGTTCAGCTGCAGGACGGAGGGCGGGGGCGTGGCCACCTTCATGGCCAGGCCGTAGGCGCCCCGGAAGGAGTGGCTGTCCCTGACGATGAATGACCCGGGCTCCTTGTCCTTCAGCATGGCGATGGCTGGAGGGGCAGAAGGATGGACGTCGCCGGGGCACACGTGCGGTCTGCTTCCACCGTGGCCGCCTTCTGCTCCTGGGGCCGGGCCGGCCGAGGTCCCCGCTCCCGCAGTTCAGTGCCCCGGGGGCGGGCTCTGTGACCACTAGGGTTTCCTGGGGGCTGCTCCCTTTGGATCTCATGCCCCCATTAGCCCTGAGTGACTTGACGAGGACCCCGCGGAGCCCAGGTCCCAGTACGACGGCTGGCGGGCAGGAAGTGGGCGGAGGCCGCCACGCCAACCCCGCCATGGCCCCACGTGGCGTTTCCTTGGGGATTTCAGGGTGTGAGCTCAATTAATGTCAGTCAAAGGAGAGAACTTTCTAATCACACTTTCTGAAGGTAAGAAGAATGCGCCCCCCGAAGTTACTCGATACTAAATACAAATCCCAAGATTTGCCCCAGACAATGGCAGAAATGCCATACTTCATCCTGTGGCTCTATGGCCAGCTGTGTCCAGCCTGGACAGGCCGGGACCTTCCACATGAGGCTGTCACCAATGAGTCGAGGCTGACAGCCCCGGGAAGTGACGCCTGCCCGCCGGACCCCCCTGCCACGCACCTTGCTCCCTGGAGATGTCTGCTTTATACCAGAACCTGGATGTGTCCTGTACGAAGTTCACGGACACGGGCTTGTCCCCTGGGTCGTCTGCAAAGCAAAATTTAAATGGGAATTTAAACGGTCGTGGTGAAGCGCGTTTTCTTGCCGGCTCTGGCCCCCAGGAACTGGGAGGTCAGAGCCCCACCCCTGGGCCGGGGTGGGGTGTCCAGGGAGAGGACGGCGTGGAGCGTGGGGTGTGACGGAGCCGGCGGCAGAGGCCCAGGCCCACGTGTGACCCCGGGGTCCTTCCTGAGCACGCAGTGGACCAGGTGTGTCCGGACCTGGGAGCTCACCCACCTGGCGAAGGGGCGGCGGCCTCAGGGGGCCTGGGCAGGTCCGGGAGGACGTGCGGGAATGGGATGCTCGCCGTGCTCCCGCTGTGCGGGCTGGAGAAGCCGCTGGAGGACGGGGAGACGGAGCCCAGGGAGCGGTCGCCCTCTGAGGCCCGCTTCTTCTCGGGCAGGGGCGGGCCCTGCAGGGCGGGGCCGTGGTGGCCGCCGTGGCCGGGGGCCATCGCAAGGAAGCCGTGCGGCAGGAAGCCATCGTCGGCAGCCACGGCTGCTGTCCGCAGGGTGCTGGGTGGCTGGGGTGCGCCGTGGGAATTGCCTGACAGGATCCCCGGGTCCTCTCCAGGGGGCAGGCCGCTGACCACGGGGGCCGTGCCGAAGCCCAGGAAGGCCTGGCCGCTCAGGGGACCCAGAGCTTCCGGTGGCCCCACCAGGGACAGCTCGTGGCTGTGGAGAGCTGAGTGGAGTTCGGCAGGAGGCAGATGTGGCCAGCCGGGGCCGTCGGTGCCGGGGCCCGAGAACTCACTGGTGCCGAGGCGGCTTCCTGGGGGCCGGCTGCCCCCCAGCAGGGCCAGCGTGGGCTGGGGGCTGGTCTCCACCCAGTGGTGCTCGGTGGACGGGGCGCTGGTTGGGAGAGAAACCGGTTAGAGGGGACCCAGGTGCAAAGCAAGGCCGAAAAACCAGCAGCACCCGTGGCTTGGGGGAGATGGGGCTGAGGGGGACGGCACGCGAGGGGCCCCCGCCCGGCCCCCACCCGCTGCCTCCTCCCGCCTTGCTCTTTGCCCGGCAGATGTGGCCCCTCCGTCCTTTACAGCTGCGTTGCCAGCTGGCAGCTGCCTCAGCCCCGTGCCCAGCCCCAGCGTGTGCACACGGGGGCTGGCGGCGCCCGCTCTGGTCCCACCACACCAGGAATGGGTGTCAACCAGGCCGCCACCACCTGCAGCTAACCGTCTGCTTCTCTGCAAGAGGCCACGTTCCCTAGATAGAAATCCTGTCCCCCAAATTCCTCTGCCCCCGAGGCCTGACGCGGGCGCCTGGCCCAGTCAGTTCTCACTAAGAGCTCGCTGGACGAGCCAGCTCATTGAGGGGTGCCAGTGAGGACGTCGGAAATCACCCCACGTTCAGGAATAGACGGACCGCTGGCCGACCACCCACCCGCACGCACACACTGATTTCCTGAGACACTGCTGTGCTGTGTGCGCTGCGTGTCCTTGGGGAGACCCCCCCCTTTTCCTTCTACGAGGAGCCGCGAGGGAGCGACCTGCAGAGCACCGACGGCCTGGCCACCCTGCCTCGAGCCTCTTGTGACGTGGGAACGGGACGCTTCTCTGTCCGCGGCTGCTGCTCTCTGAGCTCCCTGTCCCACCGAGGAATGTCCCCATGCTTTCTCAACCCCAGCACGAGTCTGAGGCACCCTGAGGGAGCACCCGTCCGCTGCCCCTCCGCTGCCTCGCCCTGCCCGCCTGCCTGTCCGCCCGCCTGCCCGCCTCAAGCCCAGGCAGAGCCCCTCCCAGCCTGGCCGCTGGAGATGGAGCCCCAGCTGGCGCCCCAGCACCCCCATCCCAGCCCCGGCTCAGACAACACCTTCCCGGGGCCTGGCCCTCGATGGGCACCGTCACCAGACTCCAAGCGCAGGGGTGGCCGCTGCGCACTCTGCCTGCTCTCAAGACTTCCATTTGTGACTGTCTTTGAGGAGTGCGCTGTCAGTCCACAACGCAGGCAGGAGGCATCTGGGCCCCGCTGGGCTGGCCTTCCCGTGTGAGCCCCGCCCGTGTCGCGGGTGAGGGCCCTGCCTACCTGTCTGTCCGCGGGCCGGGGCCGCTGCTGGAGGCCGTGCAGGCCCGCTGCAGGGAAGGCGCTGCGGGCGTGGGCCCCACGGGGCTCTCTGACATCCCCACAGGGTGACCGAGGACCTCAGGGCAGCCACGCAGTTCTGCAGTGAGGACACAGAGCAGAGGGACCTGGTTACAGGAGCTGGGGGCCACGGCCCGTGCCCCATTCTCTTCCGAGAGGAACGATGTCCCTCCTGAGGCCTCCTGCTGCCGAGGAGGGGCCCCGACCCCACCAAGTGCGGGTCACTATGTCCGTTCCCACTCACAGCCTGGGGGGAGCACGAGGTCACCCCGAGGGCCAGTTCACCCGCCTGACCGGCTGATATGCCCGCTGTGTTGACGACCCAGGCCGTTTCTCACTTTGGAAAGAGCAAGGCGGAGGGCGGGCTCCATGGAAGAGGCCTCTTCCCGTACACGCAGCCCCCCTGCCCCCCGACACTCTGGGCCGGTGCTCTGGGGCTCACCGCCCACCTCCAGCACGGCCCACCGGCGTCCTCGTCCGCAAGGTGCCCGGCCCCCGCCACGCAGAAACGAGACGCCGCGAGTCTTGAACGCCTGCCTGCGTGACACCCAGCCCCCACGGCCCCCAGAATCTCTGCACCTCAGACAAAACGCGTGTCTGCCGTGGCCCACATCTCCATCAGCTCTGGGCGTTTTTAAAACCTGGCCCGTTGTTTTGAGTAAGCTTCAGGAACTGGACAAATCTACCAGGACCATGAAACAACGCCGTAAGAACAGTCATTTGCTCTCCGCCTTACAGCGGCAGAGGACGGGCAGGAGATGGTGAAGTTCAGGAAGCGCCTCATCCCTCACACCACTCGTCCCAGGGGCAGGGGCTGAGAAACAAAGCTTAGGGGCTCATGGCACGTTTCTAAAAGGAGGGGTGCATGAGGATGCTGCAAAGATCCAAGGTGTGGTCCCCAAAGACTGCAACCCGGAGTACAAGCACCAGGACAGGTCGGCCTCAGCTGGGCCTAAATAGCCTGAAACAAAATCCATTCCTTCTAGGAATACAAGGCCACAGGCCCGCCTGTGTCTGCCCGTCTATCCATCCGTCTATCCATTCCATGTCCAATTACCTGCCCATCCAACCATCCCCTAACCCACCCATCCATCCATCCATCCTCCCTCCCTCCCTGTCTGTCTGTGTACTCATCTATCTATCCATCCATATCTACCTATCTGTCCATCTATGTAATTTTTGGATGCAGTACCAAATACTTAATTAGGAAAAACTGATCAGCCACGCCAGGTGACACGTGTGAAGCCGCCTTCTGTGTGAGCGTGTGCCAGGCGGGCTGCATCTTGGCTCCGGACGCCACCATGGACACGCTGGCCCCACACCCAGTCACCAGGGACCGGGGTAGCCAGACGTCCTCCTGGCTTTGTCCCCACAGGGATGGGCGTCCACAGTGCTGGGGACAGAGCCTATGCAGGGCTCCCATGATCCGGGCCCCGGCGATCGCCCCTCCCGCAGCTGGCCTGCACTTTGGCACAAGTGTGCAAACTGACCCACTCCCTGCCATGCCAGCTGCAGGCCGGGGCAGCGGAAGAGGGCGCCCTGTCCCTCCGGCCGGCAGGCTGGACCCCTCTCTCCTTCCTGCACTTCCTTTCCCCAGAACGAGGGGGACAGAGGGTCATGGGCCTATTTTTATCCCTTGTTGGAGGCTCTGTGGGAAGCCGGATGACATCTGGTCCGCTGTCCACTGTCTGTTTACACTGCATGTAAGTGAACAGGAAGAAGCAGGACCCCGCTCACTGGCTCCAAAGCCTGCTGGGCCGGGGGCCTGCGGTCCGCACATGGGGGACCTTTCTGGACAGTGAGGGCCGCGGAGGGCCCCAGCATGGCGGCGTAGCCCGGCACGGCTGGGCCCTGAATGCAGCAAACACACCCACGAACAAGTTGGGGCGCGTGACAGGACAAGCCCCCCCGCCCCGTCTTCCTGGCGACAAAAAAGTCTTCAAAGGAATAGAAATTAGTCCCTCGTAGTTCAATTACAGTGAATAATAAGTTATCATTAAGTTCATCACATGGCTTTGGGTTAAAAGTAACATAAATTTGACTGAGATCAGGATCGCATTTGCCTATACAGATGAAGAAACGTGAATTTTGTTATTTACCTAAAAAGTCAGCCTCGACCTTTGACCCACAGTGCACAGGCATATTCACAAAACTTTAAGAAGGGTCTCTATCGATTTGTCTATCATCTATCATTTCACTTCCCACATCTATCTATGTATCTACGTATCTACATATCTATCATCTATCTATGTACCTATTATCTAACATATCTATCTACCATCTATCTATCTATCTAATCTATCTATCTAACGTATCTACCATCTATCTATCTATCTATCTAACTCTATCTATCTACCTATCTATTATCTATCTATCTATCTACCTACCTACCTACCTATCTAATCATCTCTACATCTACATCTTCAACTAACTACATCTATCATCTATCTACCCATCTACCATCCATCATCCACTCACCCAGCCACCCATCCATCACTTATCACTGGGGCCACTGGACACAGTCCCAGCCTCTGGGACCACCTCGGGTCCCCCGCGCACAGACGCCCGTCGGGGCTGGGGGTCCGCGTGGGCACTCGCCTCCGTGGCTTCTGGTCCCTGCCCCACCCCCGCCGAGCTGGGTTTTCCGCAGCGATCTGCTCCATCTCCCGGCTTGTTTTACAGTTACCCTGGGGTTTACAGCAAATATTCCACAGATAAAATAGTCTTTTTCCTGCTGGATTAGCTCTAAACTAAAAGTATTATTTTAAAAAGGCAGGACTCGGTGCGGGAGGCTTGCTCGTGGTCTGTTTGTCCTTTCTCTTTTCTTGGAAGGGAGCCCTCGTAATCCTTCTGTTATTTGTCTATGAACAACGGGCCTTTTAACCGACTGCTGGAGAGCAGAGGAGAGATGGGCCGGCAGCCAGGCAGAGCGAGAATTAACGAGCGAGAGCCCCTCGGAGCCTGGGGCGGCACATGCCCGTCTACGTGCTGGTGACGAAAATCAAAACCCTGCGTCTCCGGCCACACGGCTACTCCCCAGACGCGGAGGGCGGGACGAAGGGCCGACGCGTGTCCACACAGGGCCCCGGCCGAGCTCTGCTCTCCTCTCGCAGGTCCGGCCGTGGAGCGCATGCGACGGGCATGCGACACGGGAGTGCTCACCGGCGTCGGGCCGCGGTTTTCCAGAAGCGGCAGGAAAGCTCGCACGGGCGCGAAGGGCTCCTGTCCTGGGAGCACGGACACCCTGCTCCCCTGCGGGGCTAGGCGTGCCCAGCGCCTGTACGCAGGGGCCGTCAGCGGTTGGCGACCCTACCGTGGGGCTCGTGCCTGAGATGGACCGACCCCCGTCCCTTCTACCCAGCCTCATGAGAACCGGAAAACGCAGACGAAGCCGCTCATGGGGGGGGAAGCCCACTGCCCGCACGGGGGGTGCAGGGAGCACCAGCGAGGACAGAGGGGGTGCGGGAGGACGCGGAGGCAGCTGTCCCTACCCCACGGGCAGAGCTCGGCCAGCGTCACCGAGTAACTAACGAGCCTTCAGCCTGTCGGAGGGCGTTCGGCGTGAACCCCTGGGAAACACGCTTCTCCCTGCAGCCTGTGAGGTGGGCCGGGCGTCGGGGCTGGGGGTCCTGAGGGTGCCGTGTCTGGGGGCGCCCAGGGTCTGGGGGGTGCTCGCGACACCAAACCCGAGGCCAGAGCCACCCTCTGCATTCACTTAAATGTCCTCTTTTTTAACTGGTGAAATGCACGAAACAAGCGTCACCATCTTTTCTGAGTGCACAGGTCAGTGGCGTTAAGTCCACGGTCACTGCTGTGCTGCGTCACCAGCGTCCACCTCCAGGACGCCTGTCATCTTGCAAAACCGAGGCCTGTCTCCCTTGATCAGGCCCCTCCCCTCCCCCGTGCCCTGGGACCTCGCTGCCTCTGGTCACCCTGCTACGTGTGGCCCCACGGCACCCGTCCCGCTGTGAGCCGACATCCCTGAGGCTTGTGCAACTGTGGCGGTGTCCATTCCCGCCCTGAGGCCGGATCGTGCCCCCGTGTGGGGGGCTCACACCTGCTTGTCGCTTGTCCCTTGTCCCTGGATGGACGCGAGGTTCCTCCCGCCCCTGAACGTCTTTGGCCCGTTAGGGCTGGGAAGCATTGCTTGCAGCAGAGAGCAGCCTCGGTGACACGGGATCCTTGCTCCAAAGCCGCTTCTGGCCTGGCAGGGCGTGGGGTGGATAGTGCCGGCCGCGGGCGGGGCTGAGCGTGCAGGATGGCGCTGGGGAGGCGCAGGGCTGGCAGGGTCCCCTCGAGAGCCTTCTCCGTGCTGACCACAGAAACCCCAAGAAAGCGTCTCCCAGGCCGAGGAACAAGCTGTGCAGCTGGCTCGGGGAGCAGCGGCAGCTGGAGCGGGCGGTGCACGGACGACTGGCATTCGCACAGGCCAAGGGCAGACCCGTGACACGCCGCTCACGCCGAGCCGGGACCTCGCCCGACTGACCCTGCGTGGGCGGGAGAGCTGGGCGCCCGGGACAGACGAGATGCCGCCTTCGGGCACAGGTCCACGCACGCTCGGCTCTCCTTTAGAAGCTGGACTGGGGCCTATGGTCACGGCCTCGAGGCTCCTAAGGAAAGACCACTTCGGCCTGGGGGCGCAACCCACGGACACTGAGGGGCGTCTTTTCCCCCACCATGAGGGTGCACCCTGGAGCCCGTGCAAAGCGAGGCTGCGGGGTGCTCCCAGAATCCCGCAGCTCTGTTGAGGCCGAAGGACCATCTGCTGAGAGGATGAAGGGACATGCGTCCGAGGCAGGCCTGCTAGCAAGACTCACCCGTGAGCCTCCCCCGCAGCCACTGGGACACTTGGCGGCCAGGGGACCGTCCTCCCCTTGTCTCTGAAACCGGGGGCTGCTGTTCCCAAGGCACCCTCTGCACCCAGGTTCTGAGGCCGGGCCCCACAGCGGTGGCGTCCTTGCCTGTCCTCAGTCACCTGTGGCACACGGGACGCAGTGCGCGTGCCCTGGGGGGGGCTGGGGAAGGGTGGCCCCCGCATTTCACGCTGTGCTCTCACGGTGCGAGCCCGCAGACTCGGGGTGTGCCTTCTCGGAGGGTGCAAGCCCCGTTACAAGCAGCACCGTTGCTTGTGAGTCCCGCCCGTGCGGGCGCCCCCGGGCATCGTGGGAAGCTGGGCCCTGGGGTGGACGGGCGCTGTCTGGGCTTTCTGGGGGGTCGGACCGGGTGCCCAGCGGCGAGGTGCGGCAGTCAGCACGGGCTGCGTGGAAATCGCAGGTGGGCCTGACCGCGGACAGTCCCGAGGCCAGACACCAAGGCCGAGGTGTCGCAGGGTTGGTGGCTCCTGGGCGCAGATGTCACCTGCTCCCTGTGACCTCGCGTGGCTCCCTCTGTGTCTGCTCCTGACTTCTGCTCATGAGGACACCCGTCCTATCAGCTTGGGGTGCAGGAGGGGCCCTCGCTCCCCTTCAAACTCGTCTTCCAAGACCCACCTCCAACACGGCTGCACCGCGACAGGCGAGAGGAACCCACGCAGGGAGCCGTGACCCTGTGCACAGCAGGACGACCCTCGGGGTCGTCGGCAGGTCCTGCCGGATGGGACGCGAAGCGCACTCGTGGCTGCCAGAGCTGAGAGGACACCTGTGGACTGTCCAGTCGTGCTGAGCCGGGGAGGACGGCCGTCCACGTGGCTGGGGCGGAGCTCCAGGGGGTCCCCAGTGACCGAAGGGGCCGCAGCCTCCACCATGCCCGCCAGGACGGCTGGTCTTGTTGCTACGGGGCTGCTCGGGGGCTCCCGGGCACCCCACTGAGCCCCGCGCTCCCACAGCCAGGCCGGCTGGTCTGACGGACGCAGAGCGGTTGCCACTCTCGCTCCCTCGCGGCTTCTGCTGTCCCGTAGGGCAGTGCCGGTCGCGGCCTCGCAGGCCCAGCAGGGCCTCCCAAAAGGTTTACGGGACCCAAGTGAGCGAGGGAGGAAAAGACGGGGCACGAACCAGGAGGGCTGGAGGGAAAGCAGGAGGCCGGCGGCCAGGCCATGTCCTCGATGGCCCGTGGGGCGTACGCCCGGGGACGTGGGGCTCTATGCCAGCGCCACAGAGCAGATCTCGACGTCACGGCTTTTAAATCACAGACGTTTCTAAATTGTCCTGAACCCTGCTTCGTTAGGCACGTGGACTTGTTTTGGAAGGGGTGACAGCGGGAGCCAGAACAGCTGCTCGGTGCTGGTGTCTGCCCGGCGCCGCGTGAGCACACGCCCGTGTCACCTGGCTGCACCCTCCCGAGGGGGTCCCCTCCCTGGGGACCAGGAGGTGAGATCGAGGAGCTGGTTCGGAGGCGGCCGACTGGCCTCCACTCGGACGCTGTGCTCCCCCCACGGGGCGCCCTTGCCCTCGCCCGCAGGGAGATGCAGAAGCCCGAGGCCTGGTCAGTCATGTGGCCTGCCGGTGCCCCAAAGGGACAGATGCGTCCCCTCTCCCGGAATAAACCACCCCAAACTCGCCTCAGCCCTGGAGCTGGAAAAGCATTTCCATCCTGACCCTGCATCTGACACGAGGGGCCCAAGGGACACAGGGGCCTGCGGAGCACCCCTGTTGTGCACGAAGTGCAGGGCACCTATGCACACACCTGTCCACCGCCCCCCGCCGGCCATTCCAGGGCCCCAGGGCCCCAGGGCCCGGAGGCAGAGTCTCAGGCTGGAAGGAGCGCGAAGGACCCACCGAGCTGGTCCTTCGCCAGCAAGGCTGACCGCGAAGCACCCAGGCGCTCCCCTCTGGAAGCTCCAGTGACAGGTGAGCAGGTCACTTGGTGACATGCACGTGTGACATGCACGGGCTGGTGTGGAGCCCCCCCACCCCGGCAGTGGACTGGACACGGGAACGCGCTGTGAGCCCCAGCCGGGCTCCTCACCGCGCCTCGGCACTGGGGAGTTCAGAGAAATCCTTCCCGGGGGGCCCTGTGTGCGGCGGGGCGGGGGGTGGAGCGTCATCGCAGGCGCAGCCCAGATGTGGAGGAGACTGCTCGCCCCAGGACCGGGCAGGCTCGTTTTCTGGTTTTAGCAGAAGAATGTGCTCTGGGAGCAGCCGGCGGGGGAAGCCGCACATCTGCCGGCCAGGCTCCCCCCTCCCCCCGCAGTGGGCCGGCAGACAAAGCTCCTCTCTTCTGCAAAGGCCCCCAGGCGCTGGGAAGGGGTGCCTGGCCCCCGACTCTCAGGGACCTGAGGGCTGTCGCCAAGTGACAGGGATGCTGGGAAGTCGCCCCCTCCCCCGCCCTCCTCCGTAGTCCAGTCGGCCAGCTTCCTCCCAGCCTCAGCCGGGCTGGGATCCGGGGGCCCACCTCGACCCCTCCCCCACCACCCGAGATCAGGTTTCCGCATGGGCTGGGGTGGGGCCAGAGGCTGTGGGGCAGGGACTCTTACCTGGGCACCCTGGGGCGCTCGTCAGTCCATGGAAGGGCCCCGGAAAGTCGTGGGCAGGGCGGTGTCGCTCTGCGGCCCGTCCCTTGGGGCCCTGAGCGCTGAGTGGCGTCCCCCACCCACCCAGGCTGGGCGACTCTGGGTGTCCTGGGGGCTGGGGCAGGAAGCCAGCGGCCCCTCCCGGGAGGCCCATTCAGAGAGGGTCGGAGGAGGGGCGGGGCTGCTGGCTGGGGCTGTCCCGCCCCCCAGTCCCGCCTGCCAGTCCGGCCTCCAGGCGGTGGCCCCGCCTCGCCCAGCTGGCCTTGCCGCCTGGGTTTCCTTTCCCCGTTTTGCTTCGCCCCTTCTTCCCTCCCCCACCCCCTTTAATCTCCTGCAAACGCCCAGCTGAAACCTTCTTCGGTCACCAGAGGGATGAGCAGCTGGCACAGCAGAGGCGGCCACCCCGGGGAGAAGGGCACCCAAGCAGCCTCGGGAGGCTACTCAGCCCAGGACCTGCCCCTCGAGTGCCAATTCCGTCAAAGACAGATCCCGATTCCCTGGGACCCAGCTCACAGAGAAGCCTCCAGCAACAACCACAGTCCCAGGTCAGCCCTGCCCGCACCCCGCAGGCCAGGGTCCGACCCTGTCCCCTCCCCCTGGATGGCGGCATCACCTCTCAGGTGGCCCGGCCACCACCCTTCGCTCCATCGCCCTGCCCAGACCCCGTCTGCGGAGACTCATCTGCAGCCCCTGAGCCCGTGAGCCTGGCAGCCGGCGGGTGTGAGCCCCCCGCTTCCCGCTGCTTCTCTGCTGTCCCCACGACGGGGGAGGGGCTCACGCGCACTCCGAAGCCCACTGCAACGACCCCCATTCTCACAGGACCGGGACACGATCGCCCTCAGTCGAGTGGAGGGATGCGCTTCATTCCCCACGGCCCGAAACACACCAGGACCGAGTCCACGCAGCAGAGAGAAGGGCTTCGCACGCACGGGGCCTTCGCCGCTGCCATTCACGCACCTTCCCTGGTCTGTGCGGACGCATGCTGTGAGGGCTGGGCCCCTCCTGCCTCGTGGGCCGGGCACAGCCCCCCTCACCGCCAAATCCTAGCCGGATGCCACTTCCCCTTGAAGTCCTGCCAGACGGGGCCCACACCCGCCCCTCCGAGGCTGCGCCCCTTGCCCTCAGGCCCGCGCTGGGTCCCACACACGAGAATGGGGCCTGCGTGTGCACACGGGGCAGCTGTCAGCACGTGCTGTGGCCACACCGGCAGCTGCCCCTGCCCAGCAGCGGCTCGGGCCCTGACTCGCCCAAGGTGCACGCCCCTCACCCGGAGAGGGCGGCATCCTGTCCTCCCGGCGACCCGGGAGATGCCCCCCAAGGCAGCAGGGGCCTCATGTGCTGGTGTGTGCGCCTCCAGGGCACCGGCGTCTGCAGGAAATGCCCACCCCGCCCTGGCGGGCTCAGCACAGGGAGGCTATCCTCGCCCTGGACAGAGAGGAAGGCGCCTGTCCAGGCCCAGGAAGGGCTGTGACAGACGGACGGACGGCACTCCCCAGGGCCGGTCCTCCCCTGGCGGGTGGATGCCAGGCCCGGTGCTTCAGGCAGCCCGGGCGGGCGGGGCAGGCAGGGCCCGCTTCCTGAGAGGCAGCCCAGTGCTGTGGGTGCCATGTCCACGCGTAGGGGAGGCCCGGTGGGCACTCCAGACACTCAGGACCTTCCGCAGGTCCGTCTGCTTCGCCCCTCCCCCGTGGCTGCAGCTAGGGGAACGAGGACCCCAAGGGACTGCGACTCTGCCGGCGACGTGAAGAAACTGTCCCCTGACACTGTGCTGCCCCACCTGGCACTCGGAACTGAGCCAGCCAGAGAAGAATGCCCATGTGCCCACTGAGCTGGGCCCCTGGCAGGGTCAGCACGGAGCCCCAGGGAGTCACTGTCCCTCCCACCATGTGGGCCACGTGCCATCCGCGTAGGGCAGAGGCTTGGAGGGCCCTTGGGGAAAAGTGAAAACAGGCACCCTGGTGACCACTTCCGGAGGGAAGGACGTACTCACCGGGGCCACCTGCGCTTCCTCAAGGCAGTCCGGCTGCCAGGGGCCACCTGCCCGCCATGCTGTCCTCCCCAGAGGCAGGCAGAGGCCCGAGCTGCAGGCTCTGGGCTCCTGGCCACCACACCCCAACCTGCACCGGGCCGAGGCCAACGGCTTCTCTAAGCTCGGGTCAGGGCGCAGTTCTGCCCCACGGCTTTGGAGATACTTCGCTGAGCGAGGGGGTCTGGAATTTAAGTGACTTCTTAAGACTGAGACCGATCTGTGGACACTGTTGTGCGTGCAAGCCGACCATCCCCAGCACCGGGCCAGCACGGCCACGTCGCTTTGCTCCAGGTTACACGCTGCCGCGTGAGCTTCTGCAGGTGTGCGGGGCTGCAGAGGCCTGGACCCACGCGGGCCGGTCACCGGGTCCCGGGGTCCACCCCGCCACCCACGGGACCTGGAGCCAGGATGAGAGCGGACGCCTGGCAGCACACCAGAATGTCCCCATGCTCACATTCGGGACGGTCCACCAGAGGGGGGTGAAACGAGCTGCTGAACACACGAGAAGCAGGAGGCCTGTGCACCGAAGCGAGCAGAGGGCGGGTTCACGGCGGCCCCGTGGGCGAGGCGTCGGCCAGCGCGGCTCATCGTGGCCGGCCACACCCGCCCACCTGGCACTTCTCAGCAAACTCGTGCCCGCGTCCTCGTCCCTGCTCTGGGGTGGGGTGCAGCAGTCACCACTCCACACCCGTGGCCGGGGGCGCCAGCCACCGCGGGGCACAGGTCGGCGTGTAGAGCAGCACAGGGACATGGCTGTCTCGTGCATGTCACAGATATCGCGTGCCACACGCACATGGACTCTCTGGAACACATGTCAAGAGGCCTGCCTCTCGGGTCTGCCCACGCGAACCCGCCAAGGCTCTGTGAATGTCACGCACGTCACGCACGTCACACCCTGCACAAACGGGCTTTGATTGCCGTTCTAAACGCTCTCGTTAGACGTTCGTGAAATTTCAAAAGGGAAACGAGTCGGGTACGAGAAGCGGAGGCCCAGCCAGCACCGTGCGACGCGTCACGCTTCAAAGACTCCCCCTTCAGGATAAAAGCAAACAAGCATCACCCAAAGTGATCTCCCCCCCCTCCCCTGGACCCTTTGCTCTCGCCCTCCCGGAAGGCGTCACCCCCGCAGCTCTGAGACCAGCCCCCGGCCGGCCCTGTGGAGCCTCCAGTGCCATTAGGTCGAGGACGGTCCCCTCTGCTCCCGCTGCTGGGACGTCCCTCGTGAGCGAGTGTGGGTTCTGCCAATGCTCTGTTTTGCATCTAGGAAACGCTCGTGTAACTGTCCTTGGCACCATGTCGACGGTGTGACGGGGTTCGGCTGTCACACCTGCGTCGTGCCCTGGGGTAAACCCCCTCGGCCATGACACGGGGTCCTTTCCCTGTGTGACCGAACGCGACCTGCTCGTGCTGTGTCAGGGATCTTCGTGTGTACGTTCGTGAAGGCTAAAAGTCCGCAGTTCTTTGCTGTCTTTGTTGAAAACGAAACTGCTGTGCACGCGCGCACACCTGTGACGGAGCCTCCCGCCCCCTCCCGCACCGGGGTCTCCAAGGAGCCCGGCCCCGGTGTGTTCGGACCAGATCGACCCGCCGGAGGGCCGGTTCTCGTCCGCGCCCGCCATCGTCGTGGCTGGCTGGGCGGGCGGGGCAGAGTCCCGTTGTCTGCTTCCATCCGAATGATTAAAACAGAGGAACGGAGCCCTGGCCGCGTCTGCTGAGTCTGTGCCCGATGGCGCTGGACCGTGTCACGCCCGGTTCTCGTGACACACGGGCGGATGCAGTGACGCCGGCACGGTTTCCCCACCCTACACGTCCGTCCGGCCTGCTAAGCAGGCTCTGAGCTCGAAGGGAAGGCTGCGGGCCGCGCCCACGAGGACGCTGGAGGAGGACGGCCCGTCCGTTAGGACGCGGGGCCCTGGTCTCCCCGGAGACGGAGGGAAACGGAGCTGGCGGTCCCCACCACCACTGTGGGCTGCGAGTCCAGTGTCTACGGGGCGGGTCCAGTGTCTTCTTTCAACTCTAAGTAAAGCTTCACGGGGCCGTAAAGCACCGACGCTCGGCTGCTGAGACCACCGTGGCCCTTCCCGCAAACGCCGCTCGGCAGACGCGGGGCACAGCTGATGCCAGGCCGAGGGTCAAGGCCAACGCCGACCCAGCGGCTCTGTCCCCGCTCCGTCCCTGGCGACGGCCACCCTCACGGACGAGGACGTGTCCCCACACAGGAGGACACCCAGAGCGGACGCAGGGGGCGGGTTCTTACCGTGAGCCGCGTTGTACAGGCGGCCGGCGCTGCCCACCTGCGGCCCGGGCGGGCTGGACGGGAGGTGACGCGGGGGCGTGGTCACTGCGAGAGAAAGGCGGTGAGGAGCCGCTCCGGGCCCTCGCTGCGGGAGGCGGGGACGCCCATGGCGAGCTCCGCGTCCTCCTTACCGTACGGCGTTGCCGGCGACACGGGGGATGCCCGGGCAGAGGCCAGTGGCTCACGGCCGCTCCTGCGCGGGGAGAAGATCCTGCCGTCGACCCCGTCCAGGTCTGCGGGGTGCGGGGCGAGCACCATCTAGAAGAGACACGCGGGGGGTGGGGGGGTGGTCAGGGCAAGGCCGCTCCAGACAGCGGGGCCCCGGCCGGCCCGAGTCAGCCGCGTCTGGACGTGGGGACAGGGAGCCCGGTGCCTGCCCACAGCACGGCCACCAGTCCTGCTCCCAGCCAGGTGACCTGGACAAAGCGCCACGACCGCTGATGGGTGGGCTGGCAGCCTGCACGGGGCATGGGGAGGACCCTGCGGCCTTCGGTGACCACGGCCACCGTCACAGCTGCTCACGCACACACCGTGACCAGGCCCTCGGGCGCAGCAGGCAGGAAGGACGACTCCTGAACCTCCACACTGCATCGAGACCCCGCGTGACCCTTCCTGCCTGTGCTGGTCCAGCTTTGCCACCTCAGGAACAAATAAAACCCTGATTCGAGAGGCCTCTTTGTCTGGGGCCCGCCTCCCTGCAGCTCTGGTCCAAAGCCTTCGCCACGGCTCCCGGAAGATGCTGGCACGTCCTGCAGGGCGGCGCGTCCACGCTGACCGTCCCGCTTCCCGCGGGGACCCCAGGGGTCTGGATGGGACGTCTGCCTGCCCTCTGCTGCTGCTGTCCGCCCACTGAGCCCCAGCGACCCGCAGCCCCACACAATGGGTCAGAGCAGAGGCTCAGGCAGCCGCGTGACCGGGGAGTCCCCGCCCCACACCTGCCTTTTGGGGAGGAACCGCACCCGTGAGCCAGGGGCGGGGAGTAGATGAGGGGACTGCAGATGGGGACAGGGCTGGGGTCAGGCCTCAGGGCGGTGACCGTACCTCTTTGGCGTCTGCTGGGGAGAGGGAAGCCGCCAGGCCCGGGGCCTGCTCCACGCCGGGAGCCTGCCCCCACCCGCACCTGGGGAAGGCAGGTGGGCCCCCTGCATCGTTGTCGTACTGCCCCAGGCTCAGCTTCCGGAAACTTCTGACCAGCGGCTCATCACCTGAGGAGCCTGCGAGAGACACGCGGGCTGCAGGCGCTCTGCGGCCTCGACTCCGAAAGTCCTCAGTCGTTCCCACTTCCAGGACGTCGGCTCCACCCCCCGAGGAAATCCCAGCCCCAGCCCCCGGCAGCCGGAACCCACGTCCAGACGTGTCCTGTGGGTGGACTCGCGGGACGTGTGCCCTCCGGGGTCTGCCACCCGCCAGGCTCACGCTTGCTAGGCTCGTCCCGTTACGGTCTGAGTTGATCTCTGTCCGGTCCCTGCCCCCAGCCCCAGTGCCGGCCAGGGCGGGGCTCTGCCCACCTGGGTCCCGGTGCGGGGGACGCCACCCGCACAGGCAGGGGCTTGAGGAACACAGGACGGAGGACGCTGCCCCAGGGTGGACTGGCCCCGTGCCCGCCGTGGGCCCAGGGAAGACTCTCGGCGGTTATGTGACAAAGAGAAAGAGCCCAGCTTGTCCCCTGACGGCGCCTGGGACTCCGAGGTCTGAGTCCTGTCACTCCTGTCCCTCCTCAGGGCGTCAGCGGTCACCCTCGGGGCCAGAGGCTGGCACTCTGCTCTGTGACCGCCAGCGAGGAACCAAGTCCTCAGACACGAAGGCCTGCTCGAGCCGCGAGCGCGTGCCCGGCCACTCAGATGCCCTGCGGCCCGGCGTGCAAGCCGCGGCCGCCCGCCTTTGCCCCGCGTGCGAGGTGCGCACGCGCCCCACCCCGGTCCGCGGACGGGAGGGGCCGGGCTTGCTCGCCGCACACGGCGGTGCCGGACGCGCCAGTGGTGCCTCTGCCGAGGGGAGCACAGGGCGTCTGCAGGTGGACACACAGCCTGGCGGGGTGTCCTCGGGCTGGGGGGGGTGGGCGGGGCAGCAGCCCCCACAGTGCGGAGCTACACCACGGGCACCTAGTCCCTGGGACCCCGAGAGCAGTGACTTTGGACTCAGAGGTGGGTCTGAATTACTGACGCGGGTGGCTCGCCAAGGACCGACGGTCCCAGACGAATCCGTGGCTGCGACACAGGCTGCCACGTGAGCCCCCGACTCCCTCATCGGCCCCCCGCTCCCGCAGACACTCGAGAACACTTCGTGGGTTTCGAAAGCTGCCTGTTGAGG